>NC_087374.1:22269203-22620453 GCF_031761385.1 Necator americanus
AAGAACACCACTGTAAAGAAGGACCTCCAAAGACTTTAAATCCCTTTTGTTTAAGCTTCCGTGAATTTCGGTAGTGGCTTATTCGTGAGTGTCTTAAAACACTATATTTCCCTCAAAAACAGCAAATCACTCTGCTGTCCCATAAAATCCAACCAAAGCGCTAAGAAAGGTGTCATTTAACTACTACAGGGGACAAAATGGCAAACAATTTTCAATACTACAATCAAAAATGCCGAAATGAACATTGTTTAGCTGATAACTGCTGCCACACGCATGCTACACCCACGAAATTTAGCTATTTCAGCGAAACTGCCAACCTTTCGTGAAAAAAAAATTCTCTGAGAAATCCAAGCAATTCTAATTCTAACCAAACAACCTATTCCAACGAAAGAGTATTAAAAGAAGTTATTCAACTCAGCCCCAAGGAGATTTCCGCATACACATCGAATTTTTCTAAAAACCAACAGTTTAAAAGGAGAAAGGAAAACAAAGAGAAGTGAAAAGGAACGGAAGACAATGAATCAATATGAATGAATGAACAATGGATGTAAAAACTGACGTATGCGCACCTTTAAAAGGGGGCATAAGGTGGGGAATTACTGAGCGGATTTTTTTTTGCCAGAGAATAGAGGACTCGATCGTCATGCATACACAAGGACAAACACTGAGCAAAAAAAAGCGAAGCATGACCGGCAGTGGCTATGAGCACTTGGCATTTCCTCGTTATTGTGACAAATGTGCTGACATAAAACTTGGAATACCGACTACTAAAACTAATGTTGATGTTAAGTTTTATGAGTGATACCGGTGAATTCCACGGATCTCCCTCAGTAGAGGGACTACAGCAGGTCAGTTGCGAAGCTACATGGTGCGTTCCCAGGTGGCGGATAGGGGGCTAATCGGAGATCAAAAGCGACTTTGTGCTTGCCCTGAGACGCGGGTTGATTCAGGGGACGGATCCTCTAAATCTGCTGTGCCAGGACTGACACACGACATCCTTTTATCCCACACGTCGGTCCGGTCAAAGACCTGCAATCAAGTGAGGTGTAAGGGAGGCGGTTTGGACTCGCCTCCAGGAAATACCCTCCACTTGTCTACTCTGGGAGGAAGCAACGTTCTCCTACAAATCCGTGGGACAAAGAGATTACAACTTGCCCATGAGTTTCAAATTTTTTACGCATGTCACAGTAATAAGAAAGAGTCTCCTGACTCCGGAAAGCCTGGTACGGTAGTGCAGGGAAGATGGGGTTGCAGCAGTCACGTAGGTTACTGAAACGGAAAGGGCTAGGTAGGTGACCTCTACTTGTAACGCTTATACGCTTATACTGGAGACGACTGTCGGAGATCCGATAATGCAATCCGAAAAGATCGAGTACGACGTCATCAGACTGACCGAGGCGAGACGATGCTACCCTCTCAACGCCGCCGGAGCTGGAGAAGAACTGTTCTTAGGAACATGCGACAGTAAAGGAGTTGGTGAAGTTGATGTCCTCGTCAACACGAGTATAGCAAAGAAAATCAACTCTTTCCAACGACTTACGACCCGAATCGGACGTCTGCGGATGAAAAGATGTAGTTCAATGCCGGCTTTGACTATTTTCGTCGCTTACGCTCCAATATCAAACTATACACAAGAAGAAGTAGAAGCTTTTTATATAGACCTAGAAAGGTCCTGTGGAGAAAACCATACCTTCTACAAAATCACTGTGATGATTTCAACGTCAAAATTGGCCTTAAAAGAACACCTGAAAAACTTCACATCAGGACCAACGCCCAGCAATAGATGAACAGTGGGTGAGGCTTTGAGAGTTCATCGAAACGACTAAGACCGAATGTGTGAGCTCACAATTCCTGTGCTGGATGTGTGGGTCACCCGATGGAGAGTATCATAATAAAAATGGCCACATCATCATTAGTAGAAGGAAGGTCTTTCCTGACTGAGGTCGCTGTTCTGTCAAAGTTTTATACGGGATCGTGCTACTGCCTCTTCCGGGGAAGATTTTCCTTCACATTGAGAAAAAAGAAAGCCGCTAAATTATGCTTCAGAACTATCATTAACTAGAATCTCTCCGCTGCGCTAGCCGGCTTTTGGTAAGATTCCACAACGGACAAAAAGGCCGAGGGATACGATCGGTTTGCTGCACACTTTCACGTCCGCACGAGGGAGGCTGAGGGTATGAAAACCACCAGGAGACAACTTTCTCCAGATACTCTTGAAATGATACGCCAGCGTGGAGCAGCACAAGCCTCTGGCAACCAAGAACTCACGTTCGAATTCGCAAGGCTTTGCAGAGAGACCTTAGAATGAGAACTGACTGAAGCTGCCGAGACGATAAAGAAAATTTGCAATGCCCGTCGAGACTTCGCAAAACGGAGATGAGCGCTCTCCAGAACCCAAATGAACAATTATTGCACCGGGAAGGGGAATAAAGAAAATCGTGTGCGACTTCTTCTTTGATCTCTCTGACAGCCGTGTCCGCTTACCTCCCCGCCATCTGAGTGTAGATGGGCATGACATTCCGGAGATTCTTCCGTTTGAAGTACGACATGCTATCATGTAGGTTAGAAATTGTACGGTACCAAGTCCCGACAATAAGATCAGAACATCTGAAGAACTTCCGCTAGTACTTGTCAACGCTCTGGCAAGGGTTTTTACACGTTACCTGTCGGAATGCAAGATTCCTAAATAGTGGAAGACTAGCAAGACCGTGCTGATGTATAAGAAGGGGGATACACATTAATACATTCGCACTGTTTTGAAACTTATCGATGTATCGCGAGAGTACAGCCGCTGCCCTTACCTCCATCGATTTGAAGAAGGCCTTCGGCTCAGTTGCGATCCGGCAGAATCACACAATTTCACCTAATTCATTCGCGGCTACTCTCGAGAACGTGATGACAGAATTGGAATGGGATAACATGGGAATGAATGTTTATAGTCAGCAGCTACACCATCGGTTGATGACATCGTTCTGATAAAATCTAGCATCAGCCAAAATGAATTCTGACTGAATTCATTCTGACAAACATGTGGATGTATCGGTCCTCGGCTGAGTCCGAAAAAGTTGATGTTGATGCGAAACGGATGAAACTCGGATGCCTCATTTACGCCATAAAAAAAATTCGTAAAACACAAATTTTTTAAAAAATCCACACCACCCCTACCAATAAAAAAAATTACTACCACTAAATTACCAAATAGCATAAAATTTAAAAATTAAAAAATATAAACGAATTCGAAAAAATATAGCAAGATAATCAGGGTAAGGTAACTGATCAATCAGAAAAGTTCCTGAATTTGGGGAATGATAATTTGTTGTTCTCTGGAGTGGTGTGTCAGTTTTTTTTGTACTGTCCCTGCCATTTCGTAAAATATTCGGCATTTATTTCTTTTCGTATTACGAAAAGAATGACGAAACAAAATAGATGCAAAACAGTTTTCGAAGGTTATAAATTATAATGCTACCAAATTAGTAATGATAAATTTGGAAAAAAAAATCTAATAAAGTAGAAGAAGAACAGGCAGGTCTAAACCAGAACCAACTCGAGTCCCTTTTGGGAATCAGCAAAATACTAGCAAACTAACACATCAAAGAAAAAACAGGCTGCCGAGCGGTAATCTGGAGTTGAAGTTGATAAACTGAAACAAAATTTCTTTTTCTTAGACTAGGTTTAACTAATAAGCATTTCTCATAGACCGAAATCTGTAGGATAAGCTTTGTGACTGCGAGAAAAACGTGAGGAGAATTCCTCAGCTACACGTTCCTCTGGGAATACGTGTTAAGCGCCTGCACTAGTTTCTATGCTTTCCAGAAAAACGCCTCCCATTTAAGTTTGAGGTTTTCGCTATCATTTTTTCACTGTATCGTCTTAATAGATACATAGATACATACATATAGGGCAGTACATCCCACTATTTACTTCAACACTCCTCCGCTTCGCGTTAACACAAGCATACATAGCTGCGAATCGTTTACATGATTTAGCGATCAAAATCGGCGCTTACGTAAAATCCCGGAGCATATCCTTATTTCTGATAAGTGGCACAAACATAATCCCGGAGAAATTTT
Organism: Necator americanus; assembly: GCF_031761385.1. Taxonomy (NCBI): domain Eukaryota; kingdom Metazoa; phylum Nematoda; class Chromadorea; order Rhabditida; family Ancylostomatidae; genus Necator; species Necator americanus. The sequence goes on from NC_087374.1 coordinate 22,273,274, forward strand.
GTTACATTCACTGGTCACACCTTCTATGTGTTCTGCCGTTAGCGTTTCGGTCATTTCACACAAATGTTGAGTCAACTACTGCTCGAGTGGAAAGTGCTGTGATTGCAAGTGGCTGTTCACTGTTACTGAAGAAAGTTTATCTTTCGCGCCGTCTCTAATGTGTACTGACACTATGACAAGGGAGTGGGATTATTTGTGAAGGATTTGGTCTACTATCTGCCTAATAAAGGATTCAACGTTTAGAAGGAATCTAACACTTCGAACATCTATACCTCGTTTTCGAACGGAAGTGGTATAAATACTATCTGTAGGTCAATACTCTATCCAAAACGGAGTAGGGATGGAAGAAGGATCCATAGAATAAAATCAATTGTTAAGTTTGGGAGATACGTGTTGTTTACGGAAATAACGTATAAAAGCTGCAGAGTGGACACTAAGGTCATTTCTACAATTGTTTTTCATACTCGAATTACTCGTCCGCACTCGAGATGCAGGAAAACCGTGCACTAGCCGAAGTACCTCCCGCAGAGAATGTCAGTGGCTTCGTCTGCGTCTATTCACACTCTTACCGTAACCGCTCTTTGCAGTTTGATATGTCGCTGACGAAACACGAATATTTTCACGGTTTGTTACCACGGGAGGATGTTGCGTCACTTCTTAAAAAAGATGGCGACTTTCTAGTACGACTCAGTGAGGTACCGGTCTTTAAAATATCATGATCATGCTGGATAATAACGGTCTTATTCTGTCACGTATGTGTGTCTGTGACGAAATTCAAAAACGAGGTGCGACGGGTCCCTTGGCGTCGAGTAGGTTCGCCGACGTCAGAATGCTATAAAATTGGGATATTGGGTGCGCCGGCATCGTAAAGCGGTAGAACGCTACCGTTTCATATCCATGGTCGAGGTTAGTAACATGCCTTCCTTGGTAAGTGGAAACACGAATGAAACACACGTACTGCTTACATAGTAGCTGTAGTCGGGTCCAAACCACATGAATCACGAGCTGCTGTGCATTTGCGTACGCGTTCGAAACGGCGCGGTGGAGGCAGCAGTTGGGTCCGAGCTGGGCCGTCGCAAACTGCAGCGATGGGTGGTGCCAGCGTACGTAACTGCGTGCTTCATGTCGTTTTGACCCTACAATAAGAGTTTACGTGATCTGACGTGGAACGTTATCTTTATCAGTGTGATGGTGTCGTTCACATCATTTTACGTGAGAACATCATTCTGAGATAACTGTTGAGGGAAAACAGGAGGAAAATCCATACTTTAAGTACTGTTTTCAAATTGTCCGTCCATTTTATATGGTATCGAAGGAGAGATTGAAACTAAAATTTGGATGTTCTCTAAATGTAGGATTGACGGGTTCAGAAAGAATACTTTGGAATTTTCGCCTGAATTTATTCCATAAAAAAAGAAAAGAAAGCATTGTTAGGAACACATAATTGTAATTTTACAGAAAATGCTAGTACTATTAATATTCATTGATTAGTCAAGGCGAGCAAACCGAAGACCACAGAAATTCTGATGTCGGGCTTTAGCCGGCCGTTCAGAATGGTATTGAAAGTACGCAGTGAGAAGAGGCAGCTGACTAGTAGAGACATTTATCACGTAAAGGAAGTGTTAACCGCTGGTTCATAGCTAGTCAGTCATCTGTGTTGACGCGAGTTAAGAAGAGCCCGAGCCGCAAAATGAAGCAAAAAAAATTATTATTAGAAAATTGATGAACCATATGTGCGGCCATTCTCTGTTATCACTCAAGGCGAGAGAGAATTTCACTGGATAGGAACCTTAAGTACTTTCTCAAGACGTTAATGAGAACTGCTAGACTATTATAAGGTTATTCAGATGTCAGATCGCACTCTGTCGTCATCTGTCGTTTTCAGCAGTGTCGCGAAAGGGTAGAAAACAAAAATCTAGAGTTAGATATGGTGAAGAAATGAATGTCAAAAAAGCCAGCTATTTATCTCCAGCATTACAATTACTCCAGCCTGAAGGAATGATTGGATACTGCAGGCAGACACCCAAGGAACAAAACTCGAAATGGTCCTATCAGTCTTGCATGATCCTAAATCACGCTACAAAGGAGAACCTACCGAAAATAGAGAAGATTCTGTTGGAAAATTCCCCTAAAATCTCAGCAAAAATAATTCTAAAACAGATTAGTTCAGATAATACACATTATTATCCAATATGCCAAAAAGAAGTACTTTGCCGTAAGCAATCCTGGATTTAACTCAGTTCCTGAGCTTATTTCGTACTACTTAAAGCACACTATGATTTTCAAATCTGTGAGTTCCATTGGATATTTCTCCATTGCTTCATTCTTTTGTTCAAAAAGCGGCATCTAATGCTTACAATCATCATGATATATAATAAAGAGTTTAGTCCGTGTATATATATATATATATACATGTGTGTGTTTGTTTGTGTGTGTGTGTGGCGAAATTCTAAAAAGAGGTTGCGACGGGTCCGCATGGCGTTGGATTGATGCGCCGGTGTCAGATAGCTTTAAATTTAAATGGGGTGGGATGGGTCCTACGGCGTCGATTGGTGCGCAATAATTTCGTATGCATGCCGCGAAAGGTGGATGGTGTTACAACCGTTTCGTAGCGGCGGCCACTGTCCGCGCTGCATTTCACCTCTATGACTCCACATGTCTATATCCGTGCACGTTTGCCTCAGGTTGGTAACAGTCCTTTTTCAAAAGTGGAAGCACCAATACAAACAGCTGCTTAAGTAGTGGCCAACAGTTTACATGATCTGAATACATGGAACGTTATCTTCATCACTACGATAATGTTGTTCCCGTCATTCTAAAACATCATTCCGTGACAACTGTTGCGGGAAAACAGGAGGAAAACACATACATCGAGAAATGCTCTCAATTCGTGTCCATATTATATTAGTATTGAAGGAGTTTTTGGAACTAAAGTTTTAATGTTTTCCAAATGTAGAACTGACCCGCTTAGAAAGAAAACTACAAATACTTTCGCCTTTATTTGTCATTTAAAAAAGAGAAAGAAAGCGTTGTTTGAAAAACACAATTCTAATTTAACAGAAAATGCCACTACTATTAATTTTCACTGATCAATGAAGGGAAGCGAAGCGAACACTATAGAAAGTATGAAGTCCGGCTTTAGCAGGACGTTCAGACTGATGCATTATAAAAGGCATTGAAACTAAAGGTCGTTATTAATACTGACTTGTCAAATTTCCACCGTTATGTTATGTGCTAAGGTACTCCTGTGTACACCTGTTGCTTCCTTGGTGAGGTCGTACCGCTGTCCAGCCAAAAATCTGCGTTCTCCATGTTGTCATTCATGGTCGCGTGTCTGAGTCCTACGGACATATCGTAAGCACTTTCGCACGCGGCAGCGCACGCGCTTATCTCCACCTTGGACTGGAAGCCAGCCTATTGCAGCGCAGATCGCAACGCACACAGTTATATCCAAATTAACGAATTATTCGCCACATGCAGTTTCACTAAAACCAAATCAACAGAGACCGCCACCAAGTGGGTGCTTCAGGTAAAAGTGTAGTGCTATGTTTATCTCATCATTCACTAGTGAGGATAAATAGAACTGATTGTACTGATTGACAATTACAACAAAGATAGCATTAGAACATAATATAACTGTGTGTCTGGCGTTAAACCATCCGCTTGGTTTGCGCCAAAACGTTCATTTCAATTCAGAATCTTTTGAAGTTTACGACCGTGTAACTAGCCTAAACAGTGACTTGTGGAACCTAGCCGATGAGTCAATTCACTGTTTTTATCCTCCCATACGAGTGTGGTACCAATTTATTGAACCCGGAGGGATGAAGGGCTTGGTTGACAACAGAGAGGATTCGAACCTCCGATCGATCATACAGAAACAACGGAACCTTTTAACGACTGCGCAACACCCGTCCCCCATTAATGTAATCGCGTATACTCATATTTAGAAAGATTTAAATCCTCGAAGATTCTCCGCTAATCATTACATTGTAGCAGCAAGTACGATTAAAACAAGCCATATATTTTGCTTCATGGGAATTCCAACCCGAGGATGTAACACTAGAGAATGTTGTAGCGAAATTCGGTTGCGGAGAAGTTCGGAAAGGAAAAGTGACACGAATGGATCTGCCAACTTTAACGGTTGCAATTAAGACGGTAAGAACTACTACATTCTCGTCAGGCATTAACGGAAACCACTCTTCCAGGTATTCGGAAGATCTTTGGAGGCTAGGGAAAAGATATGTGAACTCATGCGTGAATGTCGATTATTACGAGAGTTAAATCATCCCTGCATTATCCAGTACTATGGCGTCTGTCTACTGGCCCAACCTCATTGCTTCCTCTTCGAATATGTTTCTGGTACGTGAACATCATTTTGGGATTACAAAAGCGATTGTTTTACGTCAGTATGTAAACAGATCTATGACTTTTTAAAGCCAACTATGCAACCAGAGCACTATAACAAATTTTTGAACATAAATGACTACACCTCACAAAAGCCGCAAAATGTAATTTTCGGCCTGATTTCGCTCACTCTACAATTGCTTTACTTTTTATTACAAGCCACTTCAATTATTTTTAGGTGGTCCACTAAGCATTTATCTCAGAAACAATAAAAGAAATATAAAACGTGATGATTTGTTAATGATGGTATCATGTGCTGGTTGGGGACTGGAATACCTTCACAAGAATACAATTCTACATCGTGATATCGCAGCTAAGAACTGTCTCTATGATAAACAATTTGTAAGTAATTCAATTCTCATAATACTCCCGAGATAATAATATATTTGTAAGCAGTTCCCCGTACATCATTATCTAGGTGAAACTAATCGGTTTTTCGATGTCTAAGAAAGCTACTGTTTACTCCATGAAGACAGCAAGACGATTGGCAATCCGGTGGATGGCGCCTGAAACAATTGAGACCTTTCAGTACAGCCAGAAGTCGGACGTGTACGGCTACGGAGTATGTGTTCATTTTATCACTGGCGACTACGACTTGATATTGTTTGCAGATAATAAGTAGACGAGAAATATGTAGGCCAGTTTTTCAAGCAACAAAAACTTCGTTTTCAGATTCTAATCTACGAAATCTTTTCTGCAAAAGAACCGTATGAAGGTCTCTCTAATTGGGATGCAAAACCACTTGTTAGGATTAAGTTCTTTTTTTTTGCAAAGACTGAAAGTATTGTGCAAAACAAATTGTGTTTTCAGATTATTGACGGAAACGTAAACGACTTCACTGGAAATACTCCAAAAAAATTATCGGAAGTGGTTAGGGATAAAATGTGGGCTAGAGATGTGGATTCAAGATCATCAATGCACCAGGTATGAACCGCTGTACCAATATTGTTCCTGAAAGCTTCTGAAAAAAAGTACTGCTGAAAAATCCTTGATGCTAGAGAGGAAAAGCCGTAAAATACGAATGCCCCTCCTCAAGTCGGTAAGCGTGACATTGTTTTCCTATTGGTAAGGCCCTAGTCATTCAAATGGCACAAGACTAACCCAGTTATATTAACTTATTATGGGACAGTGGAGAATTTCTTCTTCCCTCCAAACTTGTTCACACAATGTTAGCGTTTAAATAAATTCGCATTAAGATAATGCTGTGGATGCAAGTCTACACAGGAATGGAACTGCAGATTTTCAATGCAGGGGATGTAAGTTGATTGCATTAACAGTTAAATTAAACTCATGATTTCGTGGATTCTCTCATGGTAGTAGTTATAGTGAATTCGACTGTTTTAACAACTACTGAAACGGTTATGACTGGTGTTGTAGACCACATGTGCGTCCAAATATTACAACGAAATCACAAACACGGGAAAGAATTCCTTTGAAAATTTTCACATACCAAGGATACAAACAGAAAAAATCCTCTGCACTAGAATTCAAATGAAAAAGAGGCTGGTCTTCAGAGAAGCTGCTGGAGAAAGCTCATGACCAGTAACTGATTCATCAAATACGAACCATAGATACCATTATCGACCACATACGTCCTCAAATTAACTAAACTTGTCAGGGAAGATTTGTAGATTTGAAGAGTTTGGATGTACAAGGGGAAATAATAGGAGCTAGATAGCTCTTTATGATTTAATTTCACTTTAGAGAGCACTTATGAAGAAATCCATTCTATACAGCCGGGTGGCTCGATTGTTTTTTTTCTTGTGTGGTATTTTGCTGTAACAATCCTAACTTTCGTATGCCTTCGTGGAAACACCAAACACCTCGATGATCCAACAACAAGAAGCATGTTCTGCAAAATATATTTATAATTAACGAGGTTCTGTAGTCGGTCCCGAATGTGTTCAACTGGGCGACGTGATTTGAGCAAAACTGGCTTTAAACTGGTTCAATTGAGGTAGATAGAGGGAAGAGAGAGCGTGTTTCAAGGCAGCATACCACAAATCTGACGTAGTGGAGGAATCCACGCCAAAAGCTAGAGACGGGGTTGCAGATGGCAGGATCAAGAGTAGTTCCGCTCATCTCTTCCTGATCGTCGTATGAAGCGGGGTGGGAACTACTTTGCCTGTTATTGCGAGGTACGTTAGAACGCTTCTCTATGCACATGTTCCGTTTCCCTAAGCAGCCTATTGATTAGTTTTACTCGAATTGGCCAGTGGGAAGACATCACTGATCTTCGATCGATCGCGCCTGGATGCAGCGCCTGCAGAAGGATGGTGCGTTGGAACTGAAATTGTCTCAAAAAACGTCGTCTTCCACGCCGTTGCTCACGACGATCAGAGAGAGAGATGAGCAGAACCACCCCTATTCCCGTAATCAACAACCCTAACTCTAGATTTTCCCGAGGATTCTCTCACCACGTCAGATTAGTGGCATGTTGCCTTGAAGAAGAAAGAAAGAGTGCATGAGTGCGTTGAGCAGAAGTTGAAGACATTCGGCGCCAATTATATGTGTTTCTATATATTTCCAGAATACTTGGTTTTCAGATGGCTACGGCAACGATACGTCAAAATGCCGACGCTCTTGTTACAAAGGACATAGAGCTTCAGCACCTTCCAAATTTCAAAGAACCACTTCCAAAAACACCGCAGCGGAAAAAAAAGAAAAAGAAAGACTAGTACTGAAGACAAATGTTTCTTATGTGTTATCTATTACATTTGCATAGAAATTCTACGATCCAGTTTGGATCCTTCTCTAAGATGATTAAATTTTTTAAATTTCTTTGTTGCAGAATATTCTTATTTATTATATATCAACCTTCTTTATTGCTTCTATACCGTTGTTACAGAAGCATAAGCCAGTCAACAAGAAACAACAGTGACGTAAAATGTAGTTGTGGGGAACAGAATCGAACAAAACTTGTACGGTAATAGCAGTGGCACAAAGGCGTAAGAACATCAATAAAAACCGTTCTTAAGTGACAAATGGTTTTCCCATTAAAAAAGCAAGAGGAGAACGAAGAATCGAGAACGCGATAGTTTATCGATCGGCAGGCCAACTTTGGAAGTGAACAGCTGAGTCACTTGGGGCCTTGAAGCCTGAGCATTAGCCTTCGAGGACATGTAGGTGAAGCTACTTGATCACCCTAATCACCTTGATTCACGTTGTATTTCGAACAGTTACCGCCAGTAATCCATCTGCCTTCCATCTGTTCCGACCGCGTGCCAGAGTCACCCAATGGTTTCTCCTTCTTTGTGAGACACGGTGACCATCGAGTTTTTCTTCCAAAGAATTAGTGAAGAAATCTGACCATTGTGTAGGCGGTCTTCCTGTAGTGCGCTTAATGTGGTGTAGAGCGCGGTCGCTCACGGCTGTGGTCCAACAGTTGACGTTGAAGCGCATAACTTGCCCAGCCCACCTTATTTAGCTGTACTTGGCAAATGGTGCGGCGTCTCTGATCTTCAATCGCTGACGTAGGGCAAGACTTCGAATTCCATCCCTCACTAGCGTGAAGCGGAATACTCCTAGCATCATTTTTTCTATTGAGCGTTCATTGACGCCCACCGCATTTTCATCCTGCTGGCAATGCTCCTCAAGCCACTCGTTTCCTCATTCTCAGCTCGGGGTCGGGTCATTCTTCGTGTTTATTTGCCGACCTAGATAAACGTAGCTGGTGCACTTGAATATGTTCGTTCCGTTGAGTGTGAATGTGGCATCCGAGACCCTTCTGTTACGCACGAACATCGTGTTTTGCAGATCCAGCTAAAGACCGGTGCACCCACATGTTTCGTCGAATTCGGTCAGCATTCATGCCGCTCGGCTGACGCAGATGTTATCAGTACGATGTCATCAGCAAAGCATTAATAGTGTAGCTGCCGACCGTCAACCTTTACTCCCATCTCATCCCACTCTAGTTTTCGCATTGCGTTCTCGAGGGTGCCCGTACTGAGCAAGGACACCCTGGTTGTCCATGGCCTCCATGACCGCTTCTGTCTCAACTGAGTCAAAGGCCTTCTTTAACTCGATAAAGGTGAGACATAGCGGCATTTTTGTACTCACGCGATACCTCGATGAGTTTCGAAGCAGTGTGAATGTGTTTAATCATGCAGAATCCTTTTCGAAACTCTGCTTCTTTGAATGTCTGTCCTTCATCTAACACTTTTCAATCCTGTTAAAGATCACTCTTGCGAAGAGCTTGTAGATGACAGATACTAAGCAGGTTGGGTGATAGTTGCCGATGTCATGTGGATCTCCCTTCTTATCCAACAAAACGGTCTCACTAGCCTTCAAACTGTTTAGGGATCTTGCATTCCGACAGGTATTGGGTGAAGAGAGTTGGAGTGTTGATAAGAACTAGCGAAAGATTCTTCAGATGTTTAAATATTCTCCTGTCGGGACCGAAAGCCGTACGGTTTCTTACCGATATGGTACCATGTCGTACCTCGGACGGGAAAACCTCTGGAATGACATACCCGTCTTCCCTCAAATCCCTCAATGAGGAGGCAAGTGGACATGGCTGACGAAGAGGTCAGGGTAGAAGTCGTGGATCATTTTCTCCATTCCCCTTTTCGATGCTTTTGTTGTTGCATTTGGGTTCCGGAGAGCACTCATCCTTGGGGTGCGGGACAAAAGGTACCCGTGAAAACCGGCTGACCGCTCATGTCCTCCCTTCAGCACCGCGCTCCTCCGCGTAATTACGGCTGCCGCTCCACCAGCTAGGCATCCTCCACGACCGTCTGAGATCACCTACACCCCGCCTCCCTATTGCTCTCTGATCAACGCCGCGCGCGACGTTCGCATCGCGATGAAGCGGTTTTTTGAAGGAATGGGAGTGAAAAACCAATTGCCGCAGCGAATTCTGATGTACGGATTTAGTAAACCAAGCGCATATTATTGGGAATAAAAGAGAAGAATTGGATCCTTCTATCCAATGTAACTTTACATAAGTAAAAATTATCTCAAAAAGATGCTCCAGGAAAAAGAATAACATGCATATATTTTCAAAGATCTCATAATTTAACACATTTCATGCCCCAAGTTTTCATATAAACTAGTAGTGCATAAGTATGTGTTTGTCACGATGTCATTCAGCGAATTCGTGTTCAACCTCAACTGCAGCACCTATAATAACAGTAAATTTATGCGCTAATTACTTTGTATACATTCCTCAAACTTCTTTCTACATTTTACCTTTTCAAAATTTTACTTGGATATAATGTTTATATCGAGCGTCTGTCAAGTACTTCAATATTTGCTTGTACGTTTTATACAGTTTTATATAATAGAACTTTGTATGGTTCTTCAAACTTCTTTCAACACCGTTTTATCGCTTCATTTTTATCTATTCTCTACATAAAATCAATACGAGAGGTTAGGTGTGTTAGTGGCGAACAGAGAGCTTTGTATTTTCGAGATATACCTTTAGGTACAGTGTATGTCTGCGAGACATTATTCGCGCCTCGTTAATCGTTGGATGCCAGTTTTACCCAGTTAGATAAACAAAAAGAAATCCTTAGAAAGGGAAAAAAGGTAAAGAAGATAGCATAACACCGATCAGTGGGACATTTTTTGAAACATCTCTTGCACTCCCAGAGATGGATGAGTGTTTTTCACCTAACAAGTCGAGACAGGATAATTCCTTTTTCACTCGCATTTCTAAATGGCATGTCACTTATACAAACCTATTTCATTCTTTCCTTCTTTTATATTAACTTACAAGCACACTTTATGTAGACGTTCGAACAACATCTAATACCAGGTACTTTCCTTTTTGTTCGATTTTAAAAGCGCATTATAAAAGCTGTGGGCGTGGCGAAAAAAAAATCGTCGTAATAGCGGTAGACGCGGCGAAATGGGAGGGGAGGGCGGAGTGGGCGGGGCGTCTTGAAGACATAGCACAAGAGGAGCAATCAGGCTACTGTAGCGATTATGACGGTATCAGGAAACGCGAGGTGCAATTAACGACGCTCATTAGCCTCCGGGATACGCGGCGGCACATCATATGGGTACCTCTTGACCGTTCCCCCTCATCCTTGTCTTTCGTTTGGAGGATTCTCGACGGGCGTAGCGAATATTCTTTACCGCCTCTGCAGCTTCAGCCAACATTTTTGCTCTTCTCTTTTTAAGATTTTCTTTTATCGCTTCTCTGCAAAGCCTAGCGAGCGGAGATATGCTAGTTGATGATAGTACTGGGACATCGCCCTCTGAACTTCGCGGCTTTCTCTTCTCACTGGGTAAGCAAAAACCTTTTCCGGAGGGGCAGTGGTACGGTCCGTATAAAACTATGGCACAATAGCAATATTCGTCAGGAAAACCCTTTTATTGACGATGATGTGGTCACGATGTGATCAATAAAAGGATTTTCCTGACGGATATTGCTGTGCTGATGATGTACAGTACCATGGGTGACTCCCACGTCCAGCAAAGAAAGGAGGGACCACTTCTGGAGTTGCGAGTTCCCATGGATGGTCTTACTCGTCATGATAAACTCGGAAAGCCTCTCTCTCTGTTCGTTCCATTGTAGGCCGTGGGTCCCGATGTAGAGTTTCTCAGGCGTTCATTTAAGGCCAATCTTAGCGTTAAAGTCACCAACACCTTGTAGAAGGTATGGACTTCTTTGTAACACTTCTCCAGGTCCATATAGAAAGCTTCGACTTCTTCTCCTTCTTCTTTGTAGCTTGATGTTGGAGCGTAAGCGACGAAGAAAAGTCAAAGCTTGCGTTAGAAACCTTTTTCTCAACTGCAGACGTCCGATTCGGGTGGTAAGTTGTTTGAAAGTGTCAAAAACTCGTCAACACGAGTATGACAAAGAACTTTGTTCAAAGTTCTTTGCATACTCGTGTTGAAAAGGACGTCAAGTCCACCAATCCTCTACTGTCGCATGTTCCTAAGAGCAGTTCCTAGTATTATACACGGCGTTCAATGGGTGGCGTCGCTTCGTCGATGCTACCGAAACGGAAAAGGACTAGGATGACGATCCGTACTTACAATGCCCGTACTCTTATCGGATGCAGCCATTGAAGATCTGATGATACAAGCCTGGATGACTCCTGCATCTAGGTCTACCTTCCTTTTTTTCCTTTAGTATTTTTACTCTTAAAGTTATATGTATTTCACAGTAAAGCTACTGAAAGAAAAGGAAGGTAGAGCTGGAACGACTATTGCTTTAACTTTACCGAACCTGCTAAACAACCACCTCCATTCACACATTTTCCATTTGTGTTCGCAAGTTGGTGGCCCTAAGGAAGATAATTGGGGTAGCCTTTAAGAAGGCTGTTCAAATTGGTCTGATTCGCGACTTTAAGGGGACTCCCACAGTTGGAGCAAGATCACTCCTTCCACAGCAATCCACGATCAGCGGGCCATTCAAGTTTCTTCTTAGACTCCAATACAAAATTTCGCCACATAGTAGTTAAAGTGAAATAAAAGAGTTAGCAAGTTGGCAGCGGTCACTAAGCAAATGAAACGGTTTAACAACGAGGACGGTTCATGTGCTATATGGACGTTTTTGCGTTCTGAGTGCAAGTCGAGCACGCACCTCATTACTACTAGTATCAGTACTGCTCGATTCTGTCGCGTCAGAGTGCTTCCCCCCAAGTACATGTTACCAGATACGTCTTCACTAAATCCATTCCACTACAGCCACTTACGCAGCTGGACCGAGCATCACGTCGTTTCGATCCGCATATGGGCAGAATGAAGGAACAAATTAATCTGCCGGCTTTTTGAACATTTGGTGGGAAATAAGATAGAAGGAAAAACTACGAGGAAGAAGTCGAAAAGTGACAACACAACTCGAAACCATTCAATTGCTAGCATTCCTTACCGACGCTTTCTTCAAGTCATTGGAAAACAACGTGTTAAAGGCATTATTTCACGAATCTGACGTTGTAAGGGAAATCGCGGGGAAAGCTAGAGAGGCTTATGAGCATTGCGGGATTAAAGTCATCACTCTCTATTCGTCGTGAAAAAAAAACCGTGGAAGACGTCATCATTCATAATCGAGTCAAAACGACATGAAGCACGGACAATTGCGTAAGCGGCTGCGTTTGAAGCGGTCTGGTGGAGACCATGGTTGGAATCGAGGTGGGACCACGGCGAACTGCAGAGCTGGGCCGCGGTAGCAATGATCCTTACACTATCCCAACCGCAACACTCCATCGCTCCGCTTCCAGCGCAGCCGCTTACGTAGCTGCCATTTCGTGACCCGACTATACGACGATTTCAAAAGAAACGCCACAGTCTTGTGCACGCGCCGCATCAAAGTGTGAACGGTCAAAGGTCACTGATATCTTCCCACCTGCCTTTTCAAGTGAAACAGTGAATAGGCTGCTTAGGGGACCAGAACGTGCACATGGAGGAGCGTCCTGACGTACCTCATAAAAGCTAAGCAGTTCCCATGCGGTTTTTTTTGCAACGATTAGGGAGAGATGAGCGGAACCACCCTGGATCCTGCAACAATCCAGAACCACATATTTTAAAGTATCAACCCACAAATCTGACGAATCTGACGTGGTAAGGATTCCCGATGAACAAACTCTATATGGGGTCGGAGATTGCAAAGGTGGTTCCGCTCATTTCTCTCTAATCGTAGTAAAAAAACGTCATGAAAGACTCCGCTTTTCATCACAGTTTCAGTTGCAACGCTCCACACTTGTTCACTCGCAGTATCCGGCTGCGCAGCTGTCGAAAGCCAACGGGTTCTCCACGACTGCCTATTCAAGTAAATCCTAAGATTAGGCTGATGAGGGGACCAGAACATATACGTAGATGAGCGTTCTAGCGTTCCTCGTAGGAACTAAGGCGGTTCCACGCTGTTTTATAGAACGATCTGAGAGATGTGAGCGGAAGCACTTCTGATCCCGCAACCTGCAATTCCATCTCTAGCTTCCCCCGCGGATTCTCTCACGTCAGATTCGTGGTATGCTGCTATTCACTTTTCCAGCCTCATGGTATGCTACCTTTAAGCAGTCTCTAAAGAGTCCAATTTTTAGCTTCCTCGTGAGAATTGAACTGAACTGAACCTGAACTTTAATGCTCAGCTCAACTGCATCAGATGTTGTTGGTAACGTTCCCCGGTGATGGTTTCGCTCGAGAGTGTAGTTCATGGTAGATCGTTCCTTCAATTTTGCAACATACCCATTGCCTGAAGATGGCTTGTTGAGTAACTCCCAATGTTTTAACGAGCATCTCTTGAATTTCGCATGAATTTTGGTCTGACAATGCCTCCATTTCAGCGCCTTCAAAGATGTCTTCGTCAATCGACGTTCATCAGCTGGGCTTTTCTACGAATTAAAAATAAAGATTATCTTTTGCAAATCTCGCAAGTTATGTTTTGTTGGCATAAAGCTTGACATAAGGTGCGAAGAAATCAAAGTTGTTGCACTTCAGCAAAATGAAATATACTGATCTTTAGAGGGAAGTAATGATGCTTTAACATGGATATAGTTACAAAATGGGGCCGTGTATACGAGTTTGATTGCTACCTGCACGTACTGGCCCTGTTTTAACTAAACGCAATCTAACATTCGAGTGTACGCATTGGGAACGTACGAGCTATATAACCCGCACTATTATATGGCGAAAGATTTCCATGCATTGCAAAAAGGTGCTGTCATCCAGCACATCTCCAAAGCCTCTAACCTGAAAGGTCAACTGCATGAAGGGAGCATGGAATCTTTGGCAACAACCATTCGTTTCGTCACGGTGTACTGCCGAATAATATCAACCGAACTCCAACAAGCCGCTCTATCCAGACTTCTGCGATATCTCTGTGTGCCTTTTGCTGCACTGCAGGAAACACGCATGAGAGATCGGCCGGTCATCAGCATCGAAAATTACACCACATACTGCGGCGATGCTGAACAAAGTAGGTGGCTGCGCGATAGCTGTGAGGAACGACTACAAGAACCTGGTGGAAAAAATATGGCTCAACGTCGTTTAGATACGCCTTTCTACGACTGCAGGATCGCAGAGGATGTAAACTCTAGATCGTAAGTGCTCACGCACCTACGGAAACCGCTGAGGACACCACTAATGACGCCTTCTATGATGAACACAGTGCGTTGATGTCTAAAATACCAAGCCAGCAGATGATCATTGTCGGAATCGACGCAAATACGAAGATGAAACTCGAACAGCAATCCGATGTGCTAGGAAAATGGTATTATCCAGCAGAGCGCACGTCCGACAACGGTGACCGTCTGGTCGATTTGTGCGAACAGACGGGCCTCATATTCGCTTCCACGTTTAAGAGGAATCATCGACGCCATCAGCTCACGTGGCAGGGGTCAACCCTTTTAATGCCTGAAGAACAGCGCAAGCGGAAGATGAGGACTGCTAAACTTCAGCTCGACTACATTCTGGCGAGGAACATTCCTCAGTCAGATAACCGAAAATCTAGAGCTGTTTGGGTCGTCGCGTTCGACTCTGACCACCGTCCAATTCTCAGCTTCAAGATACAGTTCCACAAGAGGAACCAAAGAGTTCCTCCTCAACCGAAATCCGACATGGCAGGCTTAAAAGACGAAGAATGCAGAACGAAATTCCGCCAACATGTGTCTATTCATGCTGGAGTACGGACCAGGGCGTACAATTCTGTATGTGTCGCGTGCAGCACTGGTAACCTCAACCAGGAAGAACATCTTAGAAGGAAGTTGCGTCGTCAACTGCAACAAGACCGCGATAACGAGTGGACGTCAAGAGCAAAGGAGTTTGAAAAGGCGTGGGATGACAAGAACCCGCGGAAAGCCTATGCTTTACTAAGACAGTATAGCGGCAAAATGAAAAGATGATCTCTTGTACGTAACACTGCCAATGGAGTAGATGTCGGTAAAGCAACTCTTCCAATTTGGAAGGAACACTTCAAGACCTTGCTGAACCGGCTAGCACCGTCAGCTCCTGAACTCGAACACGTTCATAGACCGATATACGCGGTTAACGAGAAGCCATCGACCGAGTCGGAAGTTCTTGTCTGCATTCAAAAAATGGAGAATGGAAAATCTGGTGGAGACGAGGGGATTAGCGCAGAAATATCTTCCTCCGTCTGGGATTCGTGAGATGACAAAGATCATCCGTTCAATATGGATAGAGGAAAGGATACCTGACTCGTGGAGACACGCTATCATAATTCCCTCCACAAGAAGTTATCCGTCACGGACCATAGGAATAATCGAGGAATCTCTCCGTTGCGTGTTATGTACAAGGTTTAGGAGCGCATTATCCTGGACCGACTCATTAAACATCGCGAAGAAACAACGCGCGACGAGCAAGCTGGCTTTCGTCCTGGCCGGTCTACGATTGACCAGGTGTTCATCGTCAGGAGAGTGATCGAAATCTGGCAGCGGTATTCGAAGCCAATGCAACTAGCGTTTCTGGACTTTGACGCCGCGCTCGACTCTCCTCACCGAGGCCATCTTCTCAACGCGCTGAGCGCCGATGGAGTGCTTGCTTGATGACATGAGTCGAATGACATGAATGAACGAACAACTGCTGCAGTTCGAACACCAGCCAGATGTACAACACTGTGGTAACTGGAATAAGACAGAGGGTAGTGGCAGGACCCTTCCTGTTCAATTTTGCCATCGACGACATTATGCGAAGAACAGTAGATCAGTGTCCTGCCGATATCATTCTAGCACCATCAGGACACCCTTTGAGTGATCTCGAGTACGCTGACGATTTTGTTATATTCGCAGAAAGCGGTACGAAACTTCAACATGTTGTCATCCTTGTATTGAAGCTGGCTGCAGCCTATGTACTACGTCTACGCCCTGATAAGTGTGAGCATATGTGGATCTCTTCGAGACCTCGAACGGGAATCAGTGTGGACGGACAACCGATAGAACTCGTTGATGAGTTCTGTTACCTGGGCTCTACGCTTAAGAACAACGGCAGCTACGAGAGAGATGTTCAGCAAAGATGCGTTAAGGCCACTTCTACATTTAACTCCTTAACGAGATGCCTGTTGTCGACCCCCATCACCAACGGAGTCAAGCTGCGAATCTACCTATCCGCAATTCGCCCCATCATGATGCACGGATCGGAGACTTGGGCAGCACCATCAACGGTTATGGAGAGGCTTGACTGCACAGAACGAAAGCTGCTTAGACGGCTACTTGGCTACTTTTGGCCTAGTGTATGTCACAATGAAGATCTTTACGCAGAATTTGATGTGGTATACCGGCAGATGACACGTGGAAGATATCAACATCTTGTACCGCCATCGAAAGTGGCTAAAGTAAATCGTCTTCCCTTCTTTGGTCATATATTGAGGACACCGGCGGATCGCCTTGTTCAACGAGTTCTGAGGAGTTTGTCGGGTTCATGAAGAAGCCACCTGGCCGAAAACGGAAGTTCTGGACTGAGTTGGTGAAAGAGGACCTGAGCACACTCGGCGTGGATAGGCAGTTCTGGCGAGACGTAAGGTTTCGCAGAATATGATTTGGGAATTTCAGTTCAAATCCGAATGGATTGATTCTGTGCAAGAAGAAGATCGAGAAGGTTGGGCAGAGCTGTGTTCACAGCACGGCGAAGATGCGGGTAATCGCGTCAGGCGATGACATCAGCCCGCCGATTAAGTCAAGTAACAAAATGGTCCGGTGCGATTTAATGCTATCTTCGCCAATTTTAGAAACCTCTCAAAACTTAATTGTACTCCCAATATGAGAAAACCGAAAACGATGCCAGTGGATGCTTTTCTGCTACATAACCATTTCGCGCTCCCCTGATAGCGCGAAATAAAAATTTTCCGAATTTCTTCAATTTCCCTCGAGGCTTTTGTAGTGCAAAGATTTTGCAAATACCGTTACATACAACTTTAGGTATTCGGTCGTACAGTGCCGTTCGTTAGTTTTCTTCCGTTTCCAGTGTTGATCAAGTAAGTCATTTTCCTCCAAGGGGAGTTCGTCTGTTCGAGTTCTAGTGGCGACTTTTTGGCACTAGTACTTGTTGATGTGTAATTTGACTTTTTCATTTATTTCTAATTTGTCGCCACTACATCTTACATCCCTTAGTTACTTTTGTGGTATCTTCTACAAACATATGGAATACATGATTATCCTATCACTTCCCATATTTGGTGTAGTTATTTCCTGCCGAAAAGCTCTGAGGATTCTGTTTTATTGCCACTTTGACATGAAAGCCTAGGTGAGAAGTGAGAAACCATGGGTTCCACTCTAGTACTGTTACTAGGGGTAGCACGCTAGCTGATGCTGTTTTGTTTCTAAATCGTGAAGTGATTACTTTCGAGTTCGCTTGAAGCAACAAAAAAGTGTAGTGTAGTTCCAAAATTGTACCATGAGGTATGAATTTTCATATTTACGGTGATTTTAATTGGGAAGAAGGTGGTGTTGTACTTAAGAGCAGAACTTCAATTGTCTCAGCATAGCAACTTTACCAAAAAGATGTCGGATGCTGATGACGATGATTTATTTGCTGAATTCGTTGATGCTGATGATGATGCTCAAGGTGATGGTCCTTATAACCGTAGGTTTCATCTAGTTTTTCTTATTATCATAGGCAGTTCAACTTCTCTCGAGAATAAGTGATATTATGCCTGTGATATTATTTTTAAAGATTTCAACTCCCAGAAGAGCTCATCTCAGCGCAGTTTCGGCGGAAAAGATGTACGAACGAACGAGTTTCAGGATACTCAGAAACGTGATATGTACGGTTTTTTTTTTCTTTCATAGCTATGGTTATGCCAAGTGTGTTTACTGCAGAATCCTCGTGGATTTTAATAACGATACTGGGGAAACTGTAGCGCCCTCGAATGAGTTTGAGAAGATGTTGTGTTGTGATGGTATAGAAGTTAGAAACGACGAGAATTTCAAGAAGTATATATTTATAGGTAAACATTGTTTGACCACATTTTGGGTAGAACGTAATTGAAGGGGGAGGGGACACTCATTTGCGCCCTTATTTCTGGAAGTAAATAACTAAGTCACTTGGGGCCCTAAGACCCAAACATTAGTCTTAGAGAATCTATCACATGTAAGCTAAAGTTACTAAGAGAAAAGTGTACGAAAGTGCCTCCAGAAATAAGGGTGCCGATGAGTGGCCCCTCCCCCCACACCTACTTTCTCTCGTTTTTTTTTCGAACCAATAATTTGGATATAGGGTCAGTGAAAAGACTTAGTGCGCTATTAATGAGCCTATCTTGCCGAAAAATAAGGCAGTATTTTTGTTCGAAATCATCTATTTGCTTGCATTGGTTGCCTAAAGGTTAAGATTGCTGTTCGGGTTTGATCTCAACCGTTCAGCGAAGCAAGCTTTTCTTCCTGATGTTCGGGTTTGATCTCAACCGTTCAGCGAAGCAAGCTTTTCTTCCTGATATACGGGTTTGATCTCAACCGTGCAGCGAAGCAAGCTTTTTTTCCTATCTCTTATTCCATGCTGAAATTATTTTTTATTATTATCAAATTAAATTGTTGTTCAATGCAATACTGTCTCCTGTAACAGGTTGCTCTTCTATTTTAGGTGACATTACCAGCGACTTGCTTGTTGCAAAGTTGGACAAGAATATGAATGATCGAAGAGTTGGTCTTCTAAAACACTTTGATTCGTTAAAATAGACTTGTACTTTTATAATGATGTTGGGTTCTTTTAGTACAAAGATGACCTGTTGAACGCTTTCGAAGAAGCTTTACAGCAGCGAAACAATTTTGTGACGTACTTGGAACCCTCACATTCGTACGTTTTAAATTGGTCAGCAGATTTGAGAGAAAGACAACTTCATCACACGCTTTTTCCCTTTGTTTTCTACGTCTTGTTAAAAACACGATTTGCCTGTTAACACTGCTTATTCGCTTAGCACCGCCATTCCACTTTGTTGGCCTTCAATTTCATTCTGAGAACTGTTCCTTCATTACAGTTGTTGTTCATCTATTTGATTAACTGAGATCCCTTAATCTGATATGCTGCTTTGCTATGTCCGTAGGAATATAAGAAGAACAATTTTCTTCTGCTTCTGTACAAGAGATATCACAAAATGGACACTACAAAGTGTATGTCATAGTCCGTACTCTGAACGCCAAGCATAGTCGGGTCAAAACGACACGAAGCACAATGCAGTTTCTTAAGCGGTTGCTCGAAGGGGTGCATTGGAGATAGCAAGGAACGATGTCAGCAACATACATGCGATAGCCGGAGCCTGTTCTCCGACCTCCGTCACTTGTGAACATTTGGCGACGGAATACTCATTGATCTGCACCCCATGAGCTAGACCCCATTCACCTGAGAAGCTGCTGCTTCCTTCCTTCCTTCCTATCGCTATCGGCTGCTTCCTATCGCACGTGTGGTCAACAACGGTCCCCTTAGATTTTAACATCTACGCTCCGCCGCACCACATCGGGCGCAACCGCTGACGCAACTGCACCGTGCTTCATGTCGTTTTGTTCCCACTATGTGCACAGTATTGTAGCAAAAGGAAGAAAAAAAAATCGAGATTCTGCATTTTTCTTTTTTTGAAACGTTTTCTTCAGGTGTTAGGAGGGAGACTGTTTTGGCCATTCATGTTCCGTGTGCTGTGTTGGTTTTTGGTGAAGTATGCAACTTTTACTGAGTTCACATGCGACTCCTCGCCGCGTTTTTCTTCACTTCTTGCAATACCAAATCTATTTCCTTCATGTTCGTTCTAGCTCTGAGTTCTTGCAGTTGTTTTTTTTTGTGTTTTTAGGTCATGTGGAGTTCAGGAATCAATATTTCGTGTCCTTATACTATGTAGATCATCGCAAACGAAAACATTTGAACTGCTTATGAGCCACCTCGAAGAGCTGCAAAAGTTAGCCATTCTATATATTATTACATTACATTCTATATATTTTATCTTTATATAACCACCTTCTGTCTTGTTTTTCAAGAGTTGTTAGTCAGTATGTCCCATGACGAGTTTTAATTTGTTGCAGGGAAAAGCAAGAGGATTTAAACTTGTCGCATCTGTGTATTGCTCAGATCCGTTTTATTAATCGTATCTATGACAGTCGTTCTCTGTTCTGTTCAATATTCGAGAAAGAAATTGAAAAATGGTTGCCAGAGATTAGAAACAGTTTGATTTCGTCGATTCCGGAGGTAAGGTCCATCTTTTTTCGTTATAGAATCTCGATTTACAGAACAATAATCACAGTCATTTTGTAATTATATCGCTTGTTGATCTCCCTATATTGTATAGTATGTGTGCTTGCAATAATGCTAGAGGTTCCAACGAAGGGGAAGGCAGAAATCTTTATGTGCACTGTTCTGTTTGTTATCATTATGATTATAATCATGCCGTGTTTAATTGTTTCATCCTCCAAAAATCTTTCGGGGTGACCCACTGAGAAAGAAAAAATGCACAATCTTTTGTTCTGTATTACTTAGGGTAGCTGATCTGTACGACAATCAGCATGACAAGTTCTAAGTATCTTTGACAAGAGGGAGGGAACGATAAGTGATTCTGTCACGATATTACTGATCGACATCCTTTTTGACATCAATGTTCGTCTTTCTGTCAAAGTCGGAAATTCCATGACCCTTGATTTCGTTTTGCAGTGCGAGAGAGATTAGTAGTTTTATGGTAAATGCATAATAAATACGACACCATCATCTATTACGTACCTAGATGTGTATCTTTTTTCCTTGGATATTTCATGAATTGTGAATGGTGCTGGAATACACAAATGTTATCCCTTTCTAGGTTCTTACTGATATCGGCGTTCAAACTGAAGCAGTACAAGAGCTGCAGTCACTTCTATTGCGTGATGTGAAGACTGATCCTATTGGATGCAAGATGGCTGTTATATCGTCTCTCTCATTGCTCAATTCGGATCCGGAGACGAACAAGAAGGTCTGCATTCTTACTCAAACATGCTCTTTCGGAAGAAGTCGGTAAAAGGTTAGTGTTTAGCTTCAAACAAGAATTATACAATCTCTAAGCAGTTTCGAAGTGGAACTGGTTCCTTCGCTCATTGAGCTTATTCTTCGGCGTTTGGATAACTCTAGCAGGAATGTGTTCTCTGATCTTCTATGTCAGCTTTCGTCTCATTTAAGGATTGATGAACTGCGACCTAGTCGTCAAGGGAAGGTGTAAGTTGTCTTTCCTGTCTTACTTTCCACGTTTTTGGAGTATCTTGTTATATTTTGATTCTGATGACCAAGCATAGGCACTCCGCGTTAGTCTTCGTCGTTTGTTTCTGCGATCGGTTTCATGCTTTGTATCGATTATCGTCTCTACAGAAATTAGTTTCGATTTGCAACCTACTCTGCGCTGTACTTCGAGCCTACGTGTACTAGTTGATTATTCTAGTGTTTAATCAACAAACTTGTGTGTCAACGGCCGATGCACACGTTTTGCGGCTTTCATGTAGTCCATACCTGTGAATAAGGAGAACTTTTCATTATCTTCTCAGAACTGTTTTTTGACCGAAGTGTGATGATCATTTGCAGTCGTCGCTCTTTGGATGACCTCGTAGGAGAAATGTTTGACAAAATCGCCGACTTCGTTGTTTTGGGAGGCGAAACTCTTTGGAAAGAAGTGCACAGATTCTTCAGAAACATAGGGGTAACTGAAAAAGGTGCTTGCAACGATGTCTCACAGGAGAGCGTCATTTCTCCAGACACTAGTTCACCGCATGTAAGTGCTTTCGCTGGGGACTTATGGACCTCCTCAAGTGCATACAAATAGGAAATCTTAGATGAAATTGTTAATAAGATTCATTTAGAGCCTGAGATTATTCGAAGTAATGCTTTCGATTGCCCTTTTATCACTTCGTTCTTGTCCTCTCAACGTCGCGACTACAATTAAGCAGCGCTTTGTTCAGTCTCAAGAAAACATCGAATCACTTAGTCGTTTGTTCAGCACCGCCTTGAAGTTCAAAACGGTAGGTTTCCATCTGAGATTTTAGTTCGACACAATCTTTAAAAAAGCTCAGTTCTTACTTAAAGATTTCACGATTTCAGTTTTGTGAACGCAATGTGAATTCGATCATTTCTGTTGCTCAACAATGTTTGTGGTCTAGAAAACCTGACTCTCAGAAGCTTGGAGCAGATATTTTCAAAAACCTTGTTCTTTTTGTGCCTAAACATATAGAGGTAGGCATTTTTGTATACTTATAACATATATTGTTAAAACAGAGTCAGTAATTCGATGATGAGGATTTCTAGATAGCTAGCATTTGTTAGGTCTTCAAGAGAGTTTAGCTTTCTTTTCTGGCATTATAAAGTGGATCATAATATCAGATTTGCAGCTGGTACTTAAGACGATGCTGTCACATATAGTACAGTCGGAAACAGAATCTGAAGCCATCCTTAACGAATTTACGGCACTGATTGTTGAGAGACCTAAAGCAGTAGGACCATTCATTGGCCTTGTGTCGGTCAGATCCATATTAGTTTATACGTGATATCTCCATAACTGCTGCCCAAAAGAGCAGCTTTTCCCGTGAACTCTCATTTAAAATGGCTACATTCAGGGATATTTCTTCGTTCTTGACCGAATGACCACTGGAAATGTGAAAAGATTGTTTCGTGCCGTTTTTCGACTTTATGCTGCTGAGCCGTCAACGATGTCTCAAAAGGTTCGCTTTTCGTCGAACAATTCGTAAATAGATGATTTTTTAACTGGTGGTTCAGGACAATCTCAATGCAATGATACCTTTGCTACTTCGCGCAGCCGACAACGTTCAGCCGATTTTTGGTGTGTTAGCTGCGTTAATGAAACTGGAGACAGCACTACTGTTGGAAGAGTAAGTTGATATATATATATATTTTTTTTTTTTTTAAATTAAAAAAATAATTTTCCCCCCAAAAAAAAAAACATAAAATAGTTCCTTTGGAAGGCCAAAAAGAGGAGAAAAAAGGGGGGGGGCTAAAAAAAGGGGCCCCGTGGCCACGGCTTATACACCCGGCAACCCCCGCCCACTATATAGCTATCACGTCGGCCATTTTTTGATTTTAATTAATTGGTCAGTGAAGGTGGGCGAAGAAAACACCACAAAAAACTCTGAAGTCCGGCTTTAGTCGGACGTTCACTGATATATATATATATATATATATATATATATATAGCGTGATGATAGCGCAAGATTTAAATATGTGATGTTATTCTGTTTTAATTTTTTTTTGTGTCTTGGAAACAGGTTAGTCCCACTGTTGGTTCTTGGCTTATCCCCGTAGAATTATAGTTCGCACCAATGACCAGCTGCTTTTTGATGTTACAGATATCCAACGAGAGAAGAAGATGTGCGAAACTCATTGCAGTTATTAGACGAGGCTCGTAGTGCTTCCAGCTACATTCGAACATGTTATTATTCTGGGCTAGCTGATGTTTTGCGCGTCTGCTTTGGATGCTCGAAATGTATAGCGATGGTAAGTGTAGTCATCTACTTTTTTTGATACGAGATGTTGATTGCTATTTTTAGCATGAGTGGCTCACTGTTTTTGTGGAAGAATTTCGCTCCGATTTTTTCACGGATCAGTATGAACCCTCGAGGCAAGTTATTTGATATAGCTACTGCAATGTGTTATTAGTATTGTAGTGAAGTCTTCTGCAATAATCTTGATTATGGATTTCTCTTTATGACATAGTATCGGATTTTTACTAAATTATATAGATTTAGTGAGTTCGAAGGTGCAAGGTACATTTACCAGGGCTCAACTTTGTGGCTGAAGTGCTCAAACAGTCAAAATCTTGGCGAGGCTACTCCCTTGTTGGAAGCAGTAATGGTCAGTCCAGGAATATGTTTTCGGTTGAAATCGTTCTCGATTACTAACTTCAGGAAGCGATTCGACTACAAGAAACATGGCCGATTGCTGGTACGATGGAAGCGACGCAGCGAGACCTTTGGTCAAGAATTTTCTATGCACTAAGTTTGTTATTTTGAAGACTAACATGGTAGCTCATAGCTTTGTTGTGAGCAAAAGAGATCTTCTTGCTAGCAGATGGTTTTAAGCGTGATGTTTCTGCCGGAAAGTGGAATGCCGTGCAAACTAACTTGTTTCTATGATCAGTCGATCCTTCTTTGCAGTTTCTCAAATCTTCATCTTTAGGTGCTAATATTTGCGTACAAGGAGTGAATGACAATTCGAAAACTTCGTGTGATACATTGTTTCGCACAATCCAGTGGATTCGGACGGTATCTTGATATTGCTATCTCTTGTTTCTTCAACTGTTTCCTACTTGGTTATCAAATATGTGGTTGTTGACATTCAGTTTTCTGTCACTGTAGGGACTGTGTCCATAAGTATGAAGATATGAAGCGCGGTGCAGTTATGTAAGTGACTGCGCTGAAGGCGATGCGGTGGAGCTAGCCATTGGGAGCGAGGTGGGACCATCGCAAACTGCAGCGATGAGCGGTGCTAGTAACTGTCTCCGCTTGATTCTAACCGCTAGGTTCCACCGCTCCTAGCGCTGGTAACTACACCGAGTTTCGGGTCGTTCTGAATTGACTGCAGCTGTAACAAATAACATATTAATGTTTTAAAATGCTCTTTCCAAACATTGTTGTTTTAATTTTAATTTAACAAGGATCTGAAAAGGTACGCTGCTTGAGCAATATGACACAAAAGTATTCCTTTCAGCTATTTAATGTATTCTCAGAAGAAGAGGCTTGCACAAGCGTTGACAGTGCTACACTCGATGAATTGTGGACGAAAAAGTTTCTGCTGATGTTTGAATGTCAAAAAGAACTTACATCTAAAGCGAAAGGTATGTTCTTGCAACATGTTAGTTGCGTTACATGCTCTCTTGTTTCGAAGTCTTCAGCATTTGGACAATGGCCAGTGCCTGATCAAAGCCCGCTGTTTCCAATTACTGTTGTCTCTTTGGACTCTAAGAAAAAACCTACGAAGAGAGCACCTAAAAGAAAGCGAAATGCACCAACAGACGAGGGGGAGGAAGTTGCAGAGGTAGTTTGAAGTAATATTCATCGGAATGTGTTCTGTCTGTATTGTTGAGACAGTATGTAATTGTAGTTGTTTATTACTTGCCTTATATTCATCGATATTTTTTCGTACTTGTTCGATTTTATATGAAATCTCTAGAAAGGTTGTCTTTTCCATTTAAGGCTATACTTCCGCTAATGCAAGCACCTTCATTATGTGGAGGAGAAAAGAAAAGGTATTTAATATTGTGGTATTAACATAGCTTCACTAGAGGAAATTTTCAGACTTGTTGGCAAAAGTGTTCCACTAGCTAAACTGACGTCGTGTATGAAGACGTTGAAATTATCAGCAGTGGTAAAACTCATGAAGGTGAGTGGTTGCTTCTACTGTTTTTACATCGTCGATAAGGTGAGTCTCCTGAGGTCTAGCCAGTTGAAAGCTAATCTAGTAATTATTATTGGGTTGTCATAAACTGCGGCGTTTTTTTAAAGATTAGGTTTTCACATAGATAAACAAGAAATGAACAACAAATCAATTAGTGAAACGTTCTCTGTTAGTTTTTTACACCTTCTCAATGTTCGAAAAGCTGTTCAATGTTTCGACGGTAGAAATCAGTTGGTTTCCACTCGAAGATATCATCCAGCCAAGCCTTCAATTCCACGTTATTGTTGAACGGACCGCTACGCAATGTCATTTCACAAATCTCTCGAGTTGATTCTGTAGCTTTGGCACCCGAACGCAAAAGATAGAAGGTGTCGGAAACACTCTTTTTTTAGTCGATTTGACACTCCATTTTAATGAACTGGAAAGAGCAGAAAAAGTATCAGCACAAAATGCCAAACACATTTTGTTGAGCACATTATTTTCTATCGAATAACATAAAAGAATACAATGACATGCCAGAAATTCTTATTTTCCACGCAAAATTTCCACTTAAAAACACCGTGACCTATGGGCCAACCCAGTAACTAATCTTCGTATCCTGGAAATGCTAAGGAGGACATAAACAGCGAAAAGGTTTGCTGGATTGACTTTCTGCCACCTGCGTTAACCTTCAAGCAAAAAAAAAATATGATTTGCTAATTGTTGCAAATAGTACGCAACTAATATGTTTGTGTTCCCACGAAAAAGTCTTTTGTTGATGTTGGATCGCTACTGATGGTACGTCATAACGTAGTTCAGTTGACCCAAGGTAGGCGGCGAGCATCTATTCTGCTTATGGATCACTTACTAGAAATATTGAAGCAAGTATGTCCCAGGATTGGAAAGAAGTCTCTACCTTGGGCGAAGGTAGTTGTAATTTTGTGTATTTTTCAAATGATAATTCGAAAGAAAATTTAGTGAATTTAGGGAGAGTCATCAGCTGCCTGTCTTCATGGTGATGTAAGTCATATTTCAGCCCAGGTGGATAAGGTGATTAGTTTAAGTAGAAACTTAAATGATTTTTTTCTTACTAACTTGATGCTACATTCAACATATTTTGAGAATATACTGAAGTATATTATATATTTTGAACTTGGTTCAGGTTTTGATGTTGGTATATTACCTGAACCTGTTCCATTTAGTTGTTACCTATCCTCTGGAATACATTCTCGAAGACTGTCTCATATTTCCGGGACCAGTTTAATTCGTCAGCAGTGGTGACAACAGAAACCGATGTAATTAATGCTCTACTGAGAAGGCTTGTTTCCAAGAACTTTATTCAAAGTGCATTTAGGTTTCTGATCAACTGGCGGACCTGTTACGGCTTTGTCTTGCTACTCTGGCGCACTTGTTCTCATGGTTAGCCGAAATATTTTCTTGTGTATGTGATGGCAGTTGTGATATTTATCACAAATAGAATTATATTTTACACAAATGATATGTAGTGCGAAATATTCTTATTTAAGAGGCCTGCTTAGAGGATTATTTCTTCACAGTGCAGAGAATTGTTTGTTGTTCACCAGTCACAGTCTCTCTGTTGCAGATGTTGTATTTAGCAAGATAATAAGGTGACAAAATTCACTAGGATCTTCCTTTTTCCTAAACTGTTTGATGCATAAACAAGCACGTTTTGATGCACTACATCGTCTCCCATCGAAACATTGCGACTATCATTGTGTAGACTTCAGTTACAACTTGATTTTCTCTATTAGGGGATGTAGTGCAATCGAAACGACATGAAACTCGGTGCAATTACGTAAGCGGATGTGCTCGAAGCGGTGCGGAGAAGCGTATAGGGACGATTGGAAGGGGATCTTCGCTAGCACCATTCATCGCCGCAGTTAGCGATGGTCTACCTCGATCTCATCCGTTACTTGCATCGCCGCGCAACTTCACCGAGTTTCATGTTGTTTCGACCCGAATATATCTAGAACAGTTGCTAGATGGAATGAATGAAGTACTGAGATCTGTCGCGATCGATGAGTAAGCGATAACAAATGAAATTTTCCTATAATGTGCACTATTTTAAGGAACTACGTGTCGGTGTTGCCCAGTGATTCTGATGCAGTGTCGACGAGAAAGAAGAGTCGCCGT
The DNA here is from genome assembly GCF_031761385.1 of Necator americanus. NCBI lineage: Eukaryota > Metazoa > Nematoda > Chromadorea > Rhabditida > Ancylostomatidae > Necator > Necator americanus. Next base: position 22,301,051 of record NC_087374.1, read on the forward strand.
GAAAAACTTATGGATATTTTAGAGCATGCCATTCTTCAGGAAGATAGCGAGGTTCTAGTTTTTTGTTTACGCGGTCTTCAAGTAAAAATTAAGTTCTGTTAAGAGGGGTGCTGGTAGCGAGGCGGAAAAGAATGTTTACGAATACCTGATTGATATGTGCGAAGTGGTGCCTAATGTCGGTGTCGCGATCGTTCTCTTGGAATGTGCATCATCGATTCACTCACCTAGTGAAGAGCTCAGCAGTAAATTAGGTTCATTTCGAAGGTGTCTGGTGTGGTGTACTTTTTCTGATTTACTGTCACTCTCATTCAGCTCGACAAACACTGGGATTTTTGAAGAAGGAATGGTCGGACAAAGAAGGAAAAGCGATCAAAGGGGCAACACTGACGTCGGCTGTCAGAAAACTGCTGAGGTTAACCACATACATTTTAATTTATTTTTATTGGACCTTACTTGAGAAGAGGGGAGTTACATTTAATAAGTTTGCATATGAATCAATTTCAGTCATTACCTAAATCTTCGACCTGTGAACTGTCGACTTTGCGCGATACAATGGATTCTTGCTAAAAAGCTTGCTGATTTGGTAGGATGAGAAATGGCGTAGAGAATTTTTGATCAGATCCATCAAAGAAATTTGTTTATTAGGTGTATAACTGAGTTAAGGTTCCTCATGACGAAAGAAGGAAAAGTAAAGTGTACGACCAAGAATCGGACGATCCTGATTTGAATGAACGTTACACAAACCAAATCTTTGCCTGTTTCACGAGGTATTTTTCCATTGCACTTTTTTTGTTATAACAAAGCACACTGTAGTCGCGGTTGTTATACTTCTCTACATTAGTTATTTTTTGTAATGGGATCTCTGAAGACTTATAGATATTTATCTTAGACATTTTTGCTTGAAACTGTATACGATGGACCTTCAGAGCCACATTTGGAACGATTTACAAGGTCCTATTTGTTGCCATGAACGATGCACTATCAGCTGAGGTAGTTCAACTGCCTGGAACCGTCTCTAAAAGAATTGCTGTCGAGAAGGTTCATATCTTTGTCAAATTTTTAGTGTATAGTTGCTCAAAACGACATGAAGCACAGTGCAATTGCCTGCGCACCTTCTCTAGCGGTTAGAAGCGCGCTGGAACCCTTGCTGACACCACCCATCGCTGCAGTTTGCGATCAATCCTCTTTTCAATCTGCTGCTTCTACCGTGCCGTTTTGAGGGCGTACGCAAATGCACCGTGCTTCACGTCGTTTTGAGTGACTAAAGTTGTAATGATTTTTGTGCTTTCTCAGTGTTTGCGTACTTGGAATATCGCGGCTGGATGCGTATCGTTGTTTGGACTGATGTTACGGGTCAGAGAACTACGCAGTACTTCTCTTCTCGTGACAGCAATCAAAGAAGGGAAAAGATTCCTTGGTATGATGTGCAATAAAAGGTTGGCTTCATGTTGCTTTACTTGGCATTCCAGTCATTTTTCATGTTATATTCTAGTCATACGAGTCATACGAAGAAAAAAAGATGGTTTTAATTTTTTAATGAACTAACTCAACAGTTCCAGTATTCCTTTTTTAATATATTAGGTTGAGTAGAAAGTTCTTGGACAATGTGGTAGTGATGACTTCTAGAGATCATCACTCAGCAAAGAGCTGACAAAAATGGACGTGTTAAATACCGTTTGATAGAGTATAAAAGGCCCTTCGAAATGTAGGTTAACAATTACACTGAGCCAGTTGTTTTCCTGCCACCATGCCGCGCAATTTCAAGCCGTCGTCACTCCACCTCCGCAACGTCATACTCTTTCTCCATCTATCTGGCCAAAAAACCCGCGGATATCGACCGATGGCGGATATCGACCGATGATAGACGTCTGAAGGAAATTTACAAGGAGCGCGTCCCCGCTAGAAGTACAGTCTAAAAGTGGCACTCGAAGTTTGCGTCGGGCGACTATTCCATCGAAGATGAAGACCGTTCGGGTCTCCCGGTGGAGTTGGATTTGGACTTACTGCGGAGACACGTGGAAGCCGACCCGAATACTCGCGAACAGACAGTCGCTCTTGGAGTGAGTCAAACCACAGTTGTTTGCGGATTGAAGTCAATCGGCGAGGTGCGAAACCTAAGTGGATGGGTACCACATGCTCTGACGCAGTATGAGATGGACTGCCGCGTTGGTACGGCAATTTCTCTCCTCACGCTCAAGCGCACCCACACGTGGCTTGAGCACCTAGTCACCGAGGATGAGAAGTGGATTTCCTATTTTAACATTCACCGGCGTGCTCAATGGGTTGGCGAAGGTACGGATGCAGAAGACGTCCCTAAACTTAACGTACACGCCAAAAAGGTTATGCTCTGCGTCTGGGGGAGCGTGCACGGCGTCGAATACTGGGAGCTGCTCGCTGAGGGATGTACAATGACCGCAGACGTCCACATAGAGCAACTGAGAAATTTGAAGACAAATCTCGAAAATGCACGCTCGCAGCAGCGCGAAGTCTACTTCCAGCACGACAACACTCAGTTACACATTGGAAAAATGACCGAGGCTGAACTGAACAAGTTCTTCTGGACCATTTCACCACATCTAACGTATTTCCCAGATCTGGCTCCCTCGGATTACCACCTTTTTTCCTATCTCCAACATCATCTGGATGGTCAAGACTCCCAAACCCACGACGACATCAAAAAGGCACCCGAGCAGTTCTTCAAAGAACAGTCCCCAGCGTTCTGGAGCAAAGGCATCTACGATCTGCCTGGACGTTGGCAGAAGACCATCGATGCCAATAGGGCATACTTCAAATGATTTACAGTTATCGTTTGAAAATTGCAAAGTAAATAAAAATATTGTCAATTTGTCCGAGAACTTTCGACTCAACCTAATAATTTCTCTAGAGGCTTCCTTTAAAATCACCTTTGTTATATTTGTTTTCAGCAGCTCTTTCATGTACTTACTGGAAGATAAAGCCCGCCTTGCAGACGTGACAGAAAATGTTGTGGAAATTATTAAGTCGGTGCAGATTGGAAATCGAAATTTCCAGAACATTTGTGTACATGCAAAGGTAATTTGTTTTCCTTGTATCCATCTAACTGCAATTCAATATAATATTTGGATAGGAAGTATCGGGGATTTTCTGCATTTTTTCCATCTTCTTTTATTTTATTTTCGACTTCAAATGAAAGAAAGGATTCTCGCGGAGTTCTATCGAGATTTAGGAATTGATGTGAGAAAGAGTGAGGTTTTTGCAATTTCTACTATGTTGTATTAAAATGTACCAGGTTGGAAATTTGCGTTCGGGAAATAGTTGTAATTTGTAAATGTGCTTAAATGTAAATTTCGGATACTATGATAACGGTCATTTTTAATTTTGACCCATGTATAGATATATCAAAATGTTTGTTATTTTGGATTTTTTCCTATGATCCATTTCGTCTTTCAGACAACTCGTTCTAACGTTCTGCTCAAACTCGTGCCAGATTTTCGAGTAACAAACGAACAATGGATGAGAGGCATTCAAGCAAAACTTGTTGGGATCAACTGTTTAGAAGCATTCGAGATTGGGTTGCTGAAGCCACGCGATATCAATGTGCGGACTCTCCTTCACTCTTCTGGTTTTTTTTTTCGTGTTTATCAAGTAGTAGTTTTGCATTGTTTGCATTCCTAGGGAGAGGAAATTATCTATTCTGGAGATGATCGTAGTAGTTCCAGCCGCTCTGAGTCCGAAGCAGAAGAAAACGCTGAGGAGGTCTTTTTTTCACATTCCTATTGCGCTAGATTTTGTTCTTAATCTAAGACCTTTGTGCTCGTTCTAAACTTTTTATTTTATTTAGACCATGTGTCACTTAAATATTAAGTGCATGTGTATGTAAATCTCTTGCTTCAAATATTTTTCCTTCAACTTTTCGAAAACGTTCTTTTTAGGCTCAATCTGGTTCCGATGACGGGAATACTAGTGAAGTATATTAGTGATGTTAGCCAAGATTCTATTTCCTTTTTCATGAGATCTCTTTTTTTAAGCAGTTTTTTTTTAAAAATGAGTTGTGGGCAAGGGAACGTGCTAGAAGGGTGTTACAGTTTTGCCGTTGGGGTAACATAACATATGTATGTATATTTTGTTAGCACATTTTGTTTCGTTAGTGTTTTGTTTTGAAAGAGTTTTTACCGATACAGTGATATAAATGTTGACAGTTCGATGAATTCTCTGTATTACTTAAATCATTGATAAAGTACATATTTGTATCTAGGAAATAAAAGGTTCTAGTTTGCTAAAGTTATCAGTGTTTCGGTATCCGAAAGCAATGAAATCTTGGGAAATTTGAAACATTTCGTGACAAGAATGTAAGGAACTATAGGCGATGCGAATTTTCGCTCTCATTTGCAACTCTTAATATTCACACCTTACTATTCAACAACGTTGTTAGTATTCAGCTCGAATTTTGCTGCGTTCTTCCATATTTTTAACGATAGCTTGCAGTTCTACATCTGTTCGTGGTCAGATATTTTCCTTGAGCGCTTTGCGATCGGTCTTTTTGTTGAACTGGCTTATCGTTGTCGTTTGTATCGATTCACGTTATGCAGTAAAAAATTTGGCTGGTTCGTCAATACTGGAGGTTTACCGAGTTCAGTTGTTCATGTAGATTCCAAGATTTCCGGATGGATTTCTACTCCCTTGCGACTTGCGTTTCCGTATCCCTACAACCATCGGGCTAATATCATAAACCAGCTTAAAATTATGTACTTCCACAGGTAATCGAAAAGAAGGATGATGAGGATCTTGTTTCGTGATCCGAAATTCATTCTGCCGGTTTTGCCCTTTTTTCCGAAGTCTTGTTACGCTGGTTCTGGAATGATTGACACGGATGAAATCACCATCGTTGACGATGAAGGAGAAGACGAAATTGGTATGGTTGAAGCCGCTGAAGATTTCGATGCTTTAGCCAACGAGTCTGCTGTATATCTGATTGTCGCATTGAATATTGCTGTAGCAGGGTTCCTAGTTAAATGTTTACTGTGGTTAATAAAGGTAAGTGAAGATGTCTCAAAATGTATATTATTAAGTTCAGAAGGAAATGTGAATTATTTCTTTCAGTATATAAATAGTAGTAGCACTACTATCATGAATTGGCCTTGCAATAAGCTGTCGAACAATACTATTCATTCTCTCAGAGAAGGTAGCCATCAAATTCAAATGGAAGAAAGACATTCCTCAGCCAATGGAGCTGTTCTTCATGGTGGGCGGTGAACGATTTCGTTGTTTTCAGTGGATTTGTGAGACATTTCAAGTGCTAATTATTGTTGGCGTAATTATTATAGTTGAAAGTGACTCACTCATGGTCGACAATTCAATTCAGCTTACTAAAAAATCCGTAAAGCTCAATTCCTCATAGTAGTCCAGAGTCCAGAAGAAGACGTGTAAAACAAACCTGTTTGATCCCGTCTCTCCGACGATGCGACTTGTTACGGGTAACAGGACGAGGGCGATTATGTAACGTTTCTATGAGTTTGCGAGGTACAGCAGCTTCTGACACTTATTTGAGTTATACTAGCTGGATAACTGGTACTGCGACGAACTGGGATTTCTTTGTTTTATTCAATAATAAGTAGTTTCGTTAGCAGACGAGATCACGCAGGGTTGTCTCACACTCCTTTTTGTGGATTGCTGGAGAGCACTGAGCACGCTCGTACTCATGAACTATGTACACTCCTATATATCCGAGGAGAGATCCCAGCATCCTCAATTTCATGATACGCTGTCTTTATGCGATCTTATTTTTGTTGGCATTTAACTCATTAACAGTGATAAAAGGAGGAGGTATGTTGACGAAAAGATGGACAATTCATGTATATTAAAGGCATCACTCCACGAATCTGAGGTGGTACGGATTTCAGGTGGAGTATTCGTATACAGGATGGGAGACTATAGAGAGGGGGGTGATTCCGTCCATTTCTTCCTAATTGCCGTAAGAAAAGGCCCGTAAGATACGGCTTCATTCGTTTTGGCGCACTATTTTCTACAGGGAGTTCGACTGGAGCGCGCAAGCCTTGTGCGGCGCCGCATCTTCCTGCCCGTTTTTTACGGCAATTAGGAAGAGATGGACGGAATCACCCCCCTCCCCATAGTCTCCCATCCCGTGAACGAATACTCCACCAGAAATCCGTACCACCTCAGATTCGTGGGGTGATGCCTTTAACTTTTGTTATGTTTTCAAGAACACTCAAATTTGAGAGATTGCGAAATATTCGATAAAGTGTGATGTCTGTTGGGTGGTTCTAACCATTTTAACCGCCTAGACTGTGATAGTGTATAGAACTTTTTTATTTCAGACATTGTTTGATTCCTACCAGAATCAATTCGTTGGACGTTTCTAGAAAAAAGGTATCAACTCGATACTCATTCGAGATAGAGTAAATAGTTTCAAATTTGTAGATGTTATCGATATCGATAAAAGTTGTTTCGCGTTGAAATGCAGGTTTGCTTTGGATGGTTTGACATAGGTTGAAAACCTCATGAGTAATTTCTACTTTTGGTGGCATTAATCGTTCTTGTCCTTACTGTAGTTTTATTCATCGCAAAACTGGCAGCATTTTGATGTTGGGGGAAATCCTTACGATATTCGGAGCTTAGATCGCAAAAAACTTGCAAAACATGCTGCTGACGTCAGCGTCAAATCCCTGCCTTGCATGGGTATGTCGTAGTTAAACAGAACGTTAACCGCGGAAGGTTTGCTACAGACACAAAATTGAAAAATATGAAAATCTCCTATGAAAACTTCAACTTTGCGGATATTTTCTCTCACGTTTTAATCAATTCCACATTTCACCAAACATCAACGAGCTTCTTCTCAACAGCAGTGACAACATATTAAGATAAAAAAGTAGGACTTTTCAAATAGAACAAAAATGGTATATTATTTCTCAAAATTTATTTCATCTCCTTCGAAGTACTCCCCATTTGCACCAATACAGTTTTGCCAAATCTTCTTCCAATCTTCGAAATATACTTTGTTTGTTATACTCTATATTCCGGTTTTGGCGTAACTCATTAACAACTGGCACTCCTCTCATGAAATTTGACACGGATGTCAGTAAAGGTTGTACCAACATAAGAAAAAAATATGCATTTGGATAAAACTGGGAGTTTTAAATTGAAAAGTCTTCCTACTTTTGGATCACAGCAGTATATGAAGCTATGGCTAGGCCGCCCTCTATGTAGCTGCGGAAAGTATACCTTATATTCAGCATCTATTGAACTAGCAATTATATGTACCTCTACTTTTGTTGGTTAACAGCTTATACCTTTTGGAACTAATGAGGCTACCATACGTGGTATTCTTTTAGAAATAAGTCATTTTAGAAAACCAAGCAACTGCCATTTGCTCCTCTCCATCTGCTCCGGTTAAGGAGAAGTGAAGCTTTTCGTGGTGCTACTCAATGCACTCATATGATAGCCGTGCACAGTGATCGACTCGTTTCCGTTCGTCTCCATTTCTTCAGCAGCAGAAACAATTCGATCGCATCTTTTCACACCTTAGAATGTTCCAAACATTTTCTTACTTTTGTTTACTTTGTTAGATATTTACTTTATGTAGACATTGCATGAAGTATCCTGTAATCCTATATGAAACTGTTGTGAGTAGGACATGAAATAATAAACGGAAAAACATGAAAATGGTGAAATACGGTGACTCAAAAGCGGTAATTTATATCAGCTAACCTGGTCATCTCGCAGGTAAGCATGGAAAAAAGATGGTATAAAAGTAGAAGAGTGAGGCACTGCTAGGCCCACATCCTGATAGGTCGAACGCCTGAAGGGAACATGGAATCTTTGGCGCCAAATATCCGTCTCTCAACGTTGGACTGCTTGTCGTTGTCGAATGATTTCTAAGAAGCTGGTCCGTCCATATCAATATCTCCATACATCGTCTGCTGCACTGCAGTCCCCACAGATAGTCATCAGTATCGATAACTGTACCATCTACTGTGTCATTAACGTTCAAAAGAAGGTAGGAACAAAGAAGGGGCTTGCGCGATGGCTGTAAGGAACAATGGTATTAATGACTGACTACAGGAACCTGGCGTCAAGATGTGCCTTTATCCGAGTGTGGGATCGCGAAGGACTCAAACTCCAGATCCGCATCGGAAGGAAACCTAGGAACTATAACTAGGACGTCTTTTATAATGAAGTCAGTCATTAATACCCTAGATACCGAACCAGGAGTCGGTAATTCTGGCATTGACGCGAATTGTATACGACTCGAGCAATCTGATGTGCTTGGGAAGTTGTATTATCCCACAAAGCAAACGCTAAAGTTAAACTTAGCTAAAACTTTAGCTTAATTGCATTCTGACAGAGAATATCCCTCTGTCAGAGATTCAGAAATCCAGAGATGTCGGGACGTCGCAGTCGATTCCGACCAACTCTCAGTTTTTCTCAATCTAACGGTACGATTCCAGATAAGAGCCGTGGAGTAACACATCAACCAAAGCTCGACTTGGCAAGTCTAAAAGACGGGAAACGCAGAAAGAAGTTCTGCCAACGAGCCAACGAGTTTCTACTAATACTGAATTACAGACGGAGAACAACAATTTTATTATAGAATACTTTGGTCTCTTTGCTTATTTTTCTTCAAAACTCTTCGATCATCGAGTTGCAGCGAAAGTATGTACGATGGGAGCTGAAATTTAATGCTCCTGGCACTCATTTCATGTCTTTGCTTTGTTCAAGTTTCTCAGCACAAAGTCATACATTAGTGCTGCTTTACAAGTTCTTATCTAAATATTACACCCATGGTTTTTCTTGATCTCGCGGAACCTTTCGCTGTCAAGGAAGAATTCGCTGCATGAGCTGATCGCTACACATGCTTGATGGAAAAATCTCCAATCTCGATATAAACTTACGAACAGTTCTACTCTTTACATTGTTTTAGTTTAGAGCAAACAGAAAACTGAAACGCCTCATCGATTGAAAAAGGAGGAGCAAAATGTTTACAACGTAAAAACATCACTCATGCCAGAATATTGTTTGTCGTTGTTTCGCAGCATTGAAGTCCCGTTGACGTGTGCACAGAACGCATAAATTGTGGTCGGCTCCCAATTGTGTTCGTTTATAGCAACAACAACACTAAACTGCTACGAATTACACAGTGCAGCTGTGACAAACACTTGGTGATCTCACCGTAACCTTAGGTCTCGTACACATAGTATTTTATTGTGCCGCTTTCTTAGTGGAAGGAATTAGTTGATCTTTTTTCACCGTTGCTTTTTTGCTACATCCAGTTTTTCTACTTCTTATTTGGGTTTTTAAAGAGAATTTTTCGTACTACATCAATTATTACCAGTGATTTATAAGTAATTGAACAAGGAAATAAATAACGCAGACTATTTCCCGAAAGAAACAGTGTAGATTATCCTCCGCCCCTTTGCTTACTTTTTTATACACACATGGATATGATAGCCTCTTTTCTCCATAGATTTTATCTCACCACATACGCTGCTGCTGAGAGCATATCTATCAGTGCACTAACTAATAAATATGTACTAGGAAATTCCTTGATTTGTTACTGCTTTTTTTTCGACTTTACTTCTCTTAAACTTTAATTTGTTCTAATGTCAATTTGTAGTGCTAATAAAATGGCAAAGAAATGCAGATGTTGCCGAAACACCAACATGTTTGCCCTTCTCTAAAAGTGGCACTTCTTTCCTGCTCGTAGTTAACTATGATGAACATAGATGTGAAGAGACAGATCATGGCATCTCCTTACATCTGGTTCACTTCAGCCTAGGAGCTGCGATCTTATGGAGGGATTTAACTCCACCCGCAATCTTTTTCGAGCCGACGGTTCTAGTTGAGGATAACCTAATCGTTTGGAACCCTTGGACTTTCTCAGTTTTGGGAAGTGTATTTTAAATTTTAGCCCTCCTGAATATTTATTAGTTACTGATAAGTATTCACGAGGGGCGTGCCGCAGTTGGTAAGTGATTCTGCTCTGACTGCGCGATCGATCAATTATCGAAACCGCCTAGCCTCCGGAAGTGATTGCTGCACTCGCGTTTGTGAACCTCGAACGATTCTGAATTGAAGTTGGCGCATCCCAAGCGGACTGATTAGCGCCAGCTATTTTATCGCTTTAATAATTATTCAAGAATTTAAACAAATAAATGGATAAATAATAAATATAATTAATAATAATAAACAATAATATATAAACAACAACACCTTTAATAATAAACAATAGCATACGCTTGCTAGGTCCACAACATCTCAATGAGTTAGAAGGTACATTAGCTGCTTTCTACGATACATAATTTTCTGTTGTGGGTGTGACTTACCTCGCCGATCCCGCGTAAAAATATGTTGTCATTGCAGCCCTTTTCCGTATTTTCTTTCCGTTATTCGTGTCTCCTAGACATTCGTATCGACCCGTTAGGTTTTCAGGCAAATTTAACTAACCTTCAAAAGTGTTCTTCCACCGATGCCTGCTTCAAAATTTCGTCAAGAACAGAACTTTTTCTCTAGAAAGAAAATCTCTTGCGTAACGAGCGTTTGTACCTAAAGCTGTATTTCTGCTCAACAAGTACTTCTTGTCTTTCTTCTTTTCCTACACAATTCTTACTGCGTTACGAATCTTCACTTCGTCTTCGAATAACTCTGAATTAATCATAATATTTCGCCGATGCACGCACTGCATCATTGCCTCTTTGACTTCTTCAACTCTTAGTCTTCGTAAACAAGTTACTATTGAAGAGATACATACTATCATTCGCGCAGTTTGGACAGAACTTTTTTAAAACTAATTCTTTTAAAAAGAGTCAACTCAATGAATTTGTTTCTTAGAAATAATTTGTTTTAGAAATTTAAATTTTGAAACTTGGAAAATAATAAATACATTGAATGGAGTTGCTCTGAAATATGGTACAGTATCTATGCATCACACATTGCTGATCTTCCTGCCGACTAATTACTGGACCAGGTGCGCAAACTGCTCGCTGATTACCGATGCCTTAAAATTCAGGGACATTCCTGGAAATCTAACAGTGACTCAGTGACCATGTACGTGTCGATAAAACAAGGTGGGAATCTAATGGTTTCCATATCTATTTGAAGCCTGTAGGTCAGGCGAACTCCATCTAAGTGTGTATCCAGCGGACCTGTTTAGCCAGGAGGGCTCCCAGTTTTCTCGCTTGACTCAGGAGAACAAAGTTTATCCAAGAAGAGAGTGTTGACCAACACATTTAACAACCAAAATATGTCAGCTGCATGCAAAATTATTCCGACTGCAACCGCATACGGAACAGATTCCTACACTTTGCCTTCTCTTCTTCCTTATGTATTTAGCATTATGTAGCGAAATTTATTATAATTTTATTCCTGAAAATCCTCTTTTTTCAGTCTATTCTACCGCTTCAGCAAGTCCTTATCATGTAATCATCAAAGCCAACCCTGACAGTGCTTCATGAAAAATGACTTCAGCTTCTTATTCCAAGTTATGGTAAGACGAACGTTACGTCGTTCTCCCGCAAAGTCTGATTCCATCAGTTTACGTAACTCGGGAGGCGCTCATTAACTATCATGAGAGGACAATTATTTATAGACGTAAACTTGTTTTGCAAGAATTACGTGATGCCTTGCTGCTAGTCAGCTCAACTGTTCGCTGCTAATGGGTGAAACCTTCGCGCCTCGTTCTGCCCAGCAGATTATGTACACTGTCCTAGAACGTTATATAATACTATTTTATATATTCCGTTTTTATATTTCAGATAGAATATTCCTCAGATCTTGTCATCTTGGAAATTTGAAGAAAGGAGATATTCAAAAACTGTTTCAAAAATGAGAATTAAGAACTTTGGGAAGCCCGCTAGAAAATAATATTCCCTAAAGCATTGCGGTAGTCGAAATGTATGTAGGTAAAATTTTTCATAAGCATCTAGATCAAAAACAAATGTGTTTAGAAAATCTCTACGAAGCGTAGGTGAGAAATCGAATTAAAGCCCGTTGTCGATCCGCATTTTCTCATCTACTCACGTTTTTCAGTTTTCATGTTTTAATGTCACACAGCTTTTTCCGTCTAGGGAACTTCTGCTACTGGTAGTCCACAATTGTAGGTAGCGTCAGAGGAAAGATCGGCTTTTTTGCAGGACCCTGAAATACGTCCACATCTCATATGCATGAATAAATGACAATTTTGAAGCGTGTACACTTCAATGTATTCCATAAATTCGAACGAAATGTTCATTTTTCATGGTTTGACGTAAATTGCGACATGCGGCACATCAGTCAAGAGCTATTCGTCGAGTATTACGGGCTTGAAATATCCTCATAATTGGTCCCTTCACCCTCGTTCTGCCTTCAACGCTTTTCAATAGGCGTCACCGTTAGTGAGTTGGCTGGCCAATTAACAGCATGATGGAGTGAACGTTCGAATTATTCGATAGTTTTCCACATTGTCACTACTTTTCGGGTTGTTGGTGCCCTCACTTCAAAGAAGACCTTCCTGTTAAATCCCTTTGGAAAAAAACCATCTTTTTACATACACAAATCTTCATGCTATTAATTCTTGTTCAACTTTCTGCTCCATAAAGTCTTGCTTACGCAAGCTGTTTTCAAGAATTTAGTGGAAATAGAAAACAGAACCAAAAACAAAAATTTACTGTCTTTATCAGCCCGTTTCTTTATTTAACATGTAGAACCGACCATTCTGCCCCCATGCGCTAAAAAACACTACAAATCCTCAAGATTTTCCACGCGATAAATTCCAGTCGCTGGCCATCGAAGTGCGAAGCGTCTTCTCCTTTTCAGGGGTACACAGCTGGCTGAAGAATGCATGCAAAATCTTGTTCTGAGTTCTATTTAAGCAAATGTGACTTCTGATTTCTCTTTAGAACTTTGATCCCAAGTCAACGACATCCAATGCATACGACCCTTCTATGTAGGTTACCTTTCAATGCCCATAAATGTTTGTAACATGTAGAAATGTCTCATTTATACTAACTATCTGGTAGGTATTTTTTCAAAGGAATTTCTGTTTTAATTTTTTGAAATTAGACCAATTTTTGTTTTTTTTTCACATTTTCTTTCTTTCTAGTAGTTTTTTCTTAGCCCTTTTCTCAGTGTAAGCGCTTCTTTTTGGGTTACTGTCTACAGAGGAATTCTTCTGCTACTTAATGGTAGCTATTAACGTTGACTTAAAATTAAATTATGGTGCCACTAATCTTCGAGGAGTTGGAACTGCTTGATTATCACTCAGTGACAATAACTTCTTCAGACTCGTCATTTCTTTCTTTTGCAGAAAAATCACGAATTATGCAGACTTTCTTCTCGAGGTTCTTTTCGCTTGCTCAGGAAAGCTAATATTAAAGGAGGTAGGCTTTAGCTATGTATTTACGTATTTGTACTCGTACTTCTACGCGTACTGTGTTCTTCATCCGATGAACAAAACAAATAAATAACAACAGGTACAATGAATGTTTGATTGGGCTCTGTGGTCTCTTTTGTACCAAGTATATTAGATTTCTTTTCGAAAAAATCCATGCACTTTCGTCTTCGTTAGTGGATCATGGACCTGTACGTATTTTTTTCCGCACAAGTTCATATATGTACATGTCCATTCACATCCTCTGTTATACACTGTACAAGGACTGACAGCTCCTGGATTTGCCTAGTTTCATTTCCTATTTCTTATTTCCTGACTCTGCTTCCAGTGAATGATGCTTCTTCCCCTCACCCAACTCTTTCTATGCATTTCCACCAACGGGAGTCTCTCCCTCTCTCCATTTTTTCATTCATTGACAAGTGTGACTACCTAGCGGCGTACAGCTGTCGCATCCACTTCAAACATGATATCCATTTACATCCTCGAAAAAGTCATAGCAGTTTGTGTTTTCATAGTTTTTTTTGCGGTTCTACATATCCTGTGCATATGTGTCAATTGATAGCTGTCCTTGGGTGCTCAGCAAGTTGGCGAGGATTTGGACCACTGCTATGCAGAGGATTTGCTTGGACATCCAGTGCTTTAGTATTCGCTGAGCAGTAGCAAAACGTACATGCTTCAAAGAAGACGTGAAAGGCGTCTTCGCTTTGTGCGATTAAAATGTACTAACCCATATACGTTATGTAATAACTATAATAGCTTCCCACTATGAGTCTGTGCACTTTTTAGTCTCTTTGTTCTTCATTTTATCAATTTCCTTCCTTAAAACTAATTTAGCGTCTCAAAAAACGCTAAGAATCTTTCGTCAGACTTCTTGTTTATGAATGGAATCATAGGCTCAAGCGATTCGGTTGCTCCCATAATAACTTACTACATGTAGGCGTAACTGTAAAGTCACCGTCCTTGTTTCTTATCGTTTTATGTGCATCTCCATCATTCCATTCTGTAGTCATTATGAGCTCTTTCCTTTTAATCGCCTCCTTTGTACGTTTATTTGTTTAATTAGCTCGCCATCCTTTACGATTTCACCATATATTTTTATTTTGCTGATAAAGTCAATCTTTAGTGCTGGCATTTGCCGTTGGCGCTCTCCCGTGTGCTCCTTATTCGGAGTCTACTTGTCAGGATCCCAGTGTGCGGCCCTATCTGTGTTGCCGTTCTGCTCTCATCCCATTCCTGTTGTAATTAATCGCATCTCAATAATGTATGAGGGTACTTGAGTGTAATGCGTAAGAGACAATTGACAGCCGCCGGCGACGAGCTGTCGCCTGGCGGCAGAACATTCTCAGTGAGTTCCCCAAAGGTCATCGTCGGCGTTCAGAAAGAGAATTCGCCCAGAAAAATCCTAGATTTTCTGTGTTGGCCGTAGAAGGAGATTTCGCGGGTGAGTTTCTAGAATGTTCGTTTGTGTAACGGCGACAACGATGTTGTTTGTTCCGCTCGAGACGGCCCTCAAGCACCTTTCCGTGCGTGCTTCTTGAGTGTCTCATTAGATTTACCTTCGGCGGACATTTTACCAACATCGTAACAGCAGATTTTCGTACTTGGCTTCGGGAACCATTCGTTTCTGGAAACATACCCATTTTGCCCTTTCCTTATCTGAGAAATCCTACACATCTTTCCCGTTTTCTTTCTCTTCTCAGGCATATTTTTTACTATAGCCGACAATGTGCTATTGAAACACACGACTTAATTAGATATATAAAATGAGATGTTTGATATTTTGTGCGAAATTTAGACCGCGAACTTGATAATGGTCTTCGAGCATTCCAATATTGTTACTTTACTTGTTACTGTTACTTTTCTGTTTTTGATTTTAATTTTAGATATGGTTGTTTTTCTGCAGTTTTACTGCACTTTTTCTCACTAGTACTGATATTTTAGATGAATATTAATTACGTGATGAGATAATCAATAAGCTATGAATAGAAGGTTTTAAAGAACCACGGCAAACCTTTTTGGCCTTCTTGCTTTGCGTTTCCTGCAGAGCTCTTTTTTCGGAAGCTAAGTCAACAACGGCTCGTCTCATCACTGGGGGAAGGAATCCCAGACTTAGAGGAAGGTGCAAATTTCAGACATACGTATCCTACACAAAGCTGTTTCTCTTCAGTGGCTTCTGTCACTTTTTTATTCCTTCTCAGCCCTCTTTTCTCTGATTTTCTCAACACCATTTGTTGTGTCAAAAACTGCGACAGCATTTTCGTTCGTCTTATGATGAGTCGCTCCGCAGCTTAAGTCTCTTTCCTATGCAATTTTTGTCGCTGTTTACTCAGACGATTTGCCACTGGATGTCGAACACTTGAGTTTATTAGTTAGTTCTTTCACTTTTTATTAATCTTTCCCTCGACCTGTGTCCCACTCTTTGTCGATGATTATGGCATACATACAAAAAGAAACGAACCTGAAGAGAAGCAAATGAAGAAGCTTTGGGTGGTCTTCACAATTAGCACCTCTTAGGTATCTGAATAAGACCGAACATCTCTCAAATGTCGCTTTCAACCACATGATTCGTTCCTGTTCTTCTTATTGTACAACACCACAACAGCGTTGGAATCTCCAAAGAAATATGTATACGGCGCATCTTTCGAATCAAAAAATACTGATTTAGCACATTTCATACCTCTATCTCTATCTTTCAAGATAAAAACTCTGCAGAATAAGCCGGAATAGAAGCGAAAGCAAACTGTCATTGAGTATGAACAACATTTGCTGTCGGGAAAATACATCCGAAATGAAGCAGAAACTCCGTGCAACTTTTCTTCATCTCGTGGCTTGATAGGGCAACAATCTGCTGGTTGGAACGGATTAGAAAGGAGCAAAAAAGATAAATAAGGAGAAAAATTGGAACAAAGACGTTCCGCGTGAATTCTTTCACTTTTTATCCAAATAGGAGCAAACCCAACTTTTTTGAGGAAATGCATTCCATTCTACCTTCTATTGCAAAAATGGAAATGCTTTGAACTCATTGTTTAGAGTAGGAGTTTGAGCACACTATAAAAATCAACAATGAAGGATCCAATGCCAGGATAAATATGGGTTCCAAGTTTAAACAGCCCAGATAAATAAGTTGGTTACAAATTTGTTTTTCTTCTTCTTATTTATATTACGCGGACAATCTCAGCATTAATTCAGTTTCGCCTTAATCTTTAATCCTGAGTTTCGCGATCCGTTAACTTCGAATTGTTCTCGTAGTGGTTCTGCGCGTTTGTACGTAAACTTTGCGATACACTTGGTAAGTAAAAAGTCTATTCATTCGTATTCGAAATGTTTCAGTTTTTATATTGATGAAAGTGGCACAATGTATGTAGTTAATTTTAAAATGCACTGTCGAACTAAAACTTTTATAAACAATTTTCACGATTGCTCAATGTACATTTTTTCGTCAAGCAACATGCACCAATAAGCTAAGCAAATTCATCCTGTGGCTGCATTTTACATAAATTTCCAGATAAATTTCTGGTCCAATTCTTTACAAAAACAAAGCCTTTTGGATTCGAGTGAATCATTTGATATGTCCGTTATATTTTTCCCATACCACCTTGAATATCGGATATTGCGTTGTGCGTTCGTTGTTCGCCGTAAGCTTATGTTGTTAACTTCAATAAAATATTTTCACATACCAAATCTGCTTTCAGTGTCATTTTCTGGAATGCTGGATGAGCTCGGGAGGCGATGATTACTTCCCTTTGTTTATTGCTTTCGCTTTTCGGACTCATAGATACACAGAAGCTTGTCGTCATTATAGGTGAGAACAGAAGTGATCTAAAGAAGATTGTGAAATTTTATTTCCTGGGAACAGCCCTGAACTCGTTAGCATTTTTTGAGAATGAAACAACTTTTCCCATTTTGTTTTCCCTTTTCCCTTTTCCAATCCCATCTCCCAGATCGATCTATTATTTATTTATTTTTTTCTCAATTCATTCTCAAAAGCCACGTCCGTCCGCAGAGCGATGGACTCAATCTGTATAATAGAAATGACTATGTTTCTATTCACAAACTTGCAGCTGAAGGTCTCAGTGGAGCACATTTTCATCGATTTTCTCATCTTTCTGGATTACGACTATTTGAAGAGGAAGGAGTATGGTCAACCCGGCTTTTCCCTGTATTTCCCACGCTACCTTTACCTAATCGCCATACATTATTGACAGGTGAAATTTTTCTCTTTCAACACAGGTTATTGGAAAGCTTCTGGAAAGCAAAATGTTGCCTACAAGAGAACAACTTCCCTGATAAATTAAACAGCAGGATTTTTAGAAAAATCGAGTGATTTATCTCTTTCTTCGTTTTAAGGGGTACTTCCGCGCAAACATGGAATGATGAACGATTTTGTTTTTAACTGGAGGACCGGTCAGGAATTTCTGAACTTCACACTAGATTCCGATTTCAAGAAGAGGTATATTTGAGGAAGTTCCTGTTGTTTCTTCTTCGCCATGTGCTTCGGAGTAATCTGGAGCTTAAGGAGGATTTAGGAGCAAATGCATCTTTACTGCTACATATGTCTTATGTTTAGATCAATCAAATATAATAACAATTAAAAATAGCAACACTTATTTTGGTGCTTCTTTCTATTTAAACATTTTCCAAATTTATATAACAACTTACATTGCAATTACAATTCCAATTACAACTAAAAAATTATTAACAAATTACATCACAAATTTATATAACAACTAACAACATATAGCACACTTATGCCTAGTAGACTCTCCTATCTGAATATTTGTTTAAGTATTTGGACGCTGCGAATACAGAAGTATTGAACTTCTGGCGTATAAAATCTGCTACAAAAAAGTCATTAAAAAGTTCCTATTTCTGTGCTGAACAAAGATTTTCCCCTTGGAACAAGCGTCACTTTAGCTTCACTTGTAAGTATGAGATTGATGCAATGCAATTATCTTCTTCCTTCTGACAATTTCATTAGTCCCGTTTTTACAGAAGTACCCAGGAGAGCGTGAAGAGTTTGAAAATCACATTTACGCTTAGTTGTCTATCTCACTTAGCGTTCATCCAGAGGTCTCACTTCAATCCAGTCTATTTTTCTCTCACTTTGTGCATCTTTTTGCTGTTGTTATGTTTTTTTTTTGTTATGTATGTAAACCAACCAATCTGATTTCATTCATATTGCACAAAGAAGATTTACACTTCGGTCTTTTTAAAACTGAAAATATCGCAAATAAAATATCGCAGGAGCAGCGCTAATGTGAAAAGGAGATGATTACTTCTGCATTTAATCATTTCTTCAGTGAATGGTGGATGACTGATCCTATCTATGTGACAGCTACTGAAGCAAAAGCATCAGTTGCTATGTTTTTCTTTCCGGAATGTAACGTAGGTCCCATTGCGATTATGTGTCTTTGGACGTCATTCACTGTTTCATTTAAGGTGAATTGGATGCCAGCACCCCACCTATGCATTCCACCACGGGAAGACGGCTTGACATTTGCGGATGAACGGATAGCGAAGATCGTCGTCGAGGCAACAATGTAAGGTTTAGCAGCCACCTACTGATTGGTCTGCTCTCTGACAAATTTGTTTTCTATTTTTAGAAGCTAAGTCGATTTTAGGCCTAATTTTTTGCTTCCTTATACCAATTTTACTATGATTGTCGGGTATTTTCAGGTCCCACGATTTGGTGCTGGTCTATCATCCGAATATTCGTGAACAGATAGCTAGTATTGGTCCAAAGAGATCAAACGAACGAACTGCTACAGAAGTAGATCAATTTCAACAGGTGCCGTTTAGAACTTGCAGTGACTACACTTACGTGTACACAGGAAAAAAATGGACTAGATAATTCCCCTACAGGCTCTTGAACGGCTCACCGCACAAGCTCGCGAACGAATTGATTTAAATGTGATAGTGGTCTCACCTCATGGTCTTGTTGATGTTCCTAGAAGAAATATAAGGTGAGAGTTGGAAATTTTAAGTGACGAATTCAAGAAAAATGACCTTCTGTTAAGGGTTTTGGATGACTACCTCCCTATGGAATTGCTGCAGGTGACGATTGGAAGTGGAGCTGTGAAGCAGCTGATCGCACAGCCTGGGAAAACACATCAAGTTTACTCGCAGTTGAGGAATCACACACCAATTCCAAACGTGAAAATCTACTATACTGCTCCTAAGGTGACTATGGTCTTTTCTCAAACTCCTTCGCCTTGTGCTATCTCAGTAGAGCATTGCTGACCTCTCCTTGAAGTGTCGAAGGTGATCGAGCGGGAGAAGAGTGCACAGCGGCGGACGCGTTGCGTCCACCCGGTTGGACATACCCTTCGCCAACTCTAGATTTCATTTCCTTAGCTGTTCTATGTTTTCATATTTTTTGCTTCATAAAGAATATGATTTCAGGTGGGTGATTTGCCGGAATGGTACCATTACAAAAAATCCTCGACTGTTCCCGATTTGGTGCTTGTGGCACAACCTGGTTATGCTATTGTTACTGTAAGCGATACTGCGGTTTTTTTCTTTTTCTTTTTCCTTTTTTTGAGTTCTTTTTGGAGTTTTTTCTAAGTTCCTATAACCTAGGTTCTAATCGGTTTAGTCTTTACCAATACCTTTCTAAACAATACTATTTTTTTTCTTTGCAGAGAACATTAGTGTCTCTTACAACAGCTATACACATTCTTATCATTTCCTCATTCTTTGATCATTTTCTGTCGATGTTTGGATGGAATGACATCTATCAAGCAGTTCATGACCAACTCAAAGTTTTCAGCGAGATTTTGGGAAGCAGATACCACCGGCGACTCCTAACGAGATCAAGGCTGGAATGAGCGGTTACAACAATCACTATCCAGACATGTTGGGAGTGTTCCTTGCTTATGGACCGGGTAAGAACTTCTCTATAATGCACGTAAGGCAAGAGCCGAGATTGTGGACGCTCTTTATAAATGTTAACGTTTTTTGATGATGGAGTACTTCTCTTGATGTCATTTATTCCTGATTAGTTTGCTAACCAATGAGGAATTTGAATTTAAATCTAACACACCTACACGGTTTAGCTAACATTTAGGATATGCTAAGCATTTAAGGATATGGCGCAGTCGGGTGTGGCGCAGTCGGTTAGAAGTCCGTTGTAGCCACACGGTCGATGGTTCGAAACCGCCCTAATGCAAGCCAAGCCTTTCATCCTCCCAGGTCGATAAATTGGTACTAGACTTGTCTGGGGGGATAAAAACATTAACTTGATCATCGGCTGGCCCAGAAGTCATTGTATAGGCCAACACGCGTCCCAAAACCTCAACGATTACGAATTCCATGAAAACGCGTTGGCGCATCCCAAGTGGAGTGTTACGCCCATGACTTCGACTTTACTTTTTATTGTCCTTATCGATTCGATAACACAACGCTTGCCACATCGATTTTTGACATAGGTCTCCACTGTTTTTGTGTTGGAGTGGTCATCGCAGAACAACTCCACAGCAGAAGTCATTCTTGTGGGGTCCTTGCTACATTCATAATCCATGTTTTTGTTTATTTCTGTTTTTCCCTGCTTATTTCTTTCTTTCCGAACAACATCCCACATTTGATAAAAGCGTCGTTCAGTGTTCCGCAAAGGTTATCATAAAGGACCGCTCGAGTTGTGTGATGTCTACACTTTGATGTGTTCTCTGTTACGAATCGACGATTGCAACACGTCATGTGGAAGGTAAATTTTCACAATTCTCCCATGTATTAATTACATTACGCTAGAATTACTTTGGTTTCTCCTAGAATTCTACGAATCGATGACGTCCTCACAAGTGACACCCGAGTTGCTGTACGAGCAAAATTACATGCATCGATCAATCGTGCGTCTTTTGTGGACGTCGCAATCGCTGTTGTTGTTGTTGTTGTTGTTGTTATGCTATTGTAAATATTTTCAAATAAGCTTGCGTTATCAAAAAAATGCCGTGATACCGTTAAGTTCTATGGAGAGCTATGTAGAAGATCCTAGCCACAGACACCGCCAGAGGGAATTCGTTAAGAAAAATCGTTATGGTTCTCAAAGTTCGAAAAAGTGGAACTTTAAAGACGCTGAATCGAAATCCAGCGACTAGGATTAGCAAGATCCGACGTTGCGCATTCGAACAGTGGTTTATCAGAGCCTAATTTGTACTCCGCTTCCCACGCACGACCTACTCGAAGGATAAACCTGGATCTTTAGTAATAGTCACATCCTGAGGGAGTCTGAGGTGTTTGTATTTCTATCGATGAGAAGGTCGTATTTTGAAAGCGGAGTACTGAACTCACATATGCGAGAGAGTTCCTAGGAGCTTACCACAAACCCACTCACAACAAATTTCTACAACATTTTTTGATGTCGCAGTCGTTGTGAAGCACTTAAAAGAACTACAGCGAAATTCCCTTGTGGAACTTATTCGATTCAGGAGCTATTCTTCCTTCAATCCTTCTAATCCCGTTCAAATATGGGGAAAAGTGATAAAATCGAACCCATTTTTCATATTAGGTGGTCCCGCAAGTTTCGTGCGAATCTTGTTTTTATCTTTTATTCGACAACAAAAATATCCTAACTAACAATATAGTCGGCAGTGTAGTCAGTAGTCTCCGTGCATCGATAAGACAGATTGTTGGTTTTTTTGGCGAAGAACTCGAATCGCTGCGAATTAAAAATACTAACGATCGTGAAAAGAAACATATGTGATACCTTTTGTGACCTGATAGGTTGCTTTTTTTTCTACCGCAACGCCTTAACTCTCTTCTACTGCGATTTTAATGCCTCAATCTCCTCTCTCCTCTTTTCATAATGGAGTGATTGTTGTCCTTTGTAAATACGGAATTGCGCAGCAATATTAAGGAGGATTACCGCGGGGGGAAAACCAGATTTCCTTGACAACACACGCTCCACGTGATCGTATATCTCACTCGTCCCAACAGTCGTTGGTTTATTCATTCTTCAAATCATTCCATTCAGGGACAAATCACTTCTCGATCTTTATCACCACTTTTTCTGCCCAACTTCAGGGTCCATTCGATCAATTTAAATTCTCAGCTACGGATTTTCTGTTTGTGAACTTCTTCACTTTGATGAAAACTTATCTCAAGGTCCCTCTGTTCGCATTGCCACGATAACAAATTGTAGAAGCGAAATCCGGACAGCAATTAAAGCCATGAAAAATCTATCGTTTGTCTTAATTCTAGCGTTCTTCATTCCCAGTCAAGCAGGTATGGGTAAGTCAGCGCTATTTATTCATTGTTTATTGAAACAGCGGGAAATGCGTCCAGGAAAATCATGCGAACCGCTACCGGACACTCCTACTGCACGACTGATGTACTACGGCAAGAACAGCATTTACGTTCTACCTCAAGAACCATTGAGCGAAGGAACCGTGGCTAAACTGAATTGCAACTTCGATACGGTAGCGGAGGGTGGGTCATCTGAGAAGAACTTCTTTCCTTTGTTTGTCGTCTTCAGTGCGAAACAGGACGACTGTTTGAAATGTAGCTACATTTACATATTCTGTCAATTTTATGTGGGAAACCTCCAACTTTATACGTACATATGCAATGAATGTTTGGGATAAAACACAAGAAATGAGGAGCGATAGTGCAAAATGCTTGTAAATGTAGTCCAGAACATGAAAACATGAAAAGAATTTTGAGCATGTTCTCATCGGTTCATATCAGTAGCATAGCAAGCGTTTCTAAAGGATAAAAAGACCAAAAATACAGCGAAGGAAAATCAAAATAAGAGTACCCCACTGACATAGTGACACTAGTTCATTTAGCTACTGGGTCGAATAGCCTTAAAATGCACGAGCGTTGATCATCCATCGACTTTTTTCAGGAGAAACTTCAACGACATGTGTAGATGGACGGTGGGACAATATACCTCTTGGGATGTGTGTTAAAAATGTTTCGATGTTTACTTCTTGAAATAAAGTGAAAGCTCTTTGCACTTGTGAACAACCAACGACTTGACTTGAGTAGCGCTTTTTTATCTTCATTTCACTGCTTTTCAAACGGTTCACAGACGCAATCCTACATCATCTTTAGTTCATGGTTCGCGGACACCGCTTTGGATAACCTCTGAGCAACCTGACAACGAAATTTGCTTGCCCATGCGTTCAGCACTCATTGAACGCGGATGTACAAGAACCACTGACACCACTGGTGGACGACCATTTGGAGACTTCTGGGAGTAAATGCTTCACGAACGCTCCTGTGAGGAGTTGTCTCACTTTATCCTGCGATTCCAGCATGCTAGTCAGCAAAACGTTGGCAGATTCTGGACAACTGCCATAAATTTAATGTTAATGATTAAAAATGACCATTTACCATCAAGAGGCCAATTGCAAAAAAGATTTTTCAGATTGGGATTCACGTGATCCTTCTCTCTCAGGTTGTTTGTGAGCCATCTCTTTGCTACATCACATCTTGCAGAGCAACAAGGATTAAACAAGTCCGTATGATTCCTTGGTTCACTATGTTTAGAGGACAAAAAATAAATAAATAAAAAACGTCAGCCGGAGCAAAAATCTGTGATAGTTTTCGCGCTGAGCTGCTGTCGCAAGACCGTATTCTGCAGTGCCAATTTTGAAGCAACTTCAAACCTGGAGACCCATGCCTGGTGATTTTTCTCATAAAACGTCTGTCGGTCACTGATTATCCTATAAATGAGCATGCAACAAGTAGACCACAGGATAAAAATGCAGAAGAAGAAATCAACATTTGTAAATTTACAGGGGAAGCATTTTCAGGAATAACTGTTTTGAATCTGTAAAACAAGGATGGAGATGTCATCGCATAGTTCTTAGAGATTACCCCCATGCTAGTGTTGGGGGAAAATCTCGAGGTTAGGATCTCCTCAATACTAGCTATGAGACGAAGCAACAAATATAAAAAAAAGAAAATTTCAGGAACTGTAGAGTGTGGGCAGTGTTTTCTCGAGTTCTGCGCGGGCACAGAGCTAATCGTTGGCGAACTTCTCCGCAGTTAAGATGCATTTATCGCCACTAACGGACAAATTCAGCTAACTGCGGGGAATTTGCGCTGAATTATGGTAGCTCTGCACAAAACGGGGTTTTCATCGAGATGATCCCTGAGTAACAAACTTCGGCATTCTTGTTGTGATTGTTTCCGCTGCATATTGTTGGAGCATCCTGGATGGTGCTTTTTATACGAACTCTATTTGCCACTCCTCTCTGAAACTTGGAATATTTTGGGAAATGGAACTGTTAGTGTGTAATAAATGTGGAAGCAAAGTCCAAGCAGCGATTACTCACCGAAGGGTTCGGACACCAATGTCACTTTATGGTTGAAACCGAACAATCTTTTGAATAAGGAAACGTGATTTTTGAAAATGGAGGTCCTCCTCTCGTCAAAACGATCGAGATATCCATCCTTAGCTTAAACACCAAGCATTATCGAGTGTTGGTTGACCCACTTGCTGTGGATTACGTGTGTTCCGGGGGTGTCTAGTAAAATAGAGGACGGAATCGCTTACGATAAGTCGAGAATTTTGTGGCTCGCGCACTTTGAATTGAACGCGGCGGATCTAGAGCGCACTGATACACCAGACACTTCTATACATAAACACAAATTAATGCACTTCAAGCTACCAATGCCACAAATACATCTAATTTAGTGTATTAGGCAGTACTGAAGTGTCTTCTGATATTCAACTCTTCTCCAAACGCAGTGTGTTTGCTACTCGCGTAATACAGTTCGCATAAAAATCGTAGCGACACTCACTAGTTTGATTTTTTTTATGCTTTACCTAAATAATAGAGAAAACCGACCAGAAATTTTGGAGAGCACACAAAAACTAGCTAAGAAAACCTTAAAAAAACTATAAACACAACTGGAAACACTGACGTTGTACGTGCGGGTATTTCGAATGCGTGCATGCGTTTTCATCGAGGCAGAAGAGGACTACGAGAGCTGCGCCTGAGTAGAACCAGCTGAAGATCCTCTGAATGGACAATATCTTCGAGAATATCTCTTCAAGAATGCAGCCGAATTGGTACGTATTGTCAGTTTTAGGAGTTTCTAAACGCTTGGGGCATAACTTGTACCTTTTCATCAGAAATAAAATAGAGCTACCTATCGAGAAAGAGCGAAACTTTGCAGCAGCAAGTAGTTGCTGCTGTGGAGACCAGTCAGAGCGTTTGTTCGGTAGTGGGACAACCTGAGCAGACGCTGCCGCTGTTAACTCGACCGTAATCTGCAAAGGTACGCGCCAGTCCCTACATAGTAGTAGAAGATCTTAAAAATCTTTGTTGAAATTTTCTTGTTAGAAGGTTTGATATTAATTTATTGCTGTTCTATGCTGTGAGGATACTATCAACGAGCTCCGCACTCAATTCGACAGCAGAATGAAATTACAAACTGCGGCGAGTGTCGATATGTTGCAACTATAATTGTGCCTCTCGTCTCGCTAATTGGTACATAATTAAAGGTTGAATAACGAAATTCTCAAAGAATTAAGGAGATAACAAATTAAACAACACTGTTTCCCCGCAGTTAAGGTGCATTTATCGCCTACCAGGAAAAATACAACTAACAGCGGGGAAAGCAATGAAGTTTTCGGTTTCTGAAGGAATGAGGACGTCCTTTGCAAAAAAACTGCTGCACTTCGTTAAAGATGCAAAGCAAGATTGCAGAGGATCTAGATGACTCGACGGATGAATAAGTTGAAGTTTATACGAGTGAGTATGCTACCGAATGGGGAACCGTGAATGATTCGAACGCAGTAGTGCTTAGGTACGGAGCAGCACAGAATCACATGATTCATAGCAGGGACTACGTAGCACAGGGCTTGCAGGAGTCTACTGTAGACATGGACGAGATGTGTGCATTTATGGAGAACCGGTGAGCTGATGATGTGGTTGGTCGAGCTCGGTCGGTGATGTCGTCGAAACCTAGTGGGCTGGATCGAAAAAAGGTAGGAGGAGTTACGAATAATAATCAACCTGGAGAGGCTTACAGTACGGGACTAATTTCCCTAATCGGGTTACGGTTGTCCGTCTCGGCGATCTCGGTATTCATTGCACACACAACAAGATGATTAATGAGAAACACCGGACAAGTACACGAATACAATTGACCCATGGTTAGGTGAGAGGATCGTCAGCGCGTTGTCGGCTACTCGGCGCCAACACCAAGTGCCAGGATTAACAGGGAGTTTCAATAACGTTCAAGTGCCCCATGTAAATCTGCAATGCCGATTTGGGTACAAGAGCTACGTATTCAGAAACGTTCCTCTTTCTCCCACAACAGCGCAAATCATTGACAATTATTATACTGCAGTAGGATTCGTGTTTAATCTATTCTTATCGGCATAGAAAGGTGAGGAGGAGAAGTTACAACTTGCATTATTATTCCACCCTTTTCTGCCTTTCTTCGTCTACGCAGAAAACTGTTTCAGTCAGACTTTTGAGAACAATCCTTTTCTGAAGCAGGATTGAAACGTCTGGAATGTTTGGTGAGGCCAAAAAAAAAAAAATAAGAAAAGAATGGAATGAAGGAGAGCAAAATAAATGTAGTTTATATGTCTAAATTATGTGCTTAGAAAAGATGGTGGTCTTGTGGCGGGGGTGAGAAAAAATGCGTTTTTGAAGATTGTTCTATGAGAACCCGATTGCATGAGAGCTGCTATAGTTTGAATGAAGCAAAGGCCTCCCGCACTCCCGAAAACTTTGTAAATTTCATGGATCTATGCCCTCATTATCGACTGAAGGAATATTGTGTATTTTTTTTGCGAAAATACATATTAAAACAATGGGAAGCCGTCAATAGCTCAGTTGGTAGAGCGGAGGACTGTAGAGTATCGGCTATCCTTAGGTCGCTGGTTCGAATCCGGCTCGACGGATTGCTTTGCAAAATATTTCTGCTCTATGGCTTCGATTCTGATCCCATATTCTCATATAATGGATCTGCAGTTTTTTTTGTAATCATTTTGCATGGAAATGCATCACAAAAGTTTCCTATAGCGAACATTTGATGTAGTCTTAGAGGATCTTATTTGATTTTCTCAAAACAATAAATTTACCAGATCCTATAGATTTCGGGCAAACGGTGATGCATCAGATGATTGCACCATGAAAGGTCATTTTCAAAATGAACCAGCAAAACCCCGAATGGCAGGTACTGCTGGTACACGCGCGCTTAGTGCTGACTCTACTTGCCCGACTATGATCTGTGCATCATAGCACCAGTTCACGAAACAGCGCATCCACACTGTTCATTTGTAGTTCCAGAGAACATCGGCCGAGGTATGGAAGTTGGGATAAAATGCATTGGAACGGACGAAGAAAAAAAATCTCGAAATTTCATCATGTATGTAGTACTGCAACTTATAAAACCATTTTTGCTACCCTTAAAATTATTTTCCGAAAATTTGGCGAGACCTTTGAAACTGCCGAAAGATCGGACACAGTAGTAAATTATTTAGGAATCCTTTACATCAATGAAAGATCCAGAAGTTCCTAATGCATTAACGTAACTAAGGTTTTTCAGAGTTACTGCCGAGAAATGTGGGAATTCGCCAAAAGAGGAAGACCAAACGAAAGCTCAGCAATTACGAACGATGCCGTAGATTTCATTGAATTGTTCCCTTTTCTTGTCAGACGAATAGTTAAAAAGATAGTTGTCTTGGTTTTGATCCAGTAAGAGTGCCATTCTCACAATGAATCTTGGAATCTGTGTGTACTTAGGAAAATCCATCGAGGTCCAACGTTTCAGGGAGACAACGAATGGATTCAACAATGATTACAATTAGAAAATAACGAGTGATGTGCAGTAATAAATAATAATAGTAATAATAATAATAATAATAATAATAATAATAATAATAATAATAATAATAATAATAATAATAATAATAATAATAATAATAATAATAAACGTAAAGCATTATTTAAGTAGCAAAATAATTGAATTTTGGACATGAACCGATCTTTAATAGTTGAGCCCATTCGTATCATTTCCTTAAGCATTCAAGTGACTGGATCGAGAAAACAGCGGTATTTGGAGCTGAAAAAATACCAGAAAAATGGTGTGCACCATTTTGCTGCGCTTATACCAACACCTTTTTGCGTTTTGCCGCGAAACTGTGGTCTTTTCAAATAATTTTGGTCCACCCAGAGCTGCGAATGTAAATTTCAACCGCTAGCGTTGCAGCTAAAATTAGTGGAATCATCGTTAGGAGATATGAACGCCAACACCTCTCACGGAAAGCCGTTTCAAACCCGGTTGACAAGTTATTTTAAACGAGAAGAGTAGTATTAGGGAGACAGTGACAAAATTCACAGAAAAAGGGCTAAGAAATTATAAAATTGGTGTGATCTGTGAAGGTCACGGATATTGCAGTGGAAATAAATAAATAAATCGGAAAGCGAAGAGATTAATTCAAGCTTAGAAAGTCAGGTGGTCAAACAAGCTGTAGTGAAATGACACTTTCATTTTTATTTTTGCCTTGTTTTCATCTGCTGGTTCTAATAGCACCTGTATGAGTACTATAGTACCTTGATAAAAGTAAATAAATAAGTAAATAAAATCCCACCAGAAAGTGGTTCGAGAATATCATATTCTTACCTTGAGATTTGAAAAATAATAAACAGTGGGAAGGGAAAATAAACTGAATGAATAGGAAAGCGAGGTGCTTAGCGACCTCAAACTCTACATAGAATTAAGGTTTGGTTTATAATCTAATTTTAGGTTTAGATTTTGAACGTAAAACTGTGAAAGAAAATACATACTACTGACAGATATATTCAGACATTATTAGTTTAAATATTAGATAGTATTAATACATATAAAAACGGATAAGAGGCAGAAATGGATAAACAAGATTGGAGAAGTGAAAAAAACTCTCTTGAAATTACATATTTCGTTAGATATGTATCTTCTATCAAGCGACTGCGCGCGTGAATGAGCTGGAAGAAAAACAGTACAAGCAGAACAGAAAAAATAGGGATAGTCATGTGAGGAAAAATCATAAAATATCCATTATGGTTGCTTTCAATCAAATATGTAGCAGCGACAACCACCTATTTCTCTTTTTTTTCACGAGAGTAATCATTAGAGCAGCGAACGGCTATGCACATATGATAAATATGCGTGCAGGATTGCTAAGTTTTTGGATCTCACCACTTTTAGAATCTTATGACTTCTGGAGATCAGGGCTTGACATCGTTTTATCCTCGTCTGGCATCCTTCAGTTGATTACTGATATAAATTCTGAGTTTAACTTCATCAAAATATCCAGTTACATCTTTTCTAGTCAGTTTTTTCTCTTGGTTTTCCAATGGTTACTTCGTCTTTCTCCTGTCTTCTTGAACGACTTGTTGCAGGGCACCGCATGAGAAATTTCGAAAAATTGAGGAATCCTATCTATGTGAGGAATAAAGGAGATGTTACGTGGACAACCGCTGCGTGGTTTTCTGTGGTCTGCAGCACACTTTATATGTATTTTATACTTTCATTACACTTCTTCTGCAGATTTATATGATCACATCTTCAGAATATTTTTTCCCGATGGATGTTCTTTTAAGATCTTGCTTCTTATGAGCTTTTTCGGGAGAATAATTTACCCAAGATGACTTCCTTCTCTTACAAATGCTTGATCAGCAATTCGGCAGTGACAAACGATAGTGATGAAAACTGTTACCAAAAATTTTACGAATAACAACAACAATGCTGAGTATATTACTTAAAACAAATTCTCTCAAGAAATAAGAAAGAAGGTATAAGGGATTCGCTGGCACATCAATTTATGAGAAATTTTTCCCGAAATCAGGTCATCCGGATATGAAATCACCATAAGAGAAAGTAAACTCTGCATTAGAACGGAACCCAACAGTCAATTAATATGGATAATTACTAAGGAGATATTCAAGACATTTCAACGTAATAAACGCACCCATGTTTTTTTATTCGTGCGCTAGACAGTTGCTATGCAATGAGGTCGCTTGGGTAAGCGGTCAATGGAGCCGGCGCGCTGTTTTGTAATTTGGTTAAAAATCCCTTAGTGGAAAATTGTTAGCAGAGAGTACCAACAATTATCTGGACATATTATTTCTGTTGTAGCTAGTGAGTGTCATTTTTGAAAAAAAAAACGATAAAAAATTACTGAAAATCCACGGAAAATCTACCAAGACTTGACGAAGATTTTGCAAGAAGGTTTTGTTTTTCTTCTACGGTCAGTGTAGCGCAGTGGGGAACTGCACCGTCGATATTCCAAAGCTGCGTTAGGCTGAGCGTTTCACCTATTGTATAGCCCAGCCGAGAGTTAATAAATCTACAACGATTCCCAATTGAAATCAAACGCGTTGGGCATTCCGAGAGGATTTATTAGCGTCAGACTTTTCATCCTTTATCCCTTTATCCCTATCGGCTAACCCCAGCAAGTGTTTGGATGAGAAGGCAACCTTCAGTTCCTTAACCTCAAATGACTCTGCGTTGAAGTCGAATGCGTTCACGCATTCGAAAGAAGTTGATTAACGTCAATCACGTTATTGTTCTCGTTGTCCACAAAAACAAAATAGGGAAAACAAATAGATAATTACAATACAATAGCAAAAACTATCTTGCACTTCCTTTTTTAAATTTCCTCTGATTTTTTCCCTTCAGTCGGTCAAGAGTTCCTTAAAACTCCGTAGAAAGGTGAGGAAATTGATTATTGCTTTAAAGTAGGACTCTTCGACAAAGTTCTCTGTAAAAAGCAGTAACTGAAGAACAATCGATAAGGTGAGCAATAAGATATGAAATATTTTAGTTGAATAAACTGCGATCGACCTTATCTCTCTCCTCAGTTATCTGATATCTCAACCAGGATAGTGTATTACGGGCTTATGTATGAAGTAGAATAAAGGTTTTACGATTGAGGTGGAATCTTTTATAAAACTGCTGCTTGCTGGATTACCTGGCAATGCTAAAGATAGGGGAAGACCTTCTTGATAAAGAGGCTTTTGGCTACGAGCTATTAGTCCCTACGAGCAGTGGCATTGAAAGATGAACATTGCTGACCTGATCGAGTTGGCTTAGTTTTTCTTTGTTTTTGCGACCGTGTCCTACCAAAGAATTTTTGCCTTTTTTGAGAGGAAAATAAGGGGTATTTCTTCTAAGGGGGTATTTAAAACAGGAGAGGTTTCATTTCACCTCTTCATATTAAGACAATCATGGGCCCGTATCGCACGAGTTCTGCACGTCATGAACGATATTATCAAAGTTTCCGGAAAATATAGCCGGTATTAGTAACATGGTTTTTTAAAGTACGGCTGAGTTGTGCAGAGTAACAAAACGAAATGGCAATAAATTGTAATGCCATTGAATTTCCTTATATTCAAAAAAAATCTAAAAAATCAATAATATTCCCTGTTTTATTATTCACATTTATAAGACAAAAAAGGTTCGACGAAAAACAAAGTAGAAGGTTTTTCTTGTCATGATTAAAAGCATAATCCATTCCGAGATGAATCGTTCCATCAAGATAATAACATTAATAACAATGGTTTACATTTATTTTCGTAATTAAGGAGGTCGGTGATGTATTAAGGTCAAAATGGATGGATGCAAAATAATGAAAAAAAGTGAAAGCGTGGGATCAGAGATCGCCTACGTCACAGGGTGAGGATTTCAAAGTGCGATAATTACAGCAATATCATGCTATAACTTGAGGAAACACTTACCGTACAGGTAGCCGTGGACCTTTTTCGATGTATCTCTGCCGTCTGAAGCGACACGACGGGTTGATGAAGGTGCGAGAAATTAATTGCTGAAGCCCCACACATCGTCGTACAAAGGCCGACATTGCCATGGTTTCACACACACTCTCTGATGTGCTCTCTGTACGTGGTGGCGACGACGATTTCACATCGCCTACCGTATTGATTATGGCGGCGGTGGTGGCGCCGCGGTGGTAGTAGAAGGGCGTTGGGCGCGGCGCACAATATGAACCGTTTGATCTACTCACTTGTGTGTGATTTGATCTACTCTACGCAGCGCTCGCGGGATCGCGACAAACAACTGCTGCTGAACGAACGAATCTCTCGCCAGTGGTTGCTAGGGCGCCGTTTTGTTCTCGTCGATCATGCGGCAGTAGTGACTTTCGCGGCAGGAAAGCTACTTTCTCATCTTTTGGGTTCGGCACACGCATTTTTTCAGTCGTCCGCTGTAGTTTTTCCGTCAGGTCCGATTTTACATCCCATACTCGCTGCAACTAAAAATACCTACTTGTGAAATATACACTTTTGTTAGTGTCAGCTAACGAAAATTAGTCAGCACTACTTTTGTTCCATCCATCACTTCGTCATTTCTTACCCGAGATCCTAGAATGAAGTTGAAAATGGAAAATTGGAAATGGAGTAGTAAGAGCAGTTTGCTGTTCCCTACGGTGTCGATAACTGTTGGGAAAGTACAGTAACTCGTATCTCTATCTACATTATGCTACGCGTTGATTCCAGCTTTGAGGATACGTTCTATTTTCTGGTGTAGCGTAGTGGTAAGAGGTTCTGGTGCGACTACACGGTCAATATTTCGATCAGGCTCATCAAACGTCATCAATTTGTCTCTCTGGGATCGGTAAATTAAACCTTCCCTTAGTGAACACTTAGTGAACATCGATTGGCCCTCGATCTGTAGGTCCTAAGGGGGTTCATGGACCTGTACGGTTTTGATCTGAAGTCGATCGTGTTGACACGTCTTAAAAGCATAGATTGCTTAACTAACGCCATAAACGCTGTTCTTTATCCTTCATTTTCGGAAGTCTTACTAATATTTGCTGATCTATAATCTGTGTATTGAGACCCAGTATAAATGAACGCTCTACTGACAATAGTGTTTCTCTGCCACTACACCGTATGAGATTTCCAGAATAGTGACACTCAGTTCAAATGAAGAGATGAATAAAAGAAAGTCACTCGGGAAAGTTCTTCATAAAACCGCTTCTTTCCCGAAGTAAACGATTTTGACTCGTGAAAAACTCGTTTTCCAGCAGTAAGCAACCGATTGTAGATGTTTTTCGCGATTACAGAGCGATTGCTTTTGAAAACGATCACCGCGGTTCATTTTTTATAATGTTGTTCCAATTACAATAGACTGCTCTTTTGTGAGTTTTTCGAAAATGCCAAAATTCACATAAGTGTGGAAAAACGTTCAACAACACGTGCATGTACGTGCATGCTTCAGTCACAAATCCAGTTTCAGTGAAGAGATTGGTTTTGATTGTGGGAAATACAAGTTGCATTTTCACACTCCTCATGTTGGAAAAAAAAAACTAAAAAAAAACGATATATGGATGCTTGAATACATTTTGAACTAGGACGGTACGGATTTTTGTGGAATAAAATCGTCATTGTACATTGTACATTTAGCTGGTGATTAGTTATCATTTTCACTTTTCTAGTTCCAAACTCTAAGAAAGAACTTCGGAGAATTAAGGATGATTTCATGTCAAGTGCAAGCTGATTTGTACAGTACAAATATAATGCAGTACCGTGTCGAATTACTGCTTTAGCTACTGCGCTCATATTTAATTTTTGCGCTAGAAATCGCCAAACAAGTTTTAGAGAAAAAAAATCACCTCAAGAGCTCCTTTGCTTTTGCACCCTATTCCTGAAAAAATCGTTTTCAATCCTTTTTTCTGTTCCGAAATATTGTTTTACTGCTACATATTGCCATATTTCTAGGAATTTCTTCCTACTTTTGTTCCTTTTCTGCTGCTAATTTCTGCTTCCTTTTTCTTTACCTTACCGCTCTTTTGCGTGCTTTCCGGGTCTTTTCAGGTCCTCGCTGCTCTTCTGAAATTCCGTTAAGGACATCTGACAACGAAACCTGCTAAAAACCCACACTACATATGTAAGAAAACAGCAAAATCCAACAGCGAACTAAATTCGAACTCAGTTATAGCAATATTTCAGTTTTTATTTGTTTTCATTTTTTCTAGGTGAAGTTTTTCTCTAACTTGTACTGTTAGTTGGCCTTTTTCCGTCACTCACTCCATTCAAATTCTTGACAGCTACCTGGATGCACTTTGTGGTCTTGGAAAGAACATATAGCAATGATCGATTTTCACTTGTGATCGCGGGTCGTCGTGTTACGCAGGTGAATAGTGATTATTTTTACTTATTTGACGAAATAACACAGTATTTTTCCTCTTACTTTTTGATTTGGTCTCTGCGTGATAAATCATTGGAGATAACGGTCCAGGGATATTTTATTTCTGGACGCAGCTCGGAAGCTACGTGTGCATTTTCGTGAATAAACTCACCTCACAATAATGGCAATTACAGACATCACCCCACGAATCTGAGATGATGTAGTATGGATTTCCAACGGTCAAAGACTATACGGGATCGTAAGTTGCAGAAATGGGTCGGATCCCGCTCATTTCTTCCTAATCGTCGCAAAAGACGGCCCGGAAGATGCAGCCTCGAGCGTTCCGGGGTGCTGTTGTCTACGAAGAGTAGGAAGAGTGGAACGCGCCAGCCTTGTGCACGCGCCGCATCTTTTGGGCCGTTTTTTACGTCAATTATGGAGAAATGGACGGAATCACCCTCTTCCCCGCAATCTACGACACCCCGTACAGGCATAACACACCTAAAACCAGCAGCACCCCAGATTCGTTGGGTGATGCGTTTAAGCAGACCGCTATAATTCATACTTTGCAAGTTTGCGCTCAACAAGTCACGATATCCTTCACTCAAGATTATTCACTTAACACAACCACAAATAAATGAAGCCGTTCGGTCCCACCAGTATTTGGTCCTCTATCAATAATTCTCAAAAGTGTGGGCCGAACCGGGAGTCGAACCCGGGACCTCTCGCACCCGAAGCGAGAATCATACCCCTAGACCATCCGGCCACTGGTTCTTTTCTTTCGGTGAACCCTTGACGAAAGTGGATTTGAGCTGAAAACACGTTTACTGCGAACAATGACACTTTCTTCTTATGTTTATATAGGGAAAATTTTCGGAGACTATTTCTCATTTGAGCAATTTTTTTTTTGTTTTTCAAAAGAGGGCATGACGCTGCGAGTTCTCTTACCATCAACACATTTTAATTTTTGTAAATTTTGAAGATATTGGACCGCAAAATTATTTTTGACTTCTTGCATGCGACCACCCATCATCTTTGTATTTTTCGCAATGTATTTGTTAATGTAATGCATTTTTGTATTAGCCTTTTTCCCTCGTTTTGGGTTTTTATTTTCCATTTTTTCGCACACTAGTACCTTAACAAGCTTATGTGCATATGTACGTACTCTCTCGTACCCCTAAATGCGTACATGTGACCCACTCGGCTGCTGTCGCTCTGGGATCCGTAAGCAGAAGCGCACCTGATATCCGACAATCATGAACTAGTTTGGATAACCAGACATTCTGGAAATTTGAAATTTTCATTTAATTAGTACGCTCCTCAAAATATGCGTCGTTGCATGCTTGGCGAAGTGTTTGTTTGGAAGTGCCTAAAAACGTTTGTTTTATCAAAGAGTCCGTTGTCCATCATATCAAACTTGCTTTCTACTTAATTTAAAGATTACATTTTCGCAGAAATATTTTCTTATTACTCACTTTGTAGAGACTTTTTTAATTGTTGTGAGGACAAAAAAAATAGAAGAAATTCGAAAAAACGTATTTCTTAACGTTCTTACGATCGTGGGCAGATTCACAGTGGGACACCGTTTTTTTCTCGTATCTGTGGTGAGCGCTAACTGCATCCATGACGCTGTTTTTGGCGAAGTCGCTGTTTTCATGGAGATAGAACTGGAGTTCGGACCTGGGAGAATGTGCGCCTACGCGTAAATAGACTGGTTAGGATTAGATATTTCTCATCTTACATTAACTATCTCGGATTTTCTGCAGTTATATTCACTTGGATTTTTGTCGCCGACTAGGGCGAGTTGATTCAAATGATCAACACCATAAATGTATTCCTGGTGCTGGACATAAATTTTATCCCTATTCCATGAGCCGATGCGAATCAAGTACTGGCGTTGCTAAGAGTCTCGATTTCTCTCATCATTAACTTACTTTCTCTTCAATCCATGCAAAATCGCTTCGAATCTATCAGATTTTAACTAATGGTGCGGGTTAAAACACAATTTTTTTTGGAAGACCTCCAGTTTACTTTTTGAAATGGTCGGAACCAGAATGTAGGAAATCCTACTTTCTTTTCGTCGCTTGCTATCCAAACGACTCATTATCGCAAAGTACATTTTGACAAGGCATTTTGAAATACATAACGAACTGAAGGCTAGCTGTTGTGTTGTGTGTTTGAGTATGTGTTGTTTCGAGTTTTTTTTTAATCGATACCGTATTTTGTGTATTACTATATGTGTAGCACTCGGTCAAGAAATTAGAAAAAAAAGTGTTTTGCTTTGTTGTCATAGGAATCACTTACTGCTAAGCCGTCATCGCCCACATTAAGTCTTTGGCTGAATTTCAGCAGCCAAACGCTGCTTGGATTTCCTATTTCTTCTTCTATATTTCATAAGTCAGCTTCGCTTCTTTGAAGCTTCCGGAAGGCTATGAAAGTTCTGGTCCGTTAGTTCCGCACAATTTCGCTTTGTCTCTTTTCTGTGTGTTATGGATAATTCAAATCCATAACTAATCACGTAGACTTTATGCGAAAATGCAGGAAAGAGAATTCGTTTTTCTGTTCTTCTTCAATCTAATCCAGCTTCTTGTTGTTGGCTACTCAATTCATTTATTTACGCGTTCATTATATCTGCCAACAATTTCAAATGTGTACTTCTCTTCACAGAACTAAGGATTTCCTACACCTCTGCAGAAGCAAATGTATCCAGAGCTTCTGTTAGATTTTTCCTTATAACTTACGAAGCGGAAAAGTTGCATGTTCCTGACTTTCCTCGCTCATTTCATCCACATGGACGATCAGCCGTAAATGATCTCTGACGGGTTATGAGGAAATCATTGCAGATGTAGCTTTGTCTATATCTAAACATCTTTCTTTTTTTGTCACATTAGTAGAGATGCGGATTTGAGGTAAGACAAATTCTGAAAATGTGCTCTTTGCAGTGTAATTGAGCTGAGCCTTGCAATCGAGACAATGCAACGCCCCCAGAAAATCCTCGAAAGCTCTCAAAGACGTCTTTTAGGGAGTCACCACAATATTTGCCGATTCTTCGATGCCTTTGCCCTCTGCGCCTGAGCCAAACCACATGATCACACAGATTGACAATGTTTAAGAAGAGATTTTAGTATCGACATAAAATGGCTACTGCCGTGGCCCACCAATCCGGGTAATTGACTCAGGCGAGAGGTGAGTTCATTTCTGAGATAAAACCTTTGCGGAAAGTGGCAAGGGGTGATCTCTATCAAACTAGTTCAAGAATATTTTTGAACTGATTTCGAAAAGTAAAAGAACGAATGGAAAAATTAGCTTCCTGGGAAGATTTAACTGGCATAACAATGTTATTTCGATATAAAGAATTAGAATAGTAGCATGCAGGCTAGAAGCATCACTCCACAAATCTGGCGTGCTATGGATTTTCGTTGTAGTATGCCTATATCGTGTATTTCTGTATAATGTGTATTTCTCTTCACAGAACTAAGGATTTCCTACACCTCTGCAGAAACAAATGTATCCAGAGCTTCTGTTAGGTTTTTCCTTATAACTTACGAAGCGTGGAATATGAAAACAGGAGTGGTTTCGCTCATCTCTCCCTGGATCGCTGTAAAGAGACAGCTTCGGAATGCGGTTCGCTACGAAGTCCTCTACTGCAACGCGCCATCCTTGCGCCCCGCCCCCACCTGCGACTAGTCGAATGAAACGAATTGCTCATGCAACCCCATCCGAACGGATTTTCGACGAATTGCAAGAAACAGCCTTCCGGACCTGTCTGTTTACAGTGATGCAGGGAGAAATGAGCGCAATAATCAACGACTCGATATAGATATGACTTACTTGACTTAATCGGCGGACTGATGTCATCGCCTGACGCAAATACCCGCATATTCGCCGAGGTGTGCCGTCCTTAAACACAGCTCTGCCCAACCTTCTCGATCTTCTGCGAGAGCTTGCACAGAATCAATCCATTCGTCGTTATTTCATATTCTGCGAAACCTTACGTCTCGCCTGAACTGCCTATCCACGCCGAGTGTCCTCAGGTCCTCTTTCACCGCCTCAGTCCAGAACTTCCGTTTTCGGCCAGGTGACTTCTTCCAGCTCGAATACGGCGAACTCCTCAGAACTCGTTGAACAAGGCGATCTGCCGGTCTCCTTAATATATGATCAAAGAAGCGAAGACGATTTACTTTAGCCACTTTCGATGGCGGTACAAGATGTTGATATCTTCCACGTGTCATCCGCCGGTATACCACATCAAATTCTGCGTAAAGATCTTCATTGTGACATACCCTAGGCCAAAAGTAGCCAAGTAGCCGTCTAAGTAGCTTCCGTTCCGTGCAGTCAAGCCTCTCCATAACCGCTGATGGTGCTGCCGAAGTCTCTGATCCGTACATCATGATGGGGCGAATTGCGGATAGCTTGAATTCGTTGGTAATGGGGGTCGACCACAGGCATTTCGTTAAGGAGTTAAATGCAGAAGTGGCCTTAGCGCATCTTTGCTGAACATCTCTCTCGTAGCTGCCATTGTTCTTCAGCGTAGAGCCTAGGTAACAGAACTCATCGACGAGTTCTATCGGTTGTCCGTCCACCCTGATTCCCGTTCGTGGTCTCGAAGAGATCCACATCTGATTGCATTTATCAGGGCGTAGGCGTAGTCCATAGGCTGCAACCAGCTTCGATACAAGGTTGACAACATGTTGAAGTTTCGTACTGCTTTCCGCGAATATAACAACTTCGTCGGCGTACTCGAGGTCAGTCAAGGAGCACCCAGATGGTTCTAAGACAATGTCGGCAGGACACTGGTCGACTGTTCTTCGCATAATGTCGTCGATTGCGAAATTGAACAGGAAAAGTCCTGCCACTGCCCCTTGTCTTACTCCACTTACCACTTCAAACGGTGTTGTACATCCGGCCTGTGTTCGAACTGCAGCAGTTGTTCGTTGATTCATGTCATCAAGCAAGCGAACGAACTTTCCTGGTACTCCATCGGCGCTCAGCGCGTTGAGAAGACGACCTCGGTGGGGAGAGTCGAACGCGGCTTCAAAGTCCAGAAACGCTAGTTGCATTGGCTTCGAATACCGCTGCCAGATTTCGATCACTTTCCTGACGATGAACACCTGGTCAATCATAGACCGGCCAGGACGAAAGCCAGCTTGCTCGTCGCGCGTTGTTTCTTCGCTTGTTAATGAGTCGGTCTAGGATAATACGCTCCAGTACCTTGTACATAACACGCAGCAAAGAGATTCCTCGATAATTCCTGGGGTCTGTGACGGATAACTTTTTGTGGAGGGAATTATGATAGCGTGTCTCCACGAGTCCGGTATCCTTTCGTCTATCCATATTGAAAGGATGATCTTTGGGAACAGGGGAACATCTTTCCATTTTGCCACTATACTGTTTTAGTAGAGTATAGGCTTTCAGCGGGTTCCTGTCCTCCCACACCTTCTCAAACTCCATCGCTCTTGACGTCCACTCGTTATCGCGGTCTTGTTGCAGTTGACGACGCAGCTTCCTTCTAAGACGCTTTTCCTGGTTGAAGTCACCAGCGCTGCGCGCGACACATACAGAATTGTATGTGGATTTTGTTTCCGCAGATGCAAACGCAAACTTCTTCCGTTGCAATGGAACCGGGAGCGTTTCCCTTGCAGCGTCCTGGATGCACTTTGTGAAGGAATCCGCGTCGCTAAGCTTCTTCCTGGTCCGTACTCCAACATGAATAGACACATGTTGGCGGAATTTTCTTCTGCATTCATCGTCTTTCAGACCTGCTATGTCGATTTTCGGTTGAAGAGGAACTCTTCGGTTTCCCTTGTGGAACCGTATCTTGAAGCTGAGAAGAACTGGATGGTGGTCAGAGTCGAACGCGACGTCCCAAACACCTCTAGATTTTCGGTTATCTGACTGAGGAATGTTCCTCGCCAAAACGCAGTCGAGCTGAAGTTTAAGAGTCCCCATCTTCCGCTTGCGCTGCTCTTCAGGCGTTAAAAGGGTTGACCCCTGCCACGTGAGCTGATGGCGAGGATGATTCCTCTTAAACGAGGAAGCGAATATAAGGCCCGTCTGTTCGCACAAGTCGACCAGACGGTCACCGTTGTCGGACGTGCGCTCTGCTGGATATACCATTTTCCTAGCACATCGGATTGCTGTTCGAGTTTCATCTTCGTATTTGCGTCGATTCCGACAATGATCACCTGCTGGCTTGGTATTTTAGACATCAACGCACTGTGTTCATCATAGAAGGCGTCCTTAGTGGTGTCCTCAGCGATTTCCGTAGGTGCGTGAGCACTTACGATCTAGAGATTATGTCCTCTGCGATCCTGCAGTCGTAGAAAGGCGTATCTAGACGATGTCGAGCCATATTTCTCCACCAGATTCTTGTAATCGTTCCTCACAGCTATCGCGCAGCCACCTACTTTGTTCTCATCAGCATCGCCGCAGTATGTGGGGTAATTTTCGATGCTGATGACCGGCCGATCTCTCATGCGTGTTTCCTGCAGTGCAGCAAAAGGCACACAGAGATATCGCAGAAGTCTGGATAGAGCGGCTTGTTGGAGTTCACTCGATAGTGTTCGGCAGTTCAGCGTGACGAAACGAATGGTTGTTGCCAAAGATTCCATGCTCCCTTCAGGCAGTTGACCTTTCAGGTTATGGGCTTTGGCGGTGTGCTGGACGACAGCACCTTTTTGCAATATATGGGAAGCTTTCGCCGTATAACAGTGCAGGTTATATAGCTCGTACGTTCCCAATGCGTACACTCGAACGCCTGATTGCGTTTAGTTAAAGCAGGGCCACCACGCGCAGGTAGCAATCAGACTCGTGTACGATATAGATATACTCCACCGAAAATCCACACCACGCCGGATTCGTGGGATGATGCTTTTGGAAGACAGTAATCCGGTCTGATATTGATCAATCTACTTGGATGCGCCAAAGCGTTCACTTCAATTCAGAATCGTTTGAGGTTCACGAATGTGTGTGCAGCATGTATAATGACTTGCGAGGGCTCGCCGCTGTATCAAGTCACTCATCCTCCCAGACAAGTCTGGCACCAACTTGTGGGACTCGAGGGATGTAGGACTTGATTGGCGCCAAGGCAGCCTCGATCCCTCGATCGGTCGTATAATCACAGCGAAACCTCTTACAGGTTGCGCTACATCCACCTTTTATTATGTAGACACTATTCTGTTTTCTTTTTTGACCACAAGGGCTTCAATCTGAATTTGAAGATGAAAATTTGAATGTGGTAGTTTTTTACCGCTATACCTAAAATTTCTATCTGACAGTGGATGCGCTGGCGTCTCTCTGGAATTCGTGCTCAAAAAGAGCACTTAAAAAAAAACACTGGGAAAACGAGCACGAAGAGAGAGATTTTGGTTGAGCTATTCTCGTGAGAGAAATGAAATGAAAATCATTTAGTACCGTTCGAATTCTGGTCATTTTCTTGAAGAGAAGTTGACGTTGAAGTTCAACGAACTTTTCGGTAAATTTGATATGTATGTTTACCACAAAAGACGGGTGGGTGTAGTGTAGCGGTTAGAGGTTCCGCTTCCTGC
The DNA here is from genome assembly GCF_031761385.1 of Necator americanus. Classification (NCBI taxonomy): domain Eukaryota; kingdom Metazoa; phylum Nematoda; class Chromadorea; order Rhabditida; family Ancylostomatidae; genus Necator; species Necator americanus. The sequence continues at coordinate 22,343,051 of NC_087374.1, forward strand.
ACGATCGATCGGAGGTTCGAATCCGCCCTAGCGCTCGCCAAGCCTTTCGATCCCTCCAGGATCGACGAATTCGTAAAAGACTTGTAGGGGAGGATAAATACACTGACTTGGCACATCTGCTAGCCACCGCAAGTCATTGTTCTGACCAGTTACACGTTCGTAAACCTCAAACGATCCTGAATTGAAGTGGTGGCGCATCCCAAACGGATTGATTAACGCAGGAAACTTTATCCTTTTACCAAAAAAGGCAAACAAAAAGAAATAGGCAAACGAATAACAACGAAATATCTGCTCAAGAACACATATTATACCCATTCTACACTAAAAAAAAATTCCGGCAGGTCACGTGGAAACAACTAGCTGCGATTTTCGCTGTTTCCATCTAGATTTGAAGTTTGCATACGATGACAGGAGCACTTCTGCGCATTTTGTTCCGCAGAGAGCCAGTTTGGATCAGTGAGCACGTGAGCAAGTAGCAAAATGAATGTTTTCCCTGCTTGGGTCCCTCGCTGTCCCAACCACCCCTGAGTTCACCATTTTCACTGGACTCACGTAAATGAAATTGAAGCAATTTTCCACAATGAAAGGCAGCAATTAGAAGTACTGAAATCTTTCTATTGATGAGATGTTTTTTTTTTCATGGTTTCCATTTCCCACACTCGTTAGATACAGCATTCATATCAAGACCTTGCCTATTATTTCCAACAAAAAGTAATCCATTGCTGAATAATGCTCTTTAATGAAAGAATAGATAGTTGTGGAAGTAAACACGCCATGCGAAAACTCGTCCATCATCTACAGTTTCATATACATACTATAACAGTTATTCAGGATGACTGTACTTGCAAAGATCAGTGAGTACAAGCAGAAGTGTAGTCGTAAGATCTACATCATATGCCGGTACATCAGAATCAGAATGAGAAGATTCATCTCTCCTGAAAGAAATCAAAAAATTGTATGCCGAATATTGTTCACACGAGGCGTGCAAATAATATGCTGTATATAATGATATAATGGAATTAGATTTTATTTGCCAACTGCCTTCCTAAAGTTAATGAAGTCTAGAATTCCTGGAAAGCCAGATGAGCGAAATTCCTATTTATTTCAAGAGATCGATAGATCGATAGACCAATGTATTATTGATCCTTGCGATTGAATAGGCTGCACTATCCAGCTACCAAAAATTCGCCTCGAAACTCACGCATTCTGTGATGAGGTAGCATTGGGCGGTGCCGATGCGAGCAATAACCATGAACGTGTTCTGTACCGCCTTCCTATCCTCATAACGCTCCACACCCGGCACTCACCGTTTGTTTGCCTCGAATGCGCTGCTCTTGTTTAGTACAGTCGTGGTAATTGGACTTTTATTCGCTTCTTTCTTAAGTTTGTCTTCATAAGCCCAGCCGATTCAAGTGAGTTCAAAAAGACCGTGGAGAGCTTTAAGCTGAGAATTTCTGTGCACGTTAAATCTCAACGTTGAAACTGTGCCGACGGAGAAACTTATTAGTTGCTCATCTGGAGGAATGACAATTGCGAAGAATTTCCAAAATACCGCAGCCAACAACTTCCGATCAGTCTCGTCTGGTTCAAATATTTGAACACAAATACAGACATGTACCGCTGCATCAAATGTGTTTAACCCTTCGCCCGCGACGCATCTGCATCTACTTCCTGACCTTCCTAATCTCACAGTCCCCTCTCTTGCCGCTGGTTGGACAGCACGATAAAATTTGTGTGCCCGGCGCCTAATCAATCCGCATATCCAGCACGTTCGACATCAATTCAGAATCGTTTGGGGTTTACGAACGCGTGTACAGCCCTACTATCCTGACCTGCGGAGCTAGCCGATGCGTCAAGTCCGTACTTTCATCCTTGCAGTCTGGAACCAGTTTACAAACCACAGAGGGATGAATGGTTTGGTCGGCTCTGGGGCGATTTCGAAACATCGACCGTGCGTGCAGTTGCAGTTGAACCTCTTGGGGACTGCGTTACGCTCGCCCTCACGGTCTCCGTATAGTTGAGTCTTTAGCAGAAGTTATTTCAAATTTTGGGACAAAGGAAATTATTCCCAGAGTTTTAGCACTTCTGCGTGATTAACTGTGCACCTTTCCACGTAATTCCTAGATGTGGGATATGCTCTTGTGATCAAATCGATGGCAGTTGCGCAATTTTCGTAGCTGTCCGATTGTGTGCACAGTTTTTCCAAGCGTTCCTCATTTTCATCCCAATATCCACGCAGTCTTTATTTTTTCCACGAATTAACGCTGTTTTATCGAAATAATCATCCATAGCAGGATAACTGTTTGTTATGACGGCATCGAATTTCATAATTTTGAACTTAGCTAGAACACAGCTAGTCGGTCCCCACATTTCAAATCCAAATGAATCATTTTGCTTTGCTCAGTTCGTTCTTTTGTAAGCATATTTTATTATGAAATGTATTAGGAAATGTTATTTACAAATAGTGAAATTAACTACTTATCGGAGAAGAGGAAGGTCTAAAAATCTACAAAAGGTTTCTTCTTTTTGAAATTTTTAAGAAACCACTGAGTGAGAAAAACTGCAAACAACTACCAGCTTTGATAATAAATTTTGAGGAAGGTGTGGAAGATCTCCATACTCTGGTGTACTCCACTTCTAACATCGTAGTTTATGTCCAGCTAACTTTCAATTTATTCAAAACTCTAGCGGGATAATTGCATTCTACTTCTCTTCTCTCACTCATTGCCACTTTTGTTTATAAAGATTGCACCTTTTCAGCCGCAGGACTGTTGGCAGGTACATTTTAAATGAATTCATGATACTCTGAGGGAACTGCAAACTGATTTTGGAGGCAATTAGGAGTTTTTCGACCGCTCCCATTTCAACTCCCTCCTCAACTAATTTCATCAGCGCAGCTCATGCTTCATGCTCTACAGAACAGCACTTCTGTTTACACAAACGAATTGTCAGTGCATTCAGGGCTGTTCACCACCTACATTATTTGCTTTCCGTAATTCGTTCAATAGTCCCACCACCGTTCAAATCCCCTGAAATTTCTTCTCCAAGTAAGTTTGAAACAGATTTCTTCTTAACTGAAGGAGAAACGGGGCTGTTTCTACCTGCAAGAAGTAAAGACATAAAGAAATTGACGTTACTTTCTTCCTAAAGATATAATATTAAATTATTTTGGCTTGGATTTTTCTTCTAAAGTGGAAAATGTTTTATTAATGGATCAATACGATACGTACGATTTTCAACATTTTCGAAAGAGTAATTATTAGTTTCAACTTACTTTTATATAACTCATGTAAACTAGATACAGTAAAAGGAAGTAGAATGGAGATTTCCACACAAAATAGTATAGTCTAGAACCGAATATGCATTTGCAGCTATCCTGAAAGGAAGAGTGCAGTGTATTTTAAATGAAAGGTATGGAAAAACGTTCGATATGTGATCATTTTCTTGATCGCTCCTACTTTTTTTCTTATTATTTCAATGAATTTTGCAAGAAATAATCACAGAAACTGTCGTATGCAGTTCAAAAGGTCGGAGCAATCAAGAAAATAATCAAATATCAATTTCTCGTAAACGAGAACATCGGAAAAATTCCGCAGAACTCAGAACAATACAGAACAGAAAGTGAAAACAAGTGAAAAATTGTTAATCGCATGATTTTTACTGAAAATGGGTAAAGTGGCGGAGTTCGGTAACCGATGACGTCCTACAACGTCACTTATTCTCAACTATTTGAATGTATTTCTTCCATGCATCCAAGAATAACCGAACACAACTCATTGCTTCCGTCAAGCAGCGGGAGACTTCCGGAAAATCTTGTTGGCAATGCCATCAACTAGCGAACCACAAAATGGACAACGGCAGTGGATTTTTCTTTGTCTCTGGCATATTTGCCGCAGTATCCTCTAATCCTATAGTTCTCTTTATTGTTTTAGGCTTTAGTGGTTTCTTCTTTCAAATTTTATGCGATTTTGCCAAGATATGACTGGTGTAAAAAAACGAAGGAATCATAAACGATTGGTTCATGTCCAATAGAAACGAAAAAATGTGGAACGCAGAAGTTTCCTTCTGGATCTAAGTGGTTTACATCTTTATGAATTCCCAACATTGTTCTAGAAGCGAGAAAATCTCTTATTTTACAGCAGAACTTTATTACTGTAACCGGTCCTTAAGCTTCTTTATCGAATAATACTTAAAGGCATCACCCCACGAATCTGAGGTGGTACGGATTTCAGGTGGAGTATTCGTATACGAGATTGTAGATTATGGAAGAGGGGGTGATTCCGCCCATTTCTTCTTAATTGGTGTAAAAAACAGCCCGGAATATGCGGCGCGTGCACAAGGCTGGCGCGCTCCAATCGAACTCGTAGTGGAAAGGAGCGCGTTGAAACGCTCGAAGCCTTATCGTCCGGGTCATTTTTTGCGGCAATTAGGAAGAAATGGACGCAATCATCCTTCTCTCAGTAATCTACTATCGTGTATACGAATACTCCACCGGAAATCCGTACCACCTCAGACTCGTGGGGTGATGCCTTTTACAACGCTCAGTCAAAACTTTTGAATCTGCAGTGAGAAATTCTTTAAGTATTGTATCGTGAGAGTAGAACATATCGCTCGCTATTCCGGTAACATTTGAACCGCGGATGACTCACATGTGCAACGCCCTCCACCTTCGAGAAATTGTTCCGGGACTGCTTTCATTTATTGTTTGCTGCATGAATCTCCCCGTGCGTGCGCTCCAACGCATTCACAGGAAGAGACGCCGTCAGTGGGAACAATGGCGATGTGTTGCTAACAATCATTCGTCTATAAATATTTGCTTGTTTACAAGCCTTCAGGTATCATTCGTATGTTACGGAATGCATTTATGGCTAAACACATCGTTATGTCCTCCACTCTCCAGAATGTCTCCAGAACGTGGGTCTCCTTTCTTCTTTTCTTGACGTTTTCACAATAGAAAGTATCAAAATTACGAGAAAACGCAGAAGAAGGGGCTACATTTGAAATATTTCAATAGGCATGCTCCATGGGAAAAACCAACATCGCTTTTGTCCGTCTTCTTTATTCTCTCTTTTTCTCTCTTCATTTTCAGAAGCAATTTTCACAACAAATTCCCTTTGATGTTTCTCTTTCCCTTTTTTAAATTTCCAACATATTTTTGCTATAAAAGAAATCATCCTAAAGTTGTACTTCTCTTAATTACCAGTTTTCCATCAATGAGTTTTACAACAATGTTCTAAGCACAAAACAATCCCTTGTCGTCTTTCTCTTCAGCATTTTCCCACCCGGACAATTTCTGGAGAAACTTGCTGTGCTTGAGCCATCTTCTTTGCTAGCAAATTTTTATTTTCCATTTCCATTAGAAATGAATAACGAGTAATATTGAGCTCCAGAGGTAGTCCAAGTAAATTATACACGAAAAAAAACAAAACCTATTGTTAATGCTCTGTGTTGTTATGCCAACCAAGGTTTTAAGTAAAAGGTTTCTCGTTGGACTGACGTTTCATTAGAATAGCAATTTCCTGGAACAAAATTGTTCTCCTGTTCCTCTTCTTCGAACTCATTCTACACAGCTCTAAAACAATACAGAAACATCTATTCAACGATAAATCGATCCTATACCGTAAGAAAAATGTGAAGAAAAGCAAGTACCAGGAATTATTTATTCATTTATTATATTTACATTGTATTTATATTATTTTGTTATATCTGACATTACTTTAACTTTGAAAATCCGCCTTCCACTTTTCCAAAGAAAAAGACATGATCCTCCTTTTTTCAGCTTTTCGGGACTCACTTTTTTTAAAGAAGAAAAAACACGAATACATAAAAGTACACACGTTCAGTTATCTTTTCTTCCGCTATCAAACGCCACTTTCTAACAATTGTTTCCCCGTCATATGTTCATTTGTGGATGTGTACTAGTTTCTTGCATTGGTTTTTTTGCACATTTTGGGGCATTAGAGCCTTAACGGCTAAAAATCGTTTGTTGTAGAATTGGTTTTGCAATAGGTCTTCTACAATAAGGAAAAAATCAGGAGCTACGGAAATTTGGTCGCCCTGGGGTTCTCCTCTGAAAACCATTGGTACTGCTAAGCAAACCACAAATAAAAAATGCGTTCGCACCTGCATCCAAACGTCATTCTTAAAGCCACCACCCCACGAATCTTGGGTGATACGGAATTCAGCTGGAGTATTCCGATACGGGATCGTAGATTATGGGGGAGAGTGAGTCCGTCCATTTCTTCCTAATTTCCGTAAAAAACGGCCCGGAAGATGTGGGTTCTGGGCGTTTTGCGCGCTACTTTGCAACGAGTTCGATTGGAGCGCGCCAGCCTAGTGCACGCGCAGCATCTTCCGGGCCGTTTTTTCCGGCAATTAGGAAGAAATGAACGAAATCACTTTCCTCCCTATAATCTACTATGCCGTATACGAATACTTCACCTGAAATCCGTACCATCCCAGATTCGTGGGATAATGCCTTTAATTATTCTCACTCTGCCTGATGTCTCAGTTTGCCAATTCTCAGGTTTTTCTCCCGAAGTTAAACGAGTAAAGACATCTCCCTATGTAACGAACTGACTTTTTGAAATCATCTTTAAAAATTGTAACACTTTGCAAATCTTGAGGATCTTGAGAGAGAATTTACTTTCACAAAGGAAGGTCCGAGCACCAGCTTTATGTCCGTTTAGTACCTCTTCAGACGAACTGTATAATAACAATCAAGAAAATAGAGAAAGCCTATCTCAGAGGCGTAATACTGAGTTTTCGTTGCAGCACATCATTTTTTCTGATTTTCCGTGGCCTATGGAAAGCACTTTTACTTAATGGTTCACAGAATCCATTAAGAGCTGCACATAAAAAACAAAACATATTTTGCGAAAATTAACGCATTTTCTGCTCAGAACGACCTCGAATATTCACTGATTTTCCCTTCTTTAAATTACGACAAATATTTTTCAAGTCCAATATTATCGTAAGATGTTAAGGCCGTAGGACAACATAGTCAGTGATACCAAATCTCCTGATTATTCCACTACTTGTTCTACAGTAAACATTTCCTACGCTTCTACATTTTGTTGCCGCGCAGGAATTGATAAATTAGCCGTTGGTTTTATTTTGCGTGAAAAATTTGGTCAACTTCGTTGATTTTCAGAAACCAAGGGTTTTTTTCCTTCATTAATTGATGCTCGCATGTGATAAACACAGATTAGAGAAGCCTTATTAATCGAAATCCGGCTCACTTCATTGATTCTAAATGGTTGACAGCGATTCTCCGAGAGAAATCCATGTCATCAAATAAAACATCGAATACAGTAGGCAACGCATTTTTTTTGCTGTGAATGACACTGAAATAAATCCGTGTGAAGTTTTGACGTGTCGTTTAGCCGCCAATCAAGTGGAGTCCTCGACTAAGTAACACTTTAATGCATTAACTTTGCTTGCAAATCCGATAAGCCGTATTGTGGATGTGGAGAAACCACTTCCTCTTTTATCCTTGGGGTTCATTCTATAGGAAATTCGCGATAGGAAATTTCATAAAATATCAGCTATGATAGTACTCAAATATTTCAATAACGTCCAGGAAAATTCGAGTTGATTGCAGCATCAAAAGAAGAACGAAAAATGACTATCTCGTTGAGTTTTCAGGAAAAAATCAGGTAGGAAAAGTCATTCTGTAGTCGGTTTTCTGACCGATACCAACTTAGGTTCCCCAAAATTGCATCTCAAGAAGTAATTCCACTCCCTCATCCACATATCTTGAAGAAAAAACCGAAATCGCATCCAACGGTGAGGTCACACCAGTTTCTCCCACGATTTTTAGCCTTGAACTTATATTTCTCTTCTCTCAAGCTTTGTAAAATGAAGAAATGTGCGAAGAAAGAACCAATAGTATGACCGAAAGGATGTGATGAGGAACGACTGACAATGTTTACAGTAAAATGAAGTGAACTCTCAATTCAAAGCGTTCGAAAGAACTACAAAGTCGTGATGTTTCAGGATTTCTACCCTGCCTTCTTTTATCATTCTTACCCCTGATAAACCGGGCAGTAATCGTTTGACTCATGCAACCGATGGCCAGCATATGGTCTTCGAATCGCGCAATGACAAATTCTCGCCAGATGGCCGGTGACATTAAAATGCGCCTTGGAATCGCTATTTTAATCTGTAGAGAGATGAAGAGGCTGCGTATTTAGTGCGTTGCTTGTCTTCACTTCTCATTTCGTGCGCGTTTTTTCTCTTCGGATTGTCTTTTTTCCTTCCTTCCAATGTCTAAATATCAATAGAAGAATAGTCGAAGTGCCATTCTGGGATCTAACCAGTTCCTGGAAGAATGAGTGACTTCCAGAAGTAACGTTAGCACGTATTATCCGATGGGAAGACTCAATGTTAATGAATGAAATGAGAATTGTACGGCGTTGATCAAATCCTTTCGAATGCGCCTACGCGTTCGACTTCAATTCACAGCAGCTTGTGGTGTATGAACGCGTGCGGCCTATAGAGGGACCAACGGGCGGTAGATGTCGAACGAATAAAAAGCTCGGTTGGCTCCGAAGAGGTTCCGAACCCTCAACCATACAGTCACGGCCGAGTTCCCCTCCTACCGACTGCTCTGCACTCATCTCGTTTAATATTACCATTCTATGAAACGTCGGCATACAACTGATTCGCTCACCGACCTCGGTCCTACCACCTTCGCGCCAGAGCCTTGGAAGACGGCAAACTGGCAATGCATCCTCTTCCTCTTGTTGTACAAGATATGAAACAGGAAACACTAATTTATCTAATATTTCTCTTTACTCTGGTAACATTCTTTTTTCTTTGAGAAACAAAGAAGCAAACGAATGAATACTTTTTGATTTTATTTTCTCGCTGGACTTTCCCATTTCTTCCCAATAATTTTTCTGACATCTTTCCTGAAATTTTATCCTGAATTGATAATGTTGAAAATTATGGATATGTTTTGTCGACGCGTTCTTCGTGAAGAAAACCACTTCACTTCCTCGTACTGACCATAAGAAAATGAGTGTGAACGACAATAGCAGTGAAATATGAGCAATTCCTCATAAGAGGGTAATCCAATCATCGACTACCTCTTTTTATCTGCACTTTCTATGGTTGTAGAAGCTGTAAATTGGGTTGAATTGCAAAAATACCATATGCATAAAGAATATGCAAAAATATGTGGATTTAAAAGCAGCTCCGGAAAAAGTTTCGACGTTTTATCCTTCCTACTATGGTTTAGAATAGCGCCTGAAAGTAGGTTACACAAAATCTCCTTAGTTTACTTCATACGAAATGAGTGTAATTTAACCTAAATGACCGAGACTACCTTTTCACATTTATAGACCCAGACCTCTTTGGACTAGAAAGATCAGTGAGAAAATAGTTCCCAATCCAAAAGTGGACTCTTTGAATTAATTTTTCTCACAGTATGCCTCAGTCTCGACCCATCTCTAAAGGTAAGCCGATCTGACTTTTGGATCCGACTAAATTCCTAAAAGAAATTCAATATCGATGAATAGGGAGTATTTTTCCTAAAAGAAGGAGTTTTATAATGGCTCCGTAACAGCAACAGGAATTTTTCGTTCAAATAGGGGGAGAGGTTATCCATGCGTTCACGTTTTTCCAGTTCGCTAACCTAATTTCCTAAAGAAGTCAGATTAATCTTAACAGCTTGTGAAAAGTTCTATAGACTAGAGTAAAGAATAAAGCTTTTAGTGAAATGTCGCGTTCACCGCAGATTACTGGAGTGGCTCCCGGAAGGCCATTCATCAAAGACGACTTACTAATCCATCGAGAAAATTGCCCGTAGGCAGCAATCGCAATCGTCGTCCACTATTCTTTATTAGTGTGACCATCGTAGCGATACGCAAATAAATTCTTCTAGAAGTTATTCTCGCGCACGAATAACCACTTAAACTGTCTATATTGTACGAATGTATTTCAGCCTTGGGTTTCTTTAACGTTTGTTTCACATAAGTGCTAGCACCCACATAACGTATGTATTCGTCGTCACCACATCATTTCTTTGTCTACTTTTTCATAAATCTATCGCAACTTAACTCTCCAGAGTCAAATTTTTCATCGAGTTGAACGATTTCCTCCATAAGCAAGGATGAATTTTAGCACCCCGAAGTTTCCAGCTCTATTCGCTCCAGAAATGTTCTTAAAAATCAGTTTACATTTTTACTTCGAACTACTGTACTCTGGTTGCATATGATTACTGCAATATGAATTCTTTCTTACTTAGAACATAAAATGCAAAACTGAAAATAGATGAATAAAGCATACAATCAGCGGCGTATCAATCTGCTTGGGATGCGCCAACGCGCTTTACTGGAATTCGTGATCGTTGAGGTTTTTCGGAACGCGTGTTGGCCTATACAGTGACTTGCGGGGGCCAGCCGATGATCAAGTCAGTGTTTTTATCCTCCCGGACAAGCCTGGTACCAACTTATCGCCCCGGAGGGGTGAAAGGCTTGGTTTGCACTAGGACGGTTTTGAACCCTCGACCGTGTGGCTACAACGGACCTCTAACCGACTGCGCTACACGCCACGCTGCTTCTTATTTTAGCTCCTCCAAAACTTCTCTTCTGTCTCTCTACTCTCATTCGAAGATGCACGAGTGGATATTACAAATATACCATAAGCAGATGATTTCAATCTAAAAAAAAGTTGCTGCTTAAATCTATAAGCAGGGATCCCCGATGCCTAAAAATGGTATAGATTTAATATCCACAAAGCTGCTTTGGCTTTCAGCGGACACGTGCAGATTGTCGTAAACACATCTACGTCGCAGCACACTTTTCATCGAACGTCAGCGATCGTCGCTGGAACCGATTTTGGCGAACACGAGGCGGAGCTGTGAAAGAGTTTTTCCGTGTACACCACCGTCGATCGCACATTCATTTTTAGATTTCTTCGATAGTGTCCTCAAAGTAGTGGACCTTAGAACCTCAGATGTCATCAGGATTAGCCTTTGAGCTTCCGCTAACGGATAGAACGAGGACTGCAACCTTGGCATGTACTTTGTCCATATTTACTGATATTCTTAATTGAAATGTCACTGATAATTGACTTTTTCTCCACATTTTTAGATTTTACTTCTTTTCTTCGAAATTCTAAAAAGACATTCTGAACATGGCTCAATAATTTTCCATTCATTGTTTGATTTATTAGCTCGTGCCTTTACTTGTTGATTTCATTACATTTATTCTCCGTGTGGTATTTACCTACTTTCCTCGTTATTTTCACTTATGTTTACACTCAATTGACAATAGATGGACCTTGCCTAAATATTTTCTGGATGCGTAATTTCGAAGAACTTGAGCAAGTAGGATAAGTTCCTTAATGAACATTTCCGGAAGGGAGAAGCAAGTACATAGACATAAGGTGAGACACAATTCTGACAAATACCGTATAACTAAACCAGTCAATAATATGTTCTCGATAAATTCCTTATATTACTTTGTTCTGGATATTCGGGTACCGTAGTTTCTGCAATGAAGCAGTGCAGACAAGCAGTGCGGAAGTATAAGCTATAATGTAGGGAAGGGAAGTAATTTCAGTTCTAAACATCCAGACTTTTGGCTCAAAAACTGCTTCGAATCTTTTTTTTTATTTTCGTATCCTTATTCACGGCTTCTTCTGTTTCTATTGTCAACCTACCTAACCCGCTTAGAGTGGAATTTCTCCATTTCTTTCACTATCAGTCTCACTTCTTATACTTCAATGTATTATCCGTTTCACGTCCCTCCTTTAATAACCTCAACGATGTTCTTGATTAGATGATACTAAAATAATTCACGTGTCGTAAGCTGCACTCACTTAAACTGATGAATCGACCGTTAATCTCCTTTCGTTGCAGCGGCGCTTCGGTTAAGCCGATCCGCTGTGCGTTTGACGTCGTCGACGAAATCCTGCGGCTCATCCGCAATCCACATAGCCTCGATTACATCTAAAAACATTTATCGAAATGTGCCGCGTGTCACTGTTGATTGTGTTCAGTTGAAAAAGACAGGTGTGATCAATATTGCTCGTTCATACGAGAATTTTCCTATTTTTTTTGTCCACACAAAACTCGTTCTAAACTCTGAGGAGCTCAACTTCATCGAATTCTCATCTAAAAAAGATGAATTTTACCGAAACCGATTTGTTGTTAATCTAATCACTTTTCATTTCAGCACGAAAACACCATGGTAACTCTATCACAAGAGGTACGTGATTGCCATTAATGACTTTATTATTTGGAGTTTGAGTTTTTATAAAAATCAGGAGAAACTGCCTTGAACAGGAGATAAAGTCGTGATATTTGTAAAGTATTCCTCTTTTCCGAACTTTTCCACCACTGACTACAACGTCTTCCTGTCATCCTGAAAATGTTGATCGAAAATTGGTAATAATTCCTAAGTCCATATTATGACTATAATGAAGACTTAACCGTAAATAGCGCGTGTAGCGTCGCATGAGTGAAGGAATTGGTTCGAAAAACTTGGCATTTTCAGAACAGCATTTTTCAGCGCAAAAAAACGCGATTTATGACAATAATCAAGAAGAATTTCTACTGCATTTCAAAGAGTTCTTAATAATTTGTTTGGTTTATTGGTTTGTAGGCACCTTCAAAAGCAAAAAGCACAATGCGTTCTTAATCTATGTAGCCTCATTTATTTGGATGAGGAGTTGACGACGTCATCACCTGTCTGCTCAGCCCATTTACATTACAGACTACTGGGATTACTTTGAAAAAAATGTCAAAACCAGAAATATTATAAAAATGCTTTCCATGATCCTATCAAGTTTTGGTTCTTCTTTCTCTAACGGACCTCTGCGAACCAAGAAACGATGTCCTTGCATTCCCTGTGCAGTAACAACTCAACTTTTAACCACTCAACTCTGCCCGTTTGAAGATTAAAATTTAAATGCATCTCAGTTTTAAGTCACTTCTTCTGGGAAAAAATGTACATCTTAGTTGAACTGACATAGACGGACCGATGGTATGTGTTTACCTCTCTCTCTTCGAGGATTCAATATGCGTGGAATCCTACGCTATGCAAAAAGGACATCGCACTATGATTATCGCAAACTTTCACATGAAAACATTTCTGGTTTCGTAGTTGATAGGAGGTTGTACCACGGGTGGCTGACAAAAAAAGAATTAAAAACAAGAGATCTTTTATGGTTCACCTCTTGCTTAACTTTTTAAAAGCACTTTTAGTTTCATCCGGTAGATATTTTTGTTATTCTTTTGAAGTCACCATATAAGAAAACTGACAGCACAGTTTGCATCGTTGGGAGATGGGTGCAACCAAATACTGTTTCTTCCGCGTTATTTCTGGAGTGCTACGCGGAGTGAGTGGGATCAGACCCGACGCTGTGAAGTGCATCCTCATCCGCTCGTGGGAAGATCGGCAGCACTCCGACTAATATGCTTAAAATGAGCAGCGGAAGACGTGCCTGCAAAATCGGAGACGCGTTGCGAGTCGCCCGCCTTGTATTACCCGTAATAAGTTGCATCGTAATAAATAAATTGACTCAAGCAAAACTTAGAAAACTCCTCGTTACAGGCGAAGAATGCTCTGGTGACGTACTCAGGAGAGCGTCGACAAATCCCCTTTGAGATGTTTGAGGCGTTCAACCTCAATTCGTTGTTTTTATTTTTTACCCAACCAGTCCTGTACCAATTCACGAATCCCGTAGGGATGTTAGGTTGGCCCAGACAGGTTTCAAACCATAGGGTGTACAATCGCAACCGAACCTCTTGCCGGCTGTGTTGCACCCATATTAAAGCAACATTAGTGAAGTGTATCCAATGCATTTCACTAATAGCATTTTATTTATGGAGACAAGAAGTAAAGCAAAAGCTACACGGCGAGCGCAATATCTTTGTGGTGACTATGACCACATTATTGCAAAGTTAAAAATATCAACTGAATACGCAAAAAATTTTTAAATGTGCAATTTCTTCTTTGGCCGCTGCAAAATCCAGAACTTTTTTCACTTCACAGCCACATAAAAGTGGTCTGTAAGAGATGTATTCATTATTCTTCACTACGAGTTCCACTCAAGTAGATTTCGTCATCGATGAACAGCACTTCCCTACCAAAAACAACAAAACAAACAAATAGAAAACATTTTATCCAATACTAGTGTAATTGCTGGAAAAACACATTTCGCGATTACACTAGCATTTCTAGGCACAGATCCGAATAACAGTAATTTAGGTAATCTCCGTTGGAGTGATGGTGATCGTGTGCACCACACTGTCGCTCTTCTGTGTTGTGTTGTGGCTAGTTCGATGCAGACGAGATCAACTGAGGCATAAAGAGGAGCGACAAAGGGAAAAAGATCTTGACTCCTATAGAGAGTGAGTGATCTATGAAGAAAGTAGGAACCGATTAGTAAAATCTCAAGAACATTCTCTCGTATTCCTTCCAGAAAACATCCCAATAAACCTGTTTCGAAGCGAGCTGTTGCGGATACGGTAAAAAAGCCGAAACAAGCCGAAAGTACAATAAGCATCAAATCAAAGGACGGGAGTCAGAAGGAGGTCGTGTCAGGAAGCAGTGATGCAAAAGAAGCAGAAACTATGGGACAGGTAGTGTTCTAACCAAAAATTAGTGCCTTTCTGAAGTTCTGAACAGAAATTTCCTAGTTCGAAGCACGTGTAGCGCAAGCATACGCTTGCAAGCCATTAGAGCGAATAAAGGAAGAATCGACACAATCGACACCTGTTCGGAATGTGAGTTCTTCTAGTTGCAGACTTGAGGAAAGAATAAATCAAAAGTAACTTAATCCTGACATCATTACGAGAGAAGCGACAAACAAAATGAGAAGTAGAAGTAACGCATCTAGTCCCGAGTAGTTTCTTTCTTTCTCCTATACACTCCACTTTCTAGATTTCAAAACTCTTTCAAACAAAATTCCCAAAACAAAACAAATTTTTATGTTAAGAAATCTCTTATTTATTAACAAATAACGGTACTACTGCTACAATTTTCAATTTTTTTTGCGATTCTATTGGATTTTGTTTCTACTCCTACAACGTCTCTCTAACTCTATTATTAACTATGAATCTTCTGTTCTTTTTATAATTTTTCCGCGAGTCACATTGAAGAAAACGATCTTAAAAGAATCACCCTACGAATGTGGGGTAGTACGGGTTTTAGTCGTAGATTGTGGGGAAGAGGGTGATTCCGTCCATTTCTCCCTGTATCAGTGGAAACGATGTTTCGGAACGCTGTTTCTTACGACGTCCTCAATTGCAGCGCGCCACCCTTGCGCCGCCCGCCAGCGATTCGTCCAAATGGGTTTTCGACGAATCGCAGGTGGGGCGGGGCGCAAACGTTGCGCACTGCAACAGAAGTAGTCGTAAGAAACAGTATTCCGGGTTCGTCCATTTCCACTGATACAGGGAGAAATGGACGGAGTCACCCTCTTCTTCACAATCTACGACCCCGTATAGGCATTACCCGCCTGAATCCCGTACCACTCCAGACTTGTGGGGTAATGCGTTTAAAGGAAAATTCTATCTCACCTGCTTATATAATTTTTCATTGAAAATTACATCCATATATATTTAGTTGTTATTTATTTGCATCGTTTTCGAATGTAAAGATGATAATAACATACTCAAACTACCCTTACTCAACAACCCTTACACATATTATTTTACTCTCCAGAAACGACTGGATACTGTATCAGTGACGGCCTCTTTCGAGACATTACAACGAAATGACTCTAAGGTGGGTTTCAGAGCCCTCAAATTGAACATGCAGTATCTCGAGAATTATTGATAAGCATTGACGTAGTTAATAATGAATAAATTCAAGAATGAATTTAGGTTAACGTATTCCCAGCGGATAAAATGGAAGAAATCGACCTCAATCCTGGGCTAAATAGTGTCATCAACCTGGAGACCATTTAATGTTTACCTCGTCAGCCTTTTTGTTCACGCATTTTGTGTTTTTATCCTTAACTTCTGTTTTCATTATTGCTCGAATTCTGTTGTTTTTCCGCTTTCATCAGGCGGCAATGCTTTATGTCGCCATAAATGAAATCGATTGGTTTCCGCCTTGCTATAATTTTCCTGTGATCTCATTGTGTTTCAACGTTTCGGCTGTTCATTTACGGTATTCACAGTTTATGAAGAAGTGTTTTATCCCATAAATAAAATGTCGAATGTATTTTGGTCTTGCTTTCCATACACATTGAAAAGTGGTACTGTTTAACATACATGCCTTAGTCGTCCAGAAGTGAAGGGAGCCAGTGCTCCGCCTCCCTTCACTTCTGGACGGTTGACGAAAGGACCCGTTCACCGCTTGGCGGTTTGCAAAGGGATTCTCACCAATTGAACTGGAACCCATGAGCTAAACCCCCTTCGCCTGAAGAGGGTCCGGCTCCTCCCCACCGCCTATCCTGTTTAATATAGAATTCAGTTAGATTCGGATAACAAACAATGGATAATAATAACAAATGATTTGTAGTTTTACCAGGTACTAATCTGATTTCTTCATATGGAAGAAATAAGTGTGCGCAAATTTGGCCATTTGTCCACTAGCATGTAATTTGCAAAGGAGGCTGCAGAGGAAGCCCTTAAAATGTGAAGGCGAATTTGTAAACAGATAAGCGTACATAAATACACAACAGTTCCCTAACAAAAACTGATTTTCTCCTTTTCCGCGAATGCTGAAAGATAATTTAAGGCATCGATGAGCTCGACTTCGGAATTACCGCTCTTGTTTCCACCTTTCAACAGTAGTGTTATGCACTGGAGGCAAAAGAATGACAAGAAGTGACGGTTAATGCGGTTAGGGTCATCGTCACACAATATGAGGAAAGATCCACAATCGGATCAAAACGACCTGACTTATTGCGCAATTGCGTAGACTGTTGTGCCGCGAACGGCACGGTGCTAAGCTGGTTCGGCTCAATAGCAGGACTGAAGCTAGCAAATGTGCGACCACCCACACTGCTGCACCAGAATTGGGGTCGTTCCTACGGGATGAAGTAGAATTGACATGTACGCACTAACATATTCCTTAAAATTTAAATTTTTCAAATAGTGATAACACGGATCAAATGTGGACTGGCAGAGGTGGAACGAGGGGTACAAACAAAAAACTTCCCACAGGTTTCATTTACCGGGAACACTACAACTCTTAGAAAGAAAGAACCGCTACTTACAGATAATTCCTGACGATTTAATGGAATTTTTTTCAAAGAACTCACTTTTCTTGCCTCTCTAGTATTGGAGTTTCGAAGTTGAACTACTTGCGAAGGGCGTTTCCAATTTTTTTTTCAAACACCTATCGTTTTAAGAAGGGCCAGGAGGAGAAACACATTTAGATACATGTGGTGCTGACAGTATTTCACTTTCACGGTGTAGTTGCTAGTATAATTCTTCAGTTTCCTTTTCTTCTGCGTATCTTTTCTACTATCAATTTTACACTCAGAATCTTCTTTTGGCTCCGTACAAGTGAATAGCCCTATAAAATTTTTCTTCTTCGATTACGGCTAGACGGGGCGAGTGGAATGAGCGTATTATTTTTTTAAAAAAACGTTTATTAAATAGCACTACAGCGATCGTTATCGCATGTGAGTGCAGTTAGAAGTATGTTTCTCTATATATAAATCCGGTAGGGTATTTCCTCAAGTACCAACGTCGACATTCATCATAAACAAACATTAAGAACGCATAGTACACAGAAATCATAGCATCACACAACCTGAATCAAATTGGAATTTGTGGAACCCCGTTTGGAAAAAAATAACGCAGACGCCGCGGTGGCCACGTACCGTATTCCGTTCAATTTCAAAACATCTTTCACACCAGGAGTTACAGTAATGAACATAGCCATAGCCACTGTGAACAGCAATGATGTATTGAGTACTTGATTCCTGAAATAGAACTATTATAAAAACTCTACCCCAGGAACGAAATTCCCCAAATATTCTTCAAAACTCACTCAGTTCCCTGCATAACTATAGAATTTTTCCTTGTTTTTGAAATTAATGCATCTGACCATTGAATTGCGACAACAGCGAAAAAATATCCACTATGACAACTCGCTTCTAATCCTTTACGTGCAGAATAGCTCTAAACATTAATTTATTCTTATTTGTTCATTACGTTTGATGACGTCTAAAAAGGGAAGAAAACAAAGGGGAAAAGAGTGCATGAGCAGAAAGATGACAGACGACAGAAAGACGACCAGGGGTTACGGTTAGGTTATTAAGCTAAGCATGATATTTCAAAAATTTCAATCTTTCAACGGGAAAAAGACTGCCTATGTAAGAAAGTCAAGACCCAGAACATTTCTTTTCTATTACTTAGATCTACATCTGAACCAGGGTCCTTCCACTCGTTAAACTTGCCGACTGAATTGAGGGTATTCAGTTTTCTTCTCTTCCCGAAATCTCAGGAAAGTGAGAAATCCTTCACTTTTGTTGATAATCTTAACATAAAGTTTTAGCACAGACTAATTGATGGAAATGAAAACAAAAATGAGGGGGTCCTAGACTTAGACGACATTACTTCAAAGTTAGAGAAGTTTGACTGCAGGAATTAGTTCGTTCAGAATCGTTAAATCCTTCATCTCTCCTTTTTGACACGTTATAAATGAGGAAGTCGGAATATCAGGATAAAGATCTTGTTATAATCTACATTTATTTTATGACGAGACACTTCTGGTGAACAGATACTGGTAAGAAGGAAAAAAAGAAAGTGATAGGAGTCCAGAAGTGGATAACGTAGCGAAACTGGCCTTGAGAAATTGCTTATGCGAGAATTTTTCACTGGCGTCCCTCAATATAGGGATTTCTTTCTCAGGACATGGACAGAATCAGATTTAGCTAGAACATAACACCGCCACAAATAATGTGTGACCTACAACAGCCGTCATACGGAAATTGTGGCGCTTGTAGGTGCATGCCACGAATGTGACTTGTTGAGAGTCTGCAGGAAAAGCTAAAGATGAGGCTGTAGATTGAGGGTAAGACTCCGTTTTTCTAGTTCGATTTCACCTGCGACGCGCCACCGCTGTGCACGCGCCGCACCTACGTGCGAGCTGTCGAAAATCGGTCATGTCTTCTTGATAACTAAGACCAATGAATAGGCTGGTGAGGGGACCGGAATCTGTACATAGAGAACGTTCTAACGTGATTCATATGAACTCATGCGGTTCCCACGACGAATAGGGAGAGATGAGCGGAACCGTGGAATCTACAATCCTATCTCTGGCTTTTTCCGCCGGTTTATAGTTGTTTTGCTCTGATTCTGAAAACCGCTCATCTTTATTATTTCTTTTTACCAGCATCGTTTTCTTAGCTAAACGGAGTGTGTGAAATTGTTGAACCCACAATTCAGATTATTGCCACTTTGAACTCCCTTCAACCGACAACATTCGAGATCCCACTGATAAAAGGGTCTCATAGCTTTGGGCTACAACTGGGAACGGTTTAGGCAATTTTTCTGATTATAAAGAGTGTCAAAATCTAGCGATTTCAGAATTTTATATTCAAAGGAAAATAAAAATAAAAATAATAAGTTCTGACGACATAAGAATAATTAAATAATGCTCTCTAAAATTAATAGACGTCTCCTGCCATAATTTTAGCACCATCCCTCCTTCGTCTTGCTGTCTCCTTCCTTCCGCTCCCTCGCGCAAGAGCTTACATATTTACCCTTAGATTATCCACTACTTGTTCCATAGCTCAATGAATCAAAAATTATCTTTCACACAAGCAGATTCAGTGTTCTATTTCCTTAGCATTTTTTTTCCGGAAATCTATCAATACCAATATTTATAATCATAATCATGATAATCACTGTTTATCAATACGTTACGTTCTCCGTTAATCATCTTTGAAAAGAGCAAAAACTAGTTATGTTTGTAAGTTCCTCACCCATTGTTGTCCAAAACTATCTTCCAAATCATTAAGTGTTTCACAATCCCACAATTCACGTTTTTGTATCAAATCCATAGGTAACCAACCATGTCCCATCATTATGGCTAGAAAAAGCTGTGCAGCTGAATCGAAATTTCGTGAAGAACGCGAAAGAACGTACCAAAATATGTCACAAAACCAGCATACATTTGAAAAACGCCCACTTGCAGATAAGAGAAGAGTACAAGCCTTCAACGCTTTCATTTACGTCTCAGTTCTAAGAAGAACTGAGTGCACCTACCGTATGTTCACCAACTTGTCATACTCTGGATTTCTTGGTGGACGCTGCATGATGTCACTTTCTGGAACCTCGTAGGCGAGCGAAATGGCCGGCCACTAAAAAAAGCGACGGCACTTCGGCGTATCGCTTTGGTTATTACTGGAGGACGCAACAGGAACTCTTATGAAACTTTTTACCTACCAAATCAGTCCCTAAGTCAATCATAAGTATTGCGACTAACGAGAGTGGGATTGGAATTCCAATTATCACATAGCACATGAACGGCATGATCTCTGGAAAGAACAGTGTTCGGCAGTGCTGACACTATCTCACCTAGATCCCGCTTATGTCCACTTTTGAGGGATTTCTAGATGAACTGCGTACGTTACCATCTGTTCTGTAGAATTCAACATTTTCTGAATCACACTATCCAGTGAAAGCAGCGTATCACCAACATTGCTGAGATCATGAATGTTGAATACATAGTACGTTCCGACTCCCAAACGGTACAACTTATTACGCGATAGAACCTAGTCGTGCAACGTCCGCAATCCAACTAAAATAATTCACATAAGCAGCAGAACCTGCACAATTGCAGAAGCGCTGCAGATGTCATCGTTCTACCGCCCGTAGTAAGTTACGTCTTTGCGTACGCAGGTGCAGACACCTGCAGCAGCTAGCCATTCGCTTGCTGATCACAGCATACCTGGTTTCGTGATACGCTGTATTGAAATCAGAATTCAGTTAGCGTGCAGTTGGCGACGTGCGCTCGACTTGAGCGGGCGCAACGCGTCCGCCGCAGTTCACGACCGTTTCGATGCCCCATCCATCCGGTTAAGGACATTCGGCGGCGATTTTGCAAATGTTAACTCCAAAGTCGAGTCCAATTAAATTGTTGATAAAGTTTTCTTAATTTAATTATAAATCTAAAGAGGAGTTCAATTAGAAATCTGCTAGTATTTCTGTGTCGGGCGGGTCGAAATATACACAGAAAAAAGGATTGCAGGAAATCTCACAATGGTGAAAAATCGTTACAACTAATTTGGGAAGGCCACATAATATTTATGTTTACCCTGATAAACACGTTGTGCGTTCGATTGGGAAAGTGTAGTTTCTGGGACTGAATGTTCGAGTTGCTACAGTTCAGTCGCGGGAGCAATACAGGAAGTCCCGGCGAACACAAGTGGCAATGACACAAGAAACTCATATTCTGCTAGAGGCTTCTTCTAAACCGTGGACCTGTTTCTTCATCAATTTTGACGGTGAGACACAAGTGTTGCTTGGGGGATCAAAGGAATAATGCAACTATGAACTTCCTACCAGGGATATTAGACGTAAGTGTGTAAGCGATGCTCTTCTTGAGATTGTCGAAAATCAGACGACCCTCTTCCACTCCAGTCACTATCGAAGCAAAGTTATCATTGAGTAGGATCATATCCGCCGCTTGTTTTGACACTGCTGTTCCAGCGATGCCCATGGCAATTCCTTAAATGCTTATAAATCAGTTATCATACTTCTTTTCATGGAACTCAGAGGACAATCCACCAATGTCAGCCTTTCTTAATGCAGGAGCATCATTTACTCCGTCACCGGTCACCGCAACAATATTGTTGGTGTTTTGGTATGCTTCAACGATTTGTAATTTTTGTGCAGGTGATGTGCGCGAGAAAACAACCTGAAAACTTTTCGAAACGAATGAGTTAGGCAGCAAAAATTTCTCGTATTCAGAGTATAGTTAGGGTACTGCTGCTCGGAAAAGGCTGTCGGCGAAGGCAAAAACTGGCGCTTCGTCTCTTTGAGCACCCGTCAGTGATTGGCGTAGTCTCACGGCGCCGCTGCGATACTCAGCAGCAGTGCCCGACTTTCCCGCGGACGCTTTGCGTCAGCTCAGCTGAGCACGTCCGATGGCAGCTGTGGTTCGTCTTTTGCGCGCACACGGGGAACCGCGCACCTGCTGGTAGTTGCTAACAATTTCTTCAAGAGTTTCAGCACTGAGCAACTTGAGTTGTTCGCCATGAACAATAATCGCTTTTGTAGGCGTCAACCTTAAAATAACCGTCACAGTTTCCCCTCTTTTATGAATATAATATTACGGTACGGTGATATCTTACCTCCCTTCACCATACCGTTCAAACGCAGGAACATTTCCTTCAATATCTTCAATAAGTTCGGTCACCTAGAAAGATTATTGTTATTTTTAATTTATTGATTGTTTAGTCATTCATAGTAGGCGTTTCGAATTGGGGCCGCTGCTAAGAAGAGAAAGAGTGCATGTCAAAGATGGAGACGTGTGTTGCGGTGGACGCGCTGCGTTCACAAGGTTGTACCTCATGGGCGTCGACCACGGGTATTCTGGATGAAAATGGAAAACTTAGTGGAGCTAAAGGGCCTGCAGCGCGCATCGAACTTTTTTACACACTGATGATTGTCTTCCTGTCCCTATGTACAGGACAAGGATAAAGGATAAAGTGTCTGGCTTTTATCAATCCGGTTGGGATGCGCGTCCACGTTCACTTCAATTCAGAATCGTTTGAGATTTACGAAGGTGTAACTGGCCTCTACAGTGAATTGCGGGAGCTAGCCGATGTCTCAAGTCAGTGTTTTTATCCTCCCAGACAAGCCTGGTACAAATTTATCAAACGTGGAGGAGTAAGAGGCTTCGTGAGAATGAGAACTATTTCACTCGATTGGGGCCACAGCGGTACTTAAGGTTTGCAGTTCAAAACATTTTGAATACAAAACAAATTTGTCCTACCTTAGCTCTTCTGGAAATAATGTGAACTTGTCGAGCAATAGCTTTAGCCGTAATAGGATGATCTCCAGTTACCATGACTACCTGAAGACGAACGTTTGATACTGAGTTTAATAATGGTACATTGCTCTATTTAATTGAAATATTTAGTTTATTCTTAGAATAACGCCATATGCGTATACCTTAATGCCCGCTGATTGGCACAACTGTACGGCTTGTGGAACTCCTGGCCTCGGTGGATCAATCATAGCCATAAATCCGAGGAATCGTAAATCTTAACAAAGGTTCTTCTAAAAGACCGTAGTGCAGAGTCACCATCAACACTTGGCTTACCTGTAAGAGGAAAATTCGGAGTTTCCGTATCGAAGACATAGTTTGAAGGGAATTTCTCTGGATCCATTTCCAAGTCACAGAAACCGAGCACCCGCTCTCCAAAACCGCCAAGTTGTTCGTACGCCTGTAGAAGGAACTAGTTCCTTAGTTCAGATGGGATCGTAGCCTTCAGTGTTCAGTTCAGAAGAGAACAACGTTTCTTACGAAAATACATGGCGAAATATCAGTACCTTCTTGAATTGCTCTTCGAATTTCTTATCCTTTCTTCTTTCTTCCCCTTCAATAAGCACGGAAGAACAAGCTTTTAGGATTTTCTCGGCAGCGCCTTTCATTACCAGGAGGAATCGATCGCCATTTTGATGAATTGACACCTGCAGAGACATCCTCTATCTGTAATTCTGCAAATCAAAACGTCCTTAATTCCGGTTCTGTTGTATGAACCGCCGCTCACGAATCCGCTCGGTGAAGCCAGCGCTTCTGATGGTGTAGTGACATTCGCTAGTTACACTCGTCACTACAGTTCGAGTGGAGCTGGCGAAGGTCCCGCCTTGATTGTAACTGCTCGCCACACCGCGCCGCTTCGAATCTACCTGCCCGCGCAAATTCGACGAGTATCAAGTCGTTTTCACGCGTCAGCATTAAGTAGAATTTTTGTACTTAGGCATTACTAGGGTGATAAGGTGAGCGCAGTTGGCATAGAAAGCCACCGAACGAGAACTATCATCGCAAACTTTCGATTGCACGTATAGTACGTATGCGTATACGTCATATATATGTAGGGTGCCCTTTCTTTGGCTTTCAGAATATGTTAGTCTGTGCGGAACTCAGGTCCGTAACAGCTCCTTGTTTTTTGCTCTTTCCTTTTTTTTCTTACTCACGACGCATACTGTCTGTTTCTGTTGCCCCTTTCCAATCGAAGGAGCATCATGTTCACCGGATTGATGCTCCAACTACTTACTCCTTCCCCTTAGACAAACATCTGTTTTTCCTATAAAAGTAGATGATAGTCCGCTTCTAGAGGGAGCATAGTTGGTACGAAAAGCGTGGCTGTTGAATCAATAATGCTTAGTATATGATTAACTCCACCTGGTACTTATTTGTCGAATTAAACGGAATCTCGGCCACTTTTGGCTTTTTATCCCGCATTTTTCTTGTCCCACCGTTGCCAAGAATTAACTCGCAATACTTTAGAATTGCTGTTTCAGACGCATCGCCAGTAACTTCACGTCGGGGGAGTGGTATGGAAAAATCTTCATTCTAAAAGTAACAGGAAGACAAGAGTAACAGAGTAATGGATTAGAAAAAACCTGGCTGGAATCCTCCTCAACACGGTCGATTCACCTTAAACGTGCTGCGACTACACAGTGCTGCGCATCTCAGGAGGAATTTGTAAGTGCCTTCAATTCTGTGCGTTACGCGCCCACGAATCTTTCCATCTGGCATACATTGTTCAGCTTCATCGATCAATCCGTCACACCTTAACTAGCTCTGATAAAAATTGAGCACATTGGTTTCCTTTCGTAATTTTGTTTGTTGAGTAATATTTCGCTTCTTTTCTGAGTCGACGGTGTTACCTATTTAAAGGCATCACTCCACGAATCTGAGGTGGTACGGACTTCAGGTGGAGTATTCGTATACGGGATGGGAGACTATGGAGAGGGGGGTGATTCTGTCCATTTCTTCCTAATTGCCGTAAAAAACGGCCCGGAAGATACGGCTTCATTCGTTTTGACGCACCATTTTGTACAAGAGGTTCGATTGGAGCGCGTCAGTCTTGTGCGGCGCCGCATCTTCCGGGCCGTTTTTTTTACGGCAGTTAGGACGAAATGGACAGAATCACCCCCCTCTCCATAGTCTCCCATCCCGTATACGAATACTCCACCTGAAATCTGCACCACCTCAGATTCGTGGGATGATGCCTTTAAAATATAACGGCGCTGCGCTATGGCAAATTTAGTAGTCGAATTAACGATTATCGTGAAAATGTATCTGAGAAGGAGCTGAGTAAGGGAGAGAGAGGGTCACTCAACCGCGCTCTTATTTCTTGACACTCTCTCTTATTTTTTCTCTTAGTAACTTTAGCTTATATGTCGTAGATCCCTTAAGTATAATGCTTACGCCTGATTCAGTTATTTCTTCCAGAAATAAGAGAGCCACCCCCTCCCCCACCTACATTTTATCCCGGTTATCCAATATTAACAGCAGATTAGAACAACTTTAGGCTTAATTCTTCATCAGTCTTCCTGCTTATAGTCTGCGCCAAATGTGTTCAACTCAGTGAGTGCTACGCGTCTGCCATAACAGACGTATTCTCAGCGCACAGATCTCTTCTGTGGAAGACGACGTTTTTGACAGCTGAAAATGACGATTTCACGCCACCTTTGTGCGCGGCGTCCACGACCCCTCCGGCCTCTTCAGGTGAGACCAATAAACTGTTGAGTGGATCAGATCATGCACATAGAGGCCCATTGCAACGTACTTCGCAGGAACTAAAGCGGGTCTAACGCCGTTTTTTTCCGATGATTAGGGAGAGAACCCTAAAAGAGATGGATCATGACCATGAACGTAACCAACATGGATCTCGCAATCTACAATCCCATCCCTAGCTTTTCCTGCGGATTCGCCCACCACCTCAGATTCGAGGTGTGCTGCCTTTAAAGGCATCACTCCACGAATCTGAGCTGATACCGATTTCAGGTGGAGTATTCGTATACGGGATAGTAGATTATGGAGATGGGTGATTCCGTCCATATCTTCCTAACTGCCGTAGAAAACGGCCCGGAAGATACGGTTTCTTGCGTTCTGGCGCACTATTTTCTACAAAGAGTTCCACTGGAGCGCGCCAGCCTTGGGCGGGCCGCATCTTCCGGGCCGTTTTTTTACGGCAATTAGGAAGAAATGGACGGAATCATCCTCCTCTCCATAATCTACTATCTCTTATAAGAGTCCACTTGAAATCCGTACCATCTCAGATTCGTGGGGTGATGCCTTCAAGGGGGCAAATGCAATGCGGCTCCAATTTGGGTAGCCCAGAGGGAAGAAGAGGTATGTGCAATGAGAAGACGTGTGTTGTGCCGGACGCGTAGCGCTCACTGGGTTGAGCACATTTGGCTCAGACCATAAACAGGAAGAATGATAAAAAATCAGACTTAAAGATTCTAATCAAACTCTTTACCTCACAAATTAAGGTCTCCACAAAATTACTTGAGCCCAATACTTCGCTGAAGTTTTTTTTTTGCATGGAAAATTTACTTAGATGTCTTCTATTTTGAAGAAAAAATTAACTCAGTAACTACCATAAATGAGTGATTGTCATCCGATTTTGTGTGAGCGTTCCAGTCTTATCGGAGCAAATAGTCGATGTGGATCCAAGAGTCTCGACCGCTTCCAAATTCTTCACCAAACAATGTTTTCTACGCATCTTTACGGCTGTCAGAGTTAAACACACCTAAATGCGCTTGGCAAAATTGGTCGAAAATTTGTTGTAAATCAGAACTATTGCACAGAAAGAATACCGTGACAGTAGCAACGATTCCCTCTGGCACGTTTGCTACGACGATTCCCATGAAGAAAATTAGAGCCTGTAGTAAAAGGTGCTAAGATTTCAAGTATTATGATCTTAATGCTGTCTTCGGGTGACTACACTTAACATCCTAAGCTATATCGAGGCAGGGTGATCTGTTTGTGGCTTTATTTGATAAATACTATATGTAATTTATTTTGACTTTAGCGATCGGCCGATGTTATGGTCTCACACAATTCACCGCATTTTCGCCGAGGTGACATCCCTGAGCTTAGCTCTACCTAACCTTCTCCATCTTTGGCAAGAACTTGGACGTAATCGATGGACTCGTTGCGGACCATAACATAACGTCTCGCCTGAATTGTCTAACGATCCCGAGTGTGCTCAGATCTTTTACCATCTCAATCTGGAACATCCGTTTTCGCCCAAATGGACTTTTCCCGCATGAATTCGACAGAATTCATGCGGGAAAATGTTGAACCAGGTGTTATGTTCGTCCCTTCAAATGTGAATAAAGAAGCGAAGACGATTCTCTGTGGCCTTTTTCGATGGAGGCGCAAGATATTGATACCTTCCAACCGTCATTCGTTATTTGTCATCCGCTGGCTCACCTCATTTGCTTCCTCTTCATCGTGGCATACCCTAGGCTGAAAGTAGCCAAGCACTCGTCTAAGCAGTTTCCTTTCCGCGTAGTCGAACATCTCCATCAAAATTGACGATCCGTGCGTCAGGGTACAGCGAACAGCGATAAGTAGACTTGTAGATCAACGCCGTGAAAACTGACCACGAACACTTGATCAAAGAGTTGAATGGAGAACAGGCAATAGTGCATCTCTGCTCTGCATCACCCTCGTTTTTCAGTACACAGCCTAGGTGCCACAACTCATGGGCATATTCAACCGATTGGCCGCCACTCTGATCATCCTTGATGATGCCTACGCCATGTCAGTAGGACATCTATGACGTCGAAGACGTCTCTCGCATAATGCCATTGCCATAAGAGTCGTAAAGGTAATCTCGATTAGGAGAGTAGGAGACGGCTTCGAAATCCAAAAAAGGGAAACCGCATCGACTTCACCCCTACCAAATTTTGATAATTCTCCTATCCATGAACGCCTGATCAATGATGACCAGGACGAAAGCTGGCTTGCTCTTCGCGCGTTGTTCCTTCACTATGTTTGAAAATGAGGTCCAGGATAATCCACTCTGAATCTTCGTACATAACGCACAGCAATGAGACTCCTCATCAGTTCCTAGGATCCGTGACAGATAACTTCTTGTGGAGGGGAATTTATTATAGCTTGTCTCCACGAGTCTTCTGTAGATCCATATTTAACGGACGATTTTAGTCGTCTCAGGAAATCCAGACGGATGAGGAGATTTTGGCATTTCTGCGCTGATTTCATCATCTCCTTCCACTTTTCTTTATCTTTTGAATACAGACTTGAATCACCACTTGATTGGTGGTTTTGTATGTCGGTTCATGGACGTGCTCGAATTCAGGAGCTAATAGTGCTTGCATGTTCAGCAAAGTGTTGAAGTGATTCCTTCAGATTGGTAGGATTGTTTCACCGAATGCTTCATTGGCAGTATTTGGAACTGGCGAACATCCTTTATCTTACTTACTTATTTATTCATTGTTTTATCTTGCTACTTTATACTGTTTTATCATACCAAAACACAGGCTTTTCGCGGATTCTTGTCTTCTTCTGCCTTTTCAAGATCCGCTCTTGGCGTCCATTTCCATTCGTTTTTGCAGTTTTATTATAATTGACGACATAACTTATTTCTTAGACGCTCTTTCTGGAGATTCCTGGTAGAAATCACCTGTGCAGCGTACGGCAAAATTATATGTGTACTTTGTCTCCGCAGATGCAACGACTAACTTTTTTCTCGGCATCAGAAACAAGAGCGTTTCCCTTGCAGCGTTCTGGATAAACTTTGTAAAGGAACTTGCATCGCAAAGCCTCTTTCTAATTCGCAAGAATAGACACATGTTAGCGAAGCGACGTTCTGCATTCTTCGTCTTTCAGACCTGCAATGTTAATTTTCGGTTGGGTAGAAAGCCCTCGGTTTCTCAATGATTCCTTTTGAATGTAGGATGATGATAAGGTCCGCCTAATAGGGCCACATACGTCGACTGTTGTCCAACGTGTGCTCCACCGGAAAATACCATTTCCCCAGGATCTTGGATTATTGTTCAAGCCCTATCTTCGCTTTCTCGTCGCTTCCGACGATGACCATCTGCTGGCTCAATATTTTAGATATCAAACATCGAGTGCATATTAGAAGGCGTCCTTATTGTTGCTTCCAGCGGTTTCCGTAGGTGCATGATCTGTCGGTTATATGAGTGGATGTTGTCAAGATTCCATGCTCCCTTCAGGCAGTTCAGGTTTCATACTGTTGGCTTTGGCAATGTGCTGAACGACATCATCTTTCTGCAGTATATGGCAATCTTTTGGTATGCAGTGCAAGTTATATTGCTCGTATGCTCCCAACGCGTACACTCGGAGACCTGATTGTGTTCAGTTCAAGCAGAGCTTCAGCCAGCAGATGGAATTCTGACTCGTATACGGCCGCCTAGATTTTCTCTTCGGATTCTGGTGCTCTAAATTACCTGGAGCAAATACTAACCACAAACTCTTCAAAAGTAATGACAGCCAGAGAAAATTTCAGGATTAGATCAGCCTTGAGTTGTGTGGACTGGTCCACACCTTAGTGTTATGTGCCCTATGTACGTGCAGTTCATGCGTGATAACTCGTCCTAATCCATTATATCATACACATGTGATCGTAACCTGCTTTTTACTGTTATAACGAGAGAACGTACATGAATCAATGTATAGCCGTAGATAATTGCAAGCACAAAGAATGTCACGCCAACGCCAAGAGCCACAAATGAGATGATGTTAATGAAGTGATTGATTTCTCTTGCGATAGGACTTGGTCCGGATGACACTTGGGCGGTGAGAGCTGCTATTCTGCCTACAACCTGAATAATATGTTCTTTTGCGTTTTCAAAAGCATTATCTCCACTGACTGCGCAAGATTCTACGTACTGTATTGTCTGCAGTTAATATCACCACTCCTCTTGCTGATCCTTCAAGTACGCTCGTGGAAAACATAGCAACATTCTTTGATTCAAGCGGATTATTATGAGTGAACTCATTCGATCGAGTTTGTGGCTCTGATTCTCCTGTTAGGGACGAGTTGTCTACCTTAAAAGAAGCAACCTTGTCAGTTGTAGAGCTATAGCGACACGCAAGACAATGTAATCAGCGCCAGTTATGTTCAGCCACACTAGCGAGACGCTTCCGCGACGAAGGCGAGCACTGGTTCTCTGTTTGTCGGGCGCATTACTCATCAGTGAACCCACCAAAACCAAGTGTGCTGCATAGATCAGCGTCACAGAGCACTAGTGCTGGCTTTTGCAACGGACGCGTCGCGTTGGCACGGTTGAACCTGCTCGTCCTCAACTGTAGCTGCATGAAGTAGGCGTCGGAGCTGTATACAGGC
The DNA here is from genome assembly GCF_031761385.1 of Necator americanus. Classification (NCBI taxonomy): domain Eukaryota; kingdom Metazoa; phylum Nematoda; class Chromadorea; order Rhabditida; family Ancylostomatidae; genus Necator; species Necator americanus. Next base: position 22,373,342 of record NC_087374.1, read on the forward strand.
TAGTTTAGCGTTAAGAACCATAATCAAATCCTAATGAGGATTTGAATAAAGTTTAAAATGTATCTGGCGTTAATTTGCTTGCGATGCGCCAAAGCGTTCACTTCAATTCAGAATTGTTTGAGGTTTACGATCGCGTGACTAGCCTCCACGATGGGTTGCGGGGGCTAGCCGATGTATTAAGTCGGTATTTCTATCCTCTCAGACGAGTCTGGTACCAATTTATCTACCCCGTAGGCTCGCTAGGACGGAATCGAACCTCCGATCGATCATTCTGCAGGCACAGCTCAACATCTTACCGACTGCGCTACTCTGCCCCTTAAAATGTGAGTAATGAGGAGATTTTACCGAAACTATCCTGAACCTGGTATCTTTGTCTGTTTCCTCCTATATTTTATACGACATCTTCAATAATTGCTTTTTCGTGAAAAACTGCAGCTTTTTTTGGAGTGTACGAAAAAAAACTTTGTGGGCAATGGAACTACCGACGAACTATCGACGAGAATATTTTGTTTTTCTTTGTTCCATACGCTAGCTCACATGGTATGTCTTCCAGTGATGATTTTTGCTTGGTTCTCGATGGCATCAGTAAGCCATGTATTTCAAAATCACTAATTTGCAAAATTCCCGTTTTTTTCAGGGAAAAAATTCTTCTTGAAATTCCTGCCTTGAGTCCTCTAGCGCTAATGATCCTAATGTCGGCTGGAACTTTATCTCCCCCAGCTATCTCTACGATATCACCAAGTACTACATCTTCAACCCGAACATCCGTAATCCGACCATCACGAAATACCTGAAAATATTTGTCATTATCCATTGTTCCTCGTCTGAAGGTCAGAGGAGCACTCAATAAAAGTGAAGCTTTGGTTTCTGTCATTCTAGGTAATTTGTACGTGTGTTCTGTTTAGGTACAAAAGCTGACTTAGAACTATATCTCAGGCTTATTTTTCAGCTTGGTGTCTTTTTTCTCATTTCGGTGTTTTTCTGTGAGCATTTTAACACATAAAACATACGATGAGGCATAAACTTACGTGGGCCATTGTGGGTATCATATTCGCAAATGTGCTCATGATATTTCCACTTTTTGCTTCTTGATAAAACGAAAAAATTCCCGTGATAGTCACAACCGTCGCTAAGGTGATAGCCAGATACAACTGAAGATTGTCTGTGTGCAGTGCACGTTCAGCGATTAAATGGACAAGTTCAAGTATACATTATCTGCTTTGGTTTCCTCGCCAAATTCCGTCTTTTCCATAAAATAGCCGACAAGTGACGCAGCAGAAGCGGCCCATAATAACATATTGAAGCCACCTGAAAGTGAGCAGTACCGGTGGAATCTTAGGGGATAAAGGATGCTCGACGTTGATCATTCCCTTGAGATGCACCAACGCGGTTGAGTTCAATTAAGAATCATCGACGATCACGCATACCTACACTGAAGGATTAGTAGGCGCTAACCAATAGATAAAGTCAGTATCGTTTTTCCTTCAGGCAATTCTATGCTGCGTATGCCATCGACCCCCAAAGATTAATAACTTGGGTGTCACTGGGCGGTTTCGAATCCCTCGATCGTGCAACCTTCATTCTTACCGTCTTCGCTACACCCTACCATTGTAGACTTCTGACATCAAATCTAAGGACTAATTATCTTGAATTAATCGCGGTATTATCAAAAATAACACGAGGTTGGATTTTAGAAAAGCAGAAAAATGACTTGGCTTGACTTAATCTACGGGCTGATGTCATCGCCTGACGCGATTACCCGCATATTCGCCGAGCTGTCCCGTCCTTGAACATAGCTCTGCCCAACCTTCTCGATCTTCTGCGAGAGCTTGCACAGAGTCAATCCATTCGTCGCTGTTCCATATTCTGCGAAACCTTACGTCCCGCTTGAACTGCCTATCCACGCCAAGTGTCCTCAAGTCCTCTTTCACCTCAGTCCAGAACTTCCGTTTTCGGCCAGGTGGTTTCTTCCAGCTCGAACCCGACAAACTCCTTGGAACTCGTTTAACAAGGCGATCTGCCGATCTCCTTAATATATGCCCAAACAAGCGATGGCGATTTACTTTAGCCACTTTCGATGGTGGTGCAAGATGTTGATATCTCTCACGTGTCATCCGCCGGCATACCACATCAATCTCTGCATAAAGGTCTTTATTGTGGCATACCATAGGCCAAAACCAGCCAAGTAGCCGTCTAAGCAGCTTTCGTTCCGTGCAATCAAGACGCTGCCTGCTGCCTTCACCAGATTTTCCATTTCTCATCTTTTGACTACAGATCAGAACCTCCGTCTCGGTCTTTGGTTCCTCGTTAACCGAATATGTCGGAATATGAACGTGCTCGGGTTCAGGAGCTGACGGTGTTTGCCGGTTCAGCAAGCTCTTGAAGTGATCCCTCCAAATTGGAAGGGTTGCGTCACCGATTTCCGCGGGTTCTTGTCCTTCCACGCCTTTTCAAACTGCAAAGGCAAACTTCTTCCGCGGCAATAGAACAGGAAGCGTTTCCCTTGCAGCGTCATGAGTGCACTTTGCGAAGGAATCCGTATCGCTAAAGTTCGTCGTGGTACATACTCCAACATGAATAGACACACGTTGGCGGAATTTCTTTCTGCATTCTTCGTCCTTCAGACCTGCTCTAGGTTTTCGGATATCTGACTGAGGAATGTTCCTCGCCAGAACGTAGTCGAGCCGAAGGTTAATAGTCCTCATCTTCCGCTTGCGCTGCTCTTCAGGCGTTAAACGGGTGGACCCCTGCAACGTGGGCTGATGACGTCGATGATTTCTCTTAAACGTGGAAGCGATGATGAGTGTCTGTTCGCAGAAGTTGACCAGACGGTCACCGTTGTCCGACGTGCGCTCCGTTGGATAATACCATTTTCCCAGCACAACGGATTGCTGTTCGAGTCCCATCTTCGCATTTGCGTCGGTTCCGACAATGACCACCTGCTGGCTTGGCATTTTAGACATCAACGCATTGAGTTCATCATAGAAGGTGTCCTTACTGTTGTCCTCAGCGGTTTCCGTAGGTGCGTGAGCACTTACGATTCAGAGTTTACATCCTCTGCGATCAAGCAGTCGTAGAAAAGCGCATCTAGACGACGTTGAGCCAATTTCCTCCACCAGGTTGTTGTAATCGTTCCTCACAGCTATCGTGCAGCTACCTACTTTGTTCTCATCAGCATCGCCGCAGTATATATGCGAAATAAAAAGCCCACTTGTCGCTTGACAATAGATTTTATTCGAACCTTCCTTTATCGTTCGAAATGATGAAAAAATACTACTTGACGGTTCGTTTCTACATACCGAATAGATTTTGAAGAAATTTGATCCATGTTGGTGTACGATACGGTGGTGTCAATGCGTTCGGTCCGTACATACGCAGTCGTTCACCAGCCTCATCAGTTGACAGTCCCTGAAATTTTTACGACTTATAGTAAATTGCGTACTTGTAGAGCCATTTTGGAGACATACCGTTTCTTCATTAGTTCTAAGGCGTTCATAAAGTTCTTCCAAAGGTATTTTGTGGTCATCCTGGAATTTGAACAAACCGACTCTTTTCTTCGAAACAAACATCTGTTGAAGACTTGGGACGCGCTTTCAGAGAGTTCTAAGTTCACATCTACTAGTAATAGCATTTGTTACTACTCACGATATCAATATCTTTCTTGAGGTGTTCTAACTTATGTTTGTCTTTCCTGAAGAACGCATACAGTGAATTCATTAATTGCCGGGTAGCAGTACTGAGCTGAGGGCTGATACCAAGAAGTAATGAACCTCACTCTCTGAATGCATCTTTAAATACTCCAACTTATGTGTTTATAAAATAACATTTTTCTGATATCAACGCAGTGATCATTCAGATCTCATCAACCAGGAAGTGGGTGGTATTGAACAATAATGGACTATGTGATTCTTGCGCTGTTGCCGTCACTTTTTAATTTCCAGAGTCAGACTTCAAGTAATTTTTTAGAAAATACAACATAGTTAACATGAAAGAGACCTTTACTTTTTTTTGAGGAACTATTTTCTTAAAGGAAATTGTGGAAAAATTTTTGTGGAGTTTTCCGTGGGTCTCTCCACGCTGTGTGTACTCGTTGCACATGTGAACAATGTGTGCTGAACTAAGAGACTTTCCGTTCCGATCAGCTGATAACTTGGTTAAAAGGTGTTAATTAGTGGGCAAGTGTTGTACACCAAGGAAGATTGCGCGACGATAGCTGACATGCCTAGGGGCAGGCGGCATGTAACTAAAGGACTTGATCCCGAGTTCCTTTTTATCTGAACTTCTTCCATATGCATTCCAAGTCCGCTAGTATTATTGAGGATACCGGAAAGTAATGTCACCTTCCGCTAAGTTAAAGCAAATCAGGTTTTAAGCTTTTTATTGTTCCGAGACAATGTCTAATTCGCGATGCCAACTTACGAGAGTGTGGTGCAGCGCCGTTGGTAAGAGGTCCAACTGCCACTGACGGTCGATGGTTCAAACTTCAGGTCCATCAAGCTTTTCATTTCTCCGGGTACCGACAAATTGGTACAAGACTTATCTGGGAAGATAAAAGCAGTGAGTTGATATATAGGCTAACTGCCCGAAGTCATTTCAAAGGCAAGACACGCGTTAATCCTCAAACGATTCGGAATTGAGGTGAACGTGGTGGCGCATCTCAAACGGATTGATTAACGTCAGACACTTTTTCCTTTTACCCTTTGTCATCTTGTCAATGATCTTTTGCCACTTCATCTAGGATCTTCGAAGAGAAGATGGATTTCTTTGGTACATCCAAACGTTCCTCCACAACTGTGCCTTAGAGTAGACACATAATAAACACGTTTGTACACAATTTCTGAAGGTATAGGGTTGCTCGGATGGTCGCAAAAAAGGAGATGTGTGATATATTAAGCTCTAGGAGGAAGTAGGGATCATCACAACCAGAAAAAACCGAAGTGATGAAAGCACTGAGCGCCAGTGGACCTGAACAAGGAGTTCTACAGTTTTACAGCTGACTTTACTTCTATTACTACACAGTGCGACCAGTGCTCACTTCCATGGCGGATGGCGGAGCTGAGCAGGAGTAGCGTCGCGCACACATTTACTATAGATCTCCTGAGAGCACTGAACCTCGAGTTTCTCATCGTTATGAGATGGTATAGTAGCTGATGTAACGTAACGACAGAACGTTGGCAGCAATGAAATTTATTCTGTAAATGACCAAACAATAACAAGTATATCATACTTACTCATCCAGTGAAGGACGATCGAATGTATCGTAAAAAATAACGATTCTCGACTCCAATGGAACAAGACGAAAGACAGATTTGAGCCTCATTAGCCATGACAAGTTACAAATCATAGAGGCACGTTCAATGCTGGAGCAGATTTAATTCCGTTAGACTCGAAAATGTTCTTAGAAACTTATTGACAACAACGAAACGCGAAGGAAAATCTGCACAAGCAAAAAACAAGCAAGCACAAAACTGAGAAGAACAACAAAAAATGGAAAGCACCTGCGAGATTCTCGATTGAACTACAAGTTCACCAATGCATAAATCGTAAATGAAGTTAATGAAACGTCTACTGTGAAATTCGAGTTTTTCTCAAACAATGGACCAGCTTTGGTTGGGGCTACAAGAGGCTTTTGTTATGTTTCGAACGGTGGTGGGACGCCGGGTAGTCGGGTGCGGGAATCACGAGACTTTGTATCCTCCTACAATGTTAATGGATCAACGTTTGATTTTTGGATTAGTAGTAACTAAGGATAAAGCTTATTTGAAAAAAAAAACTGAGCAATGCGCATCTACAGCCTCTGCCAAACTCGGTCAAAGACGACGCATCCGTGGCGAATTCACTGGTGCTCCATCTATCAGCGTAGCGGAAGTGCGCCGTTTAAGGCGAACGTGTCAGACAGAAGGAGCATCAGTTCAATCCTTCGCCGCAAACGCAAAGCTTCAGCTCAGATGAGAGGTCGTACAACTGTTAAACAAACTAATGTCTATGACTACTTGCAGTTGAAGGTACCATAGCTCGAATCTGAGGTGGTGAGGGAATCCGCGGGAACAGCTAGAGATGGGGTTGGAGATTATTGGATCCGTGATGGTTACGCCCATCTCTTCCTAATCGTCGTACGGCGTGGGAACCACTTCAGTCCTACGAGGTTCGTTAGAACGCTCTTCTATGTACGGAAGCCGCTCCACTCAGCAGCCTTTTCACTGCTTTCACTTTGCTTTTTGGTTGCTAAGAAGACATCTTCAGTCGCTCGCAAGTGGATGCGGCGTGTGCACAAGGATGGTGCACTGTGAGTGTTGCAACTGAAATCATCGTAAAATCGACGTCTTCGTTCTTTACGGCGATCAGGAAGAGATGAGAGGAACCATCCCAGAACACGCAATCTACACCCCTATCTTTAGGTTTTTCCGCGGACTACCTCACTATGTACCTCAGATTCGTGGTATGCTGCCTTTAAGTGAAGGATGACGCTTGGCACATAGAAGGATAGTTTTTTTGTATTTGCCGAGTAAGCTATCCGCCTAGAAATAATCCCGAAAGAACCCAGTAATGTGGCTAAACCAAAGAGAAGGCGAAAATGTTGCCAAATGTCATGTCAATCTCAAGCGTTTTTATGATCGGGCGAAACGAACCCAACATCTATAATGTTGAAGGTTTTGTTAGATTGAACGAAAAAAGCTCCAACTAAAGCTGCAGGAACATGTTAGTAAACTTAAAGTTTTCAATCTTAGAGTTAGAGACTTACCTCTGGGAAGATTTGTGGGCAAACACATTTGACTGAAAATCTAGCTATTTTTTTATGAATATACAAAAGCCTTACTTTACAGATGTAAAAATTTGTGCATTTTTTTGTAAAAGTACAATCAAAAAATACATGGTTTACACCATTGACTGATAGTAGCTAATTTAGACATAGAGATTGAATGGGGTGTGCAATTATGTACATTTGCATTAATTGCTTGCTTATTCATAGATATTGATTAGTAGTTGAAGACACACTTTGTTACTGGATCCACTCTACCAGGAACATTTAACGCATACATATTCTCCTCGATGCTGAAGTCCCCTTCATATGCAACACTAAAATGTTTTCATTGTCGAAAGAATAATCTGGGACAAAAAAAAACAAGCAAAAGACAAACCTTCCTTGCCTTCTGTAATTACCATATCCTAGACCACGACCGCCTTCAGAACTACTTTTCATCGTCATATCTTCGTCAGAAATTGGCATTTCCAACATCTAAAGAGTTCCCGCTTGAGTAGAAGTAAAAATGTTTTCCTTACATCATTTTACTGATCAGTATTGATTAATGAAATATTCAAAATCGATGCTAAAACAGCGAAGTTGCTCTTGGTCGTGGATGAAGTCAGATCCCTGTACTACCTACAAACCGGATTATTGACAAACGGTAAACAATACTTTGGCGCCTGTCTCCTGGGTCCAGACTTCACCAGGAAGTACTCTTTTCGAGTGCTCTTTATATGGTCAACAGTCAACTAATTTTGCCTGCCAAGAACTGTAAACTCAACGTAAGCTGCCGAGTATACGAGTATTTTATTATATGACCGGATCACTTTAAAAACAAATTGAATAGTCCGTAAATAATTATAGCACGTTTTCATAAACATCCATACTAACTACTTGGGTAAAGGAGCCTTATGCATCATTAGAGAAGAGTTTACCCCGATTATTTTCCCATATGCTGTGCCTAAAGGCAGCACACAATGAATTTGAAGATGTTGGATCCCTCGAGGAAAAGATAGGGCTGGGGGTGTAGATCACAAGAATGATCGTGACTACGCTCAATTCCATCTAATTGTCCTGAAAAACAACGTGGGCGCCGTGTCGATCAAATTTCCCTACGACGCAGCTTACAACGCACAATCTTTGTGTAGGCATCACTTCTGTGAGTGAGCGGACGATATCTGACAAGGTTTTTCCGGCCGTCTATGTAAATAAACTTAATAAATAATTTGTTGTGAGGACCAGGGGTTTGGGAAACCACTTCTCCTGCCCTTTTTCAGGACATTTAAGAGGGATTGAGCATAGTCACGCTTTCTTGCGATCTACACTCCAGCCCTATTTTTTTCGTGGAAAGATTCAAAATCGTCAAATTCCTGCATCATCACACTTTTAAACACAGCGTATGGTAAAGTTTCCGGTGTTAGGTTCTCTTTAATAGTGGATAAAGCTCCTCACGCAAGTAGTTTGTAAGAATCACTTTGAAAATGCGAGACAGAGCTTACACATTCAGAATTCAGAAGCATCGCGGACGCCAGATGCACATAGTAGGGTCGAAACGACATGAAGCACGTACGCGGCTTCTCTCGAGGCGCTTCGGTGGAACGTAGCGGGTAGGAACGTGGCGAAACTCTGCTGACACCACCCATCGCTGCAGTTTGCGACGGTCCCAACTCGTACCCAACTTTTGCTTCCACCGCGCCGTCTCGAGCGTGTACGCAAATGCACCGCAACTACAGTCGTGATTCATGTCGTTTTGACCCGACTATACGTTTGACAGTGTGACTCTTTACACGCGTAGAAGTAATAAACCATGCGTCAAGTGATTTTATTCTGCCAATTTTAGGAGTGTAATGAGTTCTTTTGTTGGGAAAGTCAGTACCTCTCGATGCCTCTGATTCCTAAATTTATAAGCAGTTTTTTCGTGGTTTTGCTGTAGTACTTACAATACAATGCCATTGACCCTCTCTACTACAAGCAAGAATTCAAAATTGAAATTTCTCCCTACTTCCCTAATCTGTTGATTTCAAACATTGGAATTCCCTTGTAAATAGTAGTGGATTGAAAAGTGTTGTGATTATGGTTATGACTGATTTGGATTGATATTTTCTTCTATACAAAACACCTCGGGCAGATGAAACGGAGTGATAACGGGTTCCACAAGCATCTGAACGGTGGACGGCTTGACACTGCCCGGGGCAACCAATTTATCGGCTTTCCAGTAGATAGATTTGCTTGAGACCAGAGCTTATCTGGGAGGTGAAAAGCAGTGTGTCACGAGAATGACGATGCTGGGATCACTGTGCGCGAATATAGAGTTCGAGCGATAGATTTCGAGTATAACCTTGGCCCCATCCAATCCCCTTATCGGAAAAAAATCTCCCTAAAACAATAGAAGAAAGAAAGCATAGTGGGAACGGAGTTTGTTCCTTCGTGGACGCGTCAGTTTTCTCAGCAGGCTATCCATTCACTTGAATAGGCTGGTGAAGAGACCTGATTGATCTTCGACCGTCTGCTTGTGGCACGTGCACAAAGGTGGAGCGTCTTCACGTCACGCACCTCTTAGGAACGTTTTCCACGCTGTTTTTCACGACGATTAGCTGGGATTGAGCGAGACCACGCTCATACTCGCAATCTACACTCCAAACTCCGCATTTGCACACCGAAACTTTAACATCGCCAGTTTCGTGATACGCTGCCTTTAAAAATGCAGAATCGGTACATCAGTTGGCCTCACAAGTCATTGCATGCATAGGTTTCACACGTCCCCATTAACCTCAAAGGATTCTGAATTGAAATCCGATGCGCTGCTATTTCTCAATGGAGTGCTCAGCGCCAAACACCGTCTCTATCGTCTAACAAAACATTCCCCTTCCTAATTCCTATTCCATATTATATCATTTCTTTTTCTTATTAAATATTTTCCATCCCTTAAGGTTGGACTTGCAGCCACTTTAGAAAGTCCTCGTATCATTGAAAGCAAGCAATGCGAAAGGTTTTGCGAAGAAGTTCCACTCGTGGATTTTTTATTCATTGACGATGTTGTGAACTTTATCATGACAAGTATTTTTTGATTGCCTCGGGTGGTCTTCCTATGCTTGCTCGTTGTAAGACCCAGAGAGTCCCGCTTCTATTGATAATAGGTTGAGAGAGACCAACGAGCTTTAATTAACCACGGTCCAGGGATGAGGGAAAACCATCGCTACTCTGAGTAATCCGGTTAGTTAATGTTAAGAAGATCATCGTTTTTGGTAGAATTTTCAAGGAATTTTCAGGCACGAAAATCTTTATTTCGTATTCTCTAACATTGTCACCTGCTTCTTTTAATCAATAACCCTTGTGGTACGTGTAGATCATTTCGAAATAGTCGATATATCTACACTGTATGCAATCAAATAAAAGAACAACCATAGCTCTAGCATCGAAATTGAGCGGGATTTGAGAATTTTCTTGTGGAATTATTATGCACCTGTGTTTCATAGATCTTGTCAAGACGGGGATCATTCGGAGCATTTGGCAGGAATACAGCACCCAATTTTTGTGGATATCCATGAGGATTAAACGAATGGACATTTCGTTGTGAGACCTAGAACATATTCTCTTCAAGAAATAGGGAAAAACATTGAGTTGAGAAAATAACAAGCTAAGTAATATCTAAAAAAGAAGAAGGTCCTCACCCTGTATCGGTTCCAGAACACACAAACAGCACATATTCCTATTACGGCTCCGATAGCAATAAGAATAGCTAGACCGATTAACACTGAAAATATGTCAACAGTAAAAATTGAATCAGGAACAATTTTGGGGAAAAATCATTCGAACTAGAAAGAAATAACGAAGTAGTAATGAATAATGGTATACGCACTTATACTAGCCGTCTTCCAGTTACTTGGTAACATACCACCAGTGGTATCACTATCTTCAACCACGTCCTCCACGATCTTCTCAAGCCGGAACCATGGCTGCACCTTACCAGCAACCATCGCGACCGATGATGTTTCGAATAATTTTCTGAAAAGGAAAAAACGGTAGAGTTTTGAAGCTGTAGGTGCAAAGCGTTATAATTCCAAGTATTTTATGACTTCTTTTTGATAGCTAACCATTTTCTTTCCAATCATGCTCCAAATTCCTATGTCGCTTCTTTTCTTTTGTTTAGTGAGAAGGGTCTTTTCGACTCTCCCATGTGCTTATGGCAATTTTCGAATTTTCCTCACCTATATTCATGCTTTTTGCAGATTTTCTTTGTGCTTGGATTCACGGCGTACCAGTAAATATCTGTTCGAGCCTGGAATTTCTTATTGTGCCGGAGAACGTCAAATATGAGAAACAAGGACAAAAAGCTAGGACAATAGGGGGTTCTTTCTCATTCATTTTTCCCTGACGTGAAATGCTACCTGATTGTCCGACGATGATTGCTCGACCATACTTTCAATGCTGAGCAAAGTGCATGCGCCAGTGAACTGTCGTACCGTCTTGATCATGTCCTGGAAATAATGACTGATTGACTCCTCTATAACCAAATGTCATTTTATTCAGAACAAAATTTCAAGTTTTCGCATAATCTCACTGTTCACCAAGAGATACTCGGAAGTTTGCAGCAGTTCAGAGAAATCTTTGCGGCGTAATCGTACCAGTTCAAGGAGCTGTTGAACTGTTTCGAGTTAAGATCTCACTAGATTGGTGATAAAAAAAGCAATTTTTGAAAGCATTACATAAAATCTCATCTCAGTATTTTAAATCTAAAGCCACTCATTCAAACGGCTCAACTATTGTATCGGCTATTGTTTTTCCAGCGTTAGTGCATTGAGCACGATCTTAATTCTACATATTTTATTTAGAGCTTTTATTACATATTCTTGCTTTTTCCAAAAGTGTACCTCACCAGCAAAAACATGAAACTTCTCTGAAAAGACTTTGCATTGCCCGTTTTCATAATTAAATCGAAATGTATATCGTCTACACTGAAGAGAGCATTAACTGAAACTAGAATTCGAATTGTTTTCGACAGATACTGCGGCGATCCAACATTAACAACCACTCACTTCCTCCTAATTGTTCTTGTTCTAATAAACCAAGTGCCTCATAATTTTGAATTTATTTTAAGTTGCCAAAAAGTGCAGTTGAAAGGAAATAGAGCTCGCTCGCACCTTCTCATGCGCTCTCAGTTGTTGTGGGTTCAAACCACTCGTTATCATCCGGAATCTATGAGATTCTGTGATAACATTAATCACAACATCTGCTTTCGAGCATAACTGTTGTCCAGCGATGGGAGAATCGCAGGCGGACACCTGGAACATACCGCAATTATTTTCTTGCAGAAACTGACCTCATCCGTAAATTCTTACCCTCAGTTCAAAGTAGCTAATACGACTCTTTTGAAGTAGTTGAGACATGCTTTGTTTGGTGCTAATTTCTCCAGACGGACTCACGGTGAAATATTTTGAATGTAAAGAAAGCGGGTCAAGAGCATAGTTAACTACACTGCTATTCCCAAGATCAGCATCTTCTGCCTTAAAAAGCTTTCCAATAAAAAGGAGTTATTAAAAAGTTTTGAGAAATTGCGCAAACCTTGACGGTAAGGACTCTAGTAAAAGCTCCAGCGGTTGAGGATACGCCCGCAAAGTATGCAGTCAGGCCGAGATCGTTATCGTAAATGAAACGGGGCACGTTATCGTTCACATCCAATACCGTAACCGAGACAAGCGCAAAGTCAGTCTCACTTCCAGCGGTCACGGTAACATTCAGAAGGTACCTATAAGAAGGGACAGTGTAGAACTAGAACTTTAAGGAGTGAGAATTTTCTCAAATACATTCCCAGAATTAGTTTATGTTTGTACCTGGAACATTGCAACGAATGAACATGACTTGCATTTATTTTCAAAAAAAAAGAGACGATTTTTTTCTGGTTGACTCTCCTATCTTTTCTCACGTCTCTTGGAAAATGTTCGTCCGCAAATGGTATGTAAGATTTAACTGAGAAAGTGAGAAGAACATTTTAGAGGGTTTTTACCTCTCGACGCTTTCCCGGTCCAGTTCCATCTGAGTTCGTAATTCACAATTGCCGTCATTTCCAGCCGTTACACTGAATGCTCCTGAAAATGCACACATCTCATGAAGGGATTAAGGATCCTGTGAAGTCTTAAATTCATCTCACAATACACTCATCAGAAAGACTACAAATTTGGCATTAGGAAAAGAGGAATATTTTCTGAACACATATATGTACGGAGTACCTTGTAATTTAGCTCGATATCCTGAAACTAAAAGGATTTTAAAGCTCGTAAAATATTTTGGCTTTATATTTTGGCTGAAATTTTAAACACACTAGAAAAATAAGCAGTCCTCTTGAGCTCCTGAGAATAAAAGAAACAACGCTGAAGCTAGCAATACTTTTTTGATAACAATATTTTATTAATGTTGGAAGAAGTGGAAATAATTGACAAATCAAGTATTATGTTGTAAAAACACTGCCGTCAGTTCACCTAACCTCGATAGTTTCCACTGACGATATTGCAGGCGATAAATCGAGTGTCTGATGGCTTATTGTTCACTGACAGCACCTGCACGAGATTCGGAGGACGGACTGACTCGGAAACAGACGCGCTGAAAAAGATTTATTCTGTTGTATTTGACCTTCCGTTTGTGGCATCCTGTCCACTCCAAAGGAGCTGAAAGCAGAGGTCGGGAATGATTGTTTTTCTATTCATTTTATTTTGTCATTTGTTTTATTTCTATACAATTATTTAGCTGCTTTCTCATCATGCCCATTTCTGCTGAGACTATTTAAAATCCAAGAAAATGTTGGAACTCACGTGTAGTTTCTCAAACTAAATTGCAGGGCACCTTCCGAAGGTCGACTAGAGAATGGTGTACCGTTAGGAATGACCTAAAACACGAAAAATGTGGAAAATTCAGTACGTAATAGTTACTGTAGTCCGGTTACTTCATTATGTTCTGTTACGGTACGCAGATTTTTCATTAAATATCCTATTGGGAGTTACACAGAGGAGCACTAGAAGTGTCTTTGCACACACGGTTAAAGTCTAGGCACTTCTTTCAGAAATTACAACCAATTTCATAAGAAAGACCTTAGCATTATTTAAAAATAAGCAATACAAGGACTAAAAATACAGGCGAATAACGATCTTGAAAGTGATAATGTAACTTCAAAATTAATATTTGTGGAAGTTCTCTTTTGAAAGAAAAAGTGAGTAAGAAAAAAAAACTCAATAAACTCTAAGGAAAATCCTACTTTAGAAGCCGTAGATGCCACGTCTATGAGGACGGCGGTCATAGAGGACTGTGCCGGCACTCCTGAGTCAGATGCTTCGATACGTAACTAAAATTTATTTTATTATTCCAAAAGCAAATGACTGTTAGTTTAAAATAATTTTCGCGAAGAAAATATCTTCTTTGTTTAAGAAGAAATTCCCAGAGAATTTTTTTTTCAAATTTTCCCTGGATTAAATTGTAAATTTCGATTTTATTTTTCGCATAAAAATGCGGCGAATTGGCCCTTTCGAGTCATATTGTCCTATACAACGCTCTGGGACGTACCGTAATCTTCTCGCCAGCGAACTCGTCCACTTGAAGGGCTAGTGTAATCAGTCCAGTTTCTGGATTCACAGAGAAATGTTGTTCCAAGCCACCAGCGCTTACAAGACGATACCTTATTCGATTATTGGGATCCTAAAACAAGTGCTATGAATCTTAGTTAGTAAAACTATGGGAAATGGAGGGTGCTCGAACCTCCTTATCCTGATCGAAGGCGGTAACTTGTCCTATAATAGTTCCTGGCATGGTGTCTTCCTGTACAACAAAGTTATAGTTAGAACTCTCAAAGTTCGGAATCCAATCGTTCACATCGCCAACATTTACGGTAATAGTCACAAAGTGGGCCATAGTCGGATCAACAGCTAGGCCGGCCGCCTGAAAAAAATCAGCAAAACCGAGTGGATGGTGCGGGTCGCGTTTGACCTACAGGCTGGCACCGTACCTCAGCTGTCGAAATTTGCAGCGTATAAGATGTGTCAGTTTCGGCATCAAGTGGTCGAAGTAAGGTGACGGAACCAGAGTAGGAGGAAACCCTGAAAGTGTCCCTTTTAGGAGGGAAAACTGATCCATTGTAGGATATTTAGGTAACCGTTAAATTGTTTGAGATCCAGTGGCTGACAGGATCGAGTAGTCTCGGATTGATGGGTAGATTAACATGTATGAGTAGTTGTGGGAGCGAAGGAGTGAAAAAGATGGCACGAATGAAGGAATAAAGGAGATGAAAGAAAGAACGGGAGAAAAGTGATAGATCCAGCGAATTTGTATATCGGTGAATAATGAAGAACTTACGCAAACAAGTCTGTATCTCCTTTGTGAATTACGTATGAAATCGTGCCAGGACCACCGTCCGGATAGCTTGCATGAACCTATTCAAATGCAATTGATCAATGAAGTATTTCCGAAGGGAAGAAGCTTTTGGAAAGTAACCAGTTTGGACTAGAACAAAGAAATTTGATGCATATCTTATTAACTTTCTTTAAACTTCACAAAGAACGTTTTTTTCTTCGTGAATTGAGCGTTTTCAACAGGTAAAAAAGTTTTTAAAAAATCCTAGAATAAAATTCTCTGTTTCTTCATATTTTTCAGAAATTTGCAGCAATTCTCGAGAGAAATAATAAGAAATAGAAAGAAATAAGAAAATCAGATAAGTAGTAACTTATACTTAAATAGTCAACTGTACCTTCGCAATTTCAACTTCTGATTCGTTCTCATCAGCAGTTACAGTAATCTGGGCTGGGTTGAACACCGGTGCTAGACGTGGCTGACTAGACGTTTGTATCGTCGTAGGAGATACAAACTAAAAACGGGCAGATATTAAAATTTTTGGAACTTTTTTGGGTTAAAAAAAGAACAGACCTAAAAAAGCGAACTCTTACGTAATCTTTCAGGAAACTTACTAATGATAAAACATTACTATGTCTCCGTTTTAAGAGCGAGAAGGAGAAATTCATCAAAAAAAGTTTCAAAAAAACCTAAATGTTTACCGAAGCTGTTGCACCTGATTCCTCTATCGTCGTAGGAGCTAACGTTTCGAATATCGTTGTTCCCGTCTCCGCAGAAGTAAGTATTACTTCTTTAGATGTCCATGGTTTCTTTGTCTCTTTCGTCTGGAAATCCTACGAAATGTCAACGGATTTCCAAAGAAGAATGAAGAGGGAGATCTCACAGATGCTTGGCTTGTTTCGGAGATGTCAACAGTTGGAGCAACATCCACTGTCGGAGGTGAAGGAGCCGGTGATGGCGTCGCGTACGAGGAGAATGCTGCAATTTTGATTTCTTTCAAAAAACCGAACAATCCCAACCCAAATTATTTCAAAAATCGGCAAGGTCAAGTTCTCTGCACGGCTCTGAAAGCAAAAGCATTTGTTTATGTGCAAGGATCCCTGAATGATGCAGGTTCGTGAAGCTGCTCCCAACCAATAGTGTAAAAACGTGTTGTTCTGGATGCGCAGGATTTTTAAAAATATTTGAAACAAAGTTCGACCAAACATCTCAAGATATTTAAATATTTAAATATAGGAATCATAAATATGTGAATTTATATTTAAAATGTATTAGTTGCGAAACAAAAGGAAAGTTTGTTGTTCTACAAAACGAGGATTGATCTTTTCAGAGATCTTTACTAATGATTCGAACAAACAAATCTAATCCGATCTTACTTTGAGTACGGCCACTTGATGATGGAGAAGTCATTATGGATTGGTAGAAGTAATCTGGCTGAGTGGGTGTCTCTTCTTCGGCAGAATTCGTGTATTCGAACGTTTCGCTCTAGAAATAAAAGGATCTCTTTTTATATTCACTTTTATTTGTTTCAATTTCACACATCGCATATCCAAATTAAAATGAGCGCCACTTCCCTTTAGAGACGGATTTCAAAGCGAACGTGCGCTTACCGTAGGTGGTTCCGTAGCCATTGTGATCAGAGTGCCGTAGACGCTCACAATCACTTCGGCTTTCGCTTCTCGTGGTGGATCGCCATGATCTCTAGCGATTATGAACATTCGATGTTCGCCAAAATGAGCGGCAGTGAAATCACCATTGATTGAGATGACACCGTCGTGAGAGACGGTAAACAATCTGAAAACCTCTATTATAATTGGTGGATTTGAGAAATATACTGAAAAACATTTCAAAACCTGAATTTCCAAAAAAACCACAAAACCATATAAAGTATGCGGTTACAGAGTTTTATGCGAAGAAAATCTTTGGAATAACTTTCAAGTAGTAATTCAAATTCAAAAAGAGTTTTTTCAGTGGCGAAGTCCTCTATATGCTTGCAAATCTCTGGACTATTTCAATACTCTGCAAGAGATGTCAAAAAGGCTTCATATTTTATGAGAGAATCAGAAAAAAATGACTATGATCCCATCCTTTTTTACAGGCCACAGGTAATTATGAAAAGGTGCGGTTAAAGTTTTACTAGGAAATAAGGTTAAGTCCTTAAAACAGACTACATCCGAGAAAGGTCTGTTTCTTACAAAAAATTCATGATTGCCTTCAACATTAAAAAACACCTGTTCATGTCTGGTGCGACTCTTAACTCAAGTCGTCCATTGTCGTCTGCATCCGGATCCTCTACAGCAACTTTGCCTGTAACATGGATATTATTATTCTAGATAGAAGTTAATATCTTCTGCGCTGATAAAATTTTTTTCTCGCCCTTTTTCATTTTATAGAATTTTCAATATAGCAGCTGATTTGTAGGTCAAAAAGCTCACCAATAACCATATTCGCAGTAAGCTGATCGAGATCATCCACACTCAGGCGAAGGCGAATTGGTTGTGGGCCAACAAAATGGGGGGAATTGTCATTAACATCCTGAAAAATTAAAACTTTCTCCGACTCTGATCACACCACTTGCAATCGACGCCGAAATTCTTCACTTATGTGACCGCGACGCGTCTGCCGCAACTCATGCACTCTCCCCCTCTCTCTACTTGACACACACCCCTCTTCCCTGTGTCCCGCCACGATCGATTGACGGCGTACCGCTGGCGTGCAGTCAAAGAATTTCGTGTCCGATTGTTGCAGGTTGAAATTTCCCTCACCAATACGCTGATCTGCACAAGTGACCAATACAAATGCTGATCAGGATTCCGGCTTCGAGTGTCGATTTGTAGCGAATACATAGCGGTACGTTCACGATCAAATTCGCCGACGGTAGTTATGGTACCACTAAATTCTGTCAACGATCAAGATTTCAATTACTGGACGAATTCATTCTTTTAAAAAATCAATAAGATCTAACTGTTCAATAAAAGAAGTGAGAGTCTTCAAAGTTTTGTTTTTTCTTTTATGAACGATTAGAATTTATAGAATTTATCGTTCTTTCAAAGTTTAAAAGATCAATGGAGGGCTCACGTCTTCGCATTAATAGTGAATTTTTCTTCAGTATTTCCACCAGCTATCACGTAGTAAACGTCTTCATTTACCAGATCGCCCTGAAATTGTCGTCTCAGAAATAGGCCATACATCTCTCGACCGGGCAAAATCGTCTCATCAAATCTCCTTATAAAAAATGTATGGTGAACAGTAGAAACTGAGATTGTTACAAAGAAAAAACAATGGATGTTGTCAGGGGTTACGAGTGAATCGGACGTAAATGATAAAAAAAAGACTGGTTAAAATATCTCCCGAGTGTGTTACTAAAATACTAAAACAAAGTAGGAAGTTATGGCTTGTACATCATACCCCGAGCGATACGACTACAGTATTCGTTGGAGTGTTTTCGGCGACTTCAGTGACGAATGTTTGAATTGTCTCTTCTTGTTCTGGAATACAGAAAAAAATGTGAGTTGAATGCCCAATGAATGAATGGATGAGGAAAAGAAAGAATCAATGAATGAATGGATGAGGTACCCGCACTAGACGATGGTCCCGGTGTTGTCATAAAAGCGGCAGGATTCGGGACAAACGTCTCCATACCCGGCAGTGGAGCTATACTCGCAAGGCTAAACATCGTATGTGTGGCCAACACGATCACAATCGCCTGCGATGACTTGCCACCACCGTCTTTCGCTTCTATGACCACCTGAAAAAAGTTCTTTTTTGTATGGGCGCATGTATGCAAACTCTCGAGTAATTCTAATAGCTGATAATTGAAATGGTCGAGCAGCTGCTCAAAACCATGCATTTTTATGTTCTGTCTGAAGTAGAATTCGTTTCAAACACTAATCCTTAGTAACAGCAAATCTTAGATGAAATAAAATAACCTGGAACGCTTGCGACAATTATTTTTCCAGATTCCTTCACTAAACAACATCGATGCTAGCCGTTTACATAAGCAACAAAAATAGGGAGAACATTCCTTTGCAAGAAAAACTACTAGTAAGTGATGGCTGCTGTAAGTGTGCCACCACGTGGAGTAGGAAGTAAGTTGAGAGAGTGATAAAACAACCGCTGTGTGGTGACCAAGTCCGAAGAACGAACCGAACCTGATAACGCTCTCCCGGTGTGAGATCTCCAGTCGCGTACAAAGTGTTCGTCGAGTCGTCATAACGAAATTTGCCTTCGCCTCCGTTTGTCACCTAAAATCAGTCACTTCTTTTTCTTCTTCACAGACTGGTAATTCGAGAAGAAAAACGAAAATTCACGAATGAATTGACGTGACAAAATATCCTTGAAGAAAATTCCCCCACCGCCTCCTCAATAAGGCAGGTGAAATAGCGAAGCTCACGGACTGTACCTAACATTTATTTTCTACTAATTGTTGGGACTAGCCAGTGGTTTCGAAACCCGTCAAAATCGATACAGTTGAGTTAGGAAACAAGCATGCCAACTCCTAGGCATGTAAAATGGAATGAGGAGGTGTCATGAGGAAGATTTAATAGAAATTTAACATGATTTATTCGTAGGGAGAATCGAGTCATTTAAACGTTAACAGTTGCAAAATTAAAGATATGATAAGGGGCGGAGGAAAAAAGGAAAATGTCCGATTTATGTGTGATTTGCTCATTCATAAATCCAAAAACAACTTTTTTCATGAAAAGATTGACGGAGCGAAAATGTAAGAAAGCACAAAGAAGCTAACCTTTAGAAGAAATAACATAACGTTCTCGTTTTTTTAGGGGGAAATTTTTTTCCATTCTAACAGTGATTTCTAGTAGGTGTCATTCCTTGGAAGAATTATCTTAGAATTCTTTTTGTTAATCGAATTTTTATAAAATGCAGGTATACGTTTAAGAGGATGTAGGAGTAGCCATCCCATAGCACTTATCCTATTTTTTTTTACCAACAAATGAAAAAGTACCTGCTTTATTCGATAAGTGATCTCTCCATAGTTTCCAGAGTCCGCATCGCTAGCAACAACCTAAAAGACGAATTTACAAGGGTTTCACGAAGAAGAACACTATTATAAATATAAAATGACGACCCCTTTAAGGCACGTAATACATCCCATATATATTCCTCAGCAAATCTCTCAGATAGCACTTGTTTCTGTTTTTTTTTTTCAAGGCAACAACGAATACACCGTAGTCCGTCGGCATCTTCCTACCTTTGCTACAGGTCGATCATCGCCAAATGTCGTTACATTCACAGTATAGATAGGTTGTTCAAATTGCGGTGAATTGTCATTAGTATCCAGAACATTGATGACGATGGTGACCGGTTCACTGCTCCTTATTGGGATGGTGTCAACTTCTCGAGCTTGCACCTGAAAACATTCCATCAAATTTCATTTTGTTTTTCAATAAAATACAGCTAGACACGAACGTTTAACCGGTAGGAAGATGGATTCGGAGGATCTGCGTCTATGCTGGGTACATTCAGGTAAAGGTAACCTCTTTGGTCAACTGCAAATATGGTAGCACCAGGACCAGTGAGAATATATTGATACGTGGCAGGAGGCATCCCGGGACGCTACAATTTTTAAAATTGGAAATTTAGAAATCTTAAAACGAATATTCTGACACAAGTACAACTTGATACAAGATTTAGAAAGAATATTTGATTCTTTGTATTTTACCACTTATCTTCTATTGTATTCGCAAAATTCATCGCCGCCGATTCCGATTATCTATTCTTCCGTAAAATTTGCAAATTCGACGTGTTTTGTTTGTTTTGTTAGAATTTAATTGCATGAAAAGAAGTGGACAAGAATTCAAAGCAGTACACCATGCTTTCCTTCGGAATCTTCCGGAATCGAAAAATGATAGTGATTATGGGAGCGAAATTATAACGATTGGGTGCTTGATCCCTGTCATGAATACGTTTTAGAAAATTTGAGCTCTCGGTGTGTACTCGTGAGATGTCACTGTAGACTACTGTAGAATCATCTCACCAGGTCATCGTCAATGACAAGAATTTGCAGCGATTCCGACTGCGTATTCGGCGATACTCGTACTGTTGTGCCTATAACGGCCGTCTCGGGAATGTAACCCTCCCGTGAAGAAATCTGAAACGAATCAACTCTAGACTGTCTATGAACTCATCAACTGCATCCAGTGCTATCGTAACAATAATGAATACACCTTGTACACACAGTTTTTAAAAGGAAAGATGTCTATACTGTTTCGAAAAGGTGAAAACATAGTTTAGGGCTCGCATAAATTCCCATTTTTCTGAATTGGGGACTTTCTCCCAGGATTACTGTTGCGTTGACGCAGCGCAAACATCGCACGCGGCCGGCTACCATGGAATGGTGCAGTGCTGGAAAGGAACTAGCGAATACAGACAGCTTGGGCACAGCTCGGCGCTTCGCACGATGGTCACTGCCACTTTCGGGGTGAGAAACGTCCTTCCCCGTCTGGGGTAGACAGCGGGTTCGGCTAATTCACAATGATAAATCGTCTTTGCGTAAACGACTACCTGTAGAATAGGCGCGTGTTCTGATACAGAAGGCTGATGGCTTATTGAATTTGTGTCTTGGAAAGCGGCGAAAGAAGGCAGTAGAGCGATGGCGACCAGAAGCGCAGCCGCCAAAGAAGGACGAGAGAACTGAAAAAAGTGAAATAATGACATCAATAATGGTAATAAAATAGACAATTCAGTTAATCACTTCGTCAGTCTGCTGTTCTGATGTTTGCACTTGTACTGAACAACATTTCCACTGTTACATCTATGTACTTCTCAGAATTTATTTTTCTTTCCAAATTTATCACTTTTTTGTCGCTTTCAATTTATCGGTTTTATACCTTCCTATGCTTCAAAGTTCTCGTGAACTTTTTGACTGTGTAGATTTGCATGGTTTGAAAAAAGAATGAAAACCTAACCAAGAGAAAACGATCAGGATTTCTACAGAGGAATTATATACCCATTATATCCAACGCTTTAGATCCAACACTGACAGGAACAGGCATTTACCAGGACTCAAACATCAACGTAAAGGTTCAGACCGGAGTGAAAACTCAGGGAATATTTAATTGTATGTCATGAGCATTCTGGCGACAGCTCGCTACCACTCACCTGTGACATCGACTTCACCACGTAGTTGATTTTAGCATAGAATGAAATTCCTAAATCGCATGGAAATCTGAAAAAGCAGAGATATATGTGCATGTGCATGAAAGGATGAATTATTCGTCAATGAGATGGGTACATATTTGGAACAGACCATATATCCTACACGTTTGAACCAGGATCACTGGAAACTATTGAGGAGCTTGAAACCTCTTTCCTTCGGAAAACACGAAAGAAGAAAAAGATAAACTAGGCAAGTAATTTATGAAAAATTAGACAAATCTGCAAAAAGAATCGAAGTGATAAGATCCTGAATTATGGAATCACAAACTGACTAAAATTTTATAGATGATTTCTAGAAATCTGACAGGTTAACGAGGACGGCTGTGTGACGTCAGCAGTAGAGCAGACAATAAAACTAAAGCGGTGTGTACTTAGCGCTCTCTTGTCCATTTACCGTGTTGATTAGCGTGATGCGGTCGCGGAGAAAACGTTTCATTCGATTGACGTGTTCAGTGTTTCTTTAACAGAAAGCGGAAACTTCTTTTACAAAGTCCTTCAAAGTATATTTGGAAACTTCCGCCTTCTTTCACTTAAAGTCAGAGTCTTTAAAGAGCTATGAAGTGCGATATGAAAGGAAGGATCGAATGATTCTGATTAAATGCTCGTCAAGAACCCTGGAGAGCTCTAAGGGGAGGGGTTTGAAAGGAAGAAGTGCCGGAAAGCTCCAGCTCCACGGTGCGGCCACTGCACCGCTCCTCCAACAGCTCATGCATTGTGTTCACTCACTCCTATGGTCGTGACTTGTCCGCGGTCATTTTAAGCTGATTAGTCACAGTGAATGGCGATGCGGTTGCTTCCGAACTCAAACATTCCCGTTAAAAGACGCCTCCCGTTCAACTCATCCATCGTAACGGTTTGCTTGCGATTTCCAGGCAAGCCGATTACGTCTAGTAATGTCTTTAAGTTGATTAGGGGAGGGGTATTTCTGTTTGGGGATTCTCCGAGGTTCTGCGAATGCAGTGGGACTAAAACGCACAAAAACACCTGTGCGTAATTCTGCACAACGCATTGTGTGTGTTTCGCCGCTGTTTCTTATTGAATCGTTTTTGAACAATAGTTCCGCGAGGTTGACCGAAGTTGAAAGTGGGATGGGTTCAGTCTTTAGTTAAGGTAGATGTGAAAGTTATTCTTATAGAAAAGAAGGTCACAGTTTTGGTCTTCTTCACTGCGTTACAGTAACCACCGTCCACACTTACGGACCCTCAAAAAAACATATACGGAGATAAAAAAGGAGGATATTAGTCGGTATCCAAAAAGCAAAACAAGATCTAAGGAATGCACTTTCTCCTGCACTCTCAAATTTTAAGTATATTTCCGATGCTCTAGGACAAAATAATCAGAACTCTAGTGCCACGGTTTTTTTTCTGAGGAAAATTTTATTCTTAAACCATCCAAGCCATCATTTCAAAAAAGAGAGAAATATTTGCAAGAGGAGCAGCTCACACCGGAGCGAGTTAAACTCTGTTCCCATCAAGGAATTTTGCCGATACAAGAAGTATGTGTCAACATTTTGGCCACACAGCTAATTTTCAGTTTTTGTCATAAAGGTTTTTCATTTTTTCTTGAATTTGTACCACGTCAGGAAAGATAATAGGAATTACTGTGAGTTCGAAAGCCGGGCGAAAAATACGAGGTAGTGAAGAGCTATGCATGTACACTCCTGGATTCTTCATTTATCGTTAACTACAACCTATGTACACGTTCCATTCACTTAGTTGATCAAGAGTAACGATCAAGAGTAATGTCTCAGAACTCTAGCTCTCCGTAGAAAACATCTTGAGGGCGAAAAATTGATTATTTTGTGGATTAGCTTAACCAAAGTAGTCAAAAAGTGGACGAATCGCTGAAATCAATGTTCTGCGCGTGATTACGCCCCAACCCACGGGATTATCACAAAGTTCTACCAATTCTTCGGAACGCAACAAGAAATTGTAAAACCTTTAAAAAATGCGATAGAATCATGTGTGCAGTTGTTTTCATCCCTGATCCAGAACTTCAAATCTTCACTTTAAACTAAGAAGAAAATGCAGTCACTTAAAATTAAAAAGAATTAAAAATTAATTGATTAAAAAGTCGTATGTAGGTCAGCCTTTAACATTCTACTTTTGCAGCTCATTCAAAATAACTGTTGCGATGAAGGACCACTCAGAAGGTAATGGCTCGCAAAGACCATCTCCACTGTTTCTGGCCAGATCATTCTCCTCAAATCAAATGACCATTAATTAATTAAATTATTAATTAAAATCTTATTCCTTGAATTAACGTTGTGTGAGAATCTCCGAGCGAGCGAAAGTTTGACACTCTGCTAAGAGTTTCTGTTCTTGTAAGAACGACTTTTGTAGCTTAATACTTCTAATATTTGGAAGAAATGAGCGATTTTTGTCCGAATCTGGGCAGTCTTTATAACTTATTCAGTTTTCTTGCTGTTGGAGTAAGGGACAATTAGCTTTTTGAATCGATACGGATTTAAAATTGCCCTGCACAATTACCAGAGATCTGAAATGAATCCGCTTTTCCTATTCGTTCACTGTGCTTCCTCTCTCAAACCCCGTGCGCTTCGCTACAGTTGCGTCGGGTAATTGGCTCGAGAGGCAAGCTTGAGGTCATCGCTGCGCGCAGTCGGTGCGCTGCTGAGGTAAAGGACGTCGGTGTGTCCGTCCAAGCGTCTGCGTCGGCCGAGCGGTCAAAAGTTGGGCAAACATCTCCGAAATGCAAAGTAAACGAGGCGACTGCGTCGGGCTCGACGAACCTCACGCACCTGAGTAGGCTCATGCCCTTTTGCGGTAAACACCACGATCCTAGCATGTGACCCGCCTGTCTTCGAACAAAAATGACATTGTCACGAAGTGAGTAAAAATAGGAGAGGATAGTGAAGCGCGAAAAAAAGAGGATCTTATGGATAAGCGTGGAAAAAATGTCCTACATGAATTGGATAGCAGAGGTGAACAAGAATACTATGACAAAAGGAAATCACAAGTTCTTGTTTATCAAGAGCTCTAAAAATTGTTGTCAAGAGATAATTCTCACGTTTTCACAAAATTAATTTGCAAAAGGAACACGTATAGAGGTCGCGCATCAGCTGATATAAATATATATATATATATATAATGCAAAATTAGAAGGTGGACCGTTTTTGAAAAGCAGAACCTGAACCCTAAATTTCTTCTTAGCTTTTTATCCGAATATAATTATGTACGAATCCTAAGGCTGCTTTGATTCAAACCATGTCTTTTTTCGATTATACAGATTCGTCTCGCGCAGCATTTGCTTACTAATGGTACTCCCTTAATTACCAGTTAAACTTCAGCCTCCCCTAATATTCCTCTTAGAAGCATATCGTTTGAATATATGTAATCAATGCATGAAACCCTATAAGTAGTTACAGAGAGAGATACGCTAAAGCGAATTTCTCCTAGGTCCAAAACGCAAATGAGCAGAAGGAGACGCTCCTATGGACCTGAGAGCTCTGTTAGAACTCCAAGGCTGCAGAAGTCTTAAAGGAACGTCCCAAACCAGCTGCGAATAGAAAAGTAGGAAGAGAAGTTTACGGATTGGCTTATCCTTCCGGAATCTCACCCATGCCTCACTACATGGTGCAAAATCTAGTTGAGACCTAACATAGAAAGAGAAATTCAATGCTCACGAAATGTTCAACCAGAACACATCAGATGGGAACTCCTTGTTGACACCAGAATGTTCCTGGGAAAGAGAGGACTTCTTGAACAATCATTGTAAGTCTTCCAGAAAGATTTTTATGGAGATTTCTGATGGAACTATCTGACGAGAGTTCACAAATGATCGATGATTCCATAGAATAGGAAGTGTCAAAATCCTCTACATACATTGTGCTCGTGGCCCTCATCGAACCGTCAACCTGGATATGGGAGACACGACGTGCAAATAAAGTTAAGTAGTACTTAGTAGAAGAAGTCAATATGGGCACAGACACACAGCTGTGCTGAGAACGTAGTTTGGGTTAGCGTGAAACGAACACAATGCTTACCTAACGCAAAAAAGTTGAAGCTTTTTTTTCATTTTAGATAGCTCAGGAAGAAAAATAATGAATCCAATGCTAAATAAAGCAAACAGTTGCGCAAATAACAACGAGGAAAAGGAATTTCTTGAGGCTGTTCCGATCCTTTACCAGAATTTCACTGCCTCAGACAAATTATCTAAGATATGGGACGAACAAAAAAAGTGGTGAGTGAAGAATGAAGAGTTTTTTCCGCACATAAGCCTGGATACAAAACGAAGCAGCACATGGAGAAATATATCCCCATATAAGATGAGGAGAATTATCAATAGGTTTTTTTTTACAAAAGACCCATTTCCTAATAGCTAGGAAAAGATGCTTACATGGGAGACGCAGAATGTTTCTGGTTAAATAACTAGAAAGGAGAAAAATCTTGTCTGTTTCCTAAAATTTCAGACGAGAAGAAGTCTGCTCCAGAGTTTTATAAAAATGACACTTTTACTTAGCTGCGACTACCGATTGTTTTATTTTCGGGATGAATTTCTCTGATCACGTGTTCGGGGAATTTTTTCTAAACAAAGCAAAAAACTGTTGTTCATTCCGCCAGTGCTGTACTCCGGCCAATGCGAATTTTCGATACCGTGCAACCCCGGCTGATAGAGCTGATCCAAGGGTCTCCAGAACGATGACGTCATCGTCGTGGAGACCGTAAGAAGACGCCTCACGCGCGCCAGGCACATATGACAAATAGCGGTTGTACTCTGGAGTGACCACAAGTAAACAGCGCTTTTGTTCTTGTTAAGCGACGGTAGAGGTCGTGAGTCGAAGAGCACCTAATTGCTCGAACGAGTTGGGTCTTGAGAAGAGTAGAACAAAAGCAAGAGATGGTAGACGAATCAGGGTAATGCTGCACTTTTCATGATAACTCTCTTCATTAAATAAAGGCGGATGCGAAAAATCCGAAGAAATACAGGATTAGAAGGGAGACTGAATGGATTCTGGTATGTTGGGAGGATAAATATAGAATCTAGAAGATAATCCTATAAGCTCAACACCATAGAACCAGCTGACACATTCCAGAAAATTGAAAAAAATTGGAGAATTCCCTCCTCTACAACAAGGTCATCCGAGAAAAAGCAGTATGTTCAACGAGGCGTGGTGTTGTCCGTAGTTCGATAGTTGGATTTGTATACGAGGCTAAAAACGGTCAACAAACAGAACGTACCCAGAAACATGCAGATGACTCAGAGACTGGAAAGAGATCAGCATCGAAAAAAAAAGAACACAGAGCCGGTAAATACTCGAAATGGTGTGAGCGATTTGAAAGGGGTGCGCCCATGGTAGGTCCGGGTGGGAAAACGTATTCTACATTAACGGTCTTGCATTGATGATTGTGATTACGTCTGATTTCCGGATATTCTGCCTCATGGACACAAAAATTTTATCAGATCTCCACTCAGGATGTTCCGGTTTATTGCTGCAAAGAAACGAGCTGCACAGTGTGAGCATTCTCCTACCGTAGTACGATTGCATAACACAGAAGTCTCAATCTGAAACCAGCCTCCCACCGCTCTGTCTTAGTGCATCAAGAAGTACCCCTCAGGAAGACCAGCTAGGAACACTATCAATGTCAATCGATATCGTTAATTTAAGGAAATCTCGGCCGAATGAAGTGCACCACTGAGAGGAGAAGTAGCGAGTGCTGCTGTGAGGGAGAGAGGTGACCGTTCAGGTAAACACTCTCCTTTTCCGACGCACTCTCGCGATCATGTACTACCTCACCATGTAGGTATTTGAGTCTCGGAGCGGCCACACGAACCGAATCGAGTCGATCTGACAGATTAGGAAATTTCAGAGGGATTTTCGATCACTGACCGATTCTTGAGGTTGAATATCTCATGACCGTTCCATCCGATGCTATGCTGTTACCGCGAGAATAACATGAACTTGTGTTGTAAGAAATACAGTAAAGCTGCAGAGAATCAACATAAACAATTAGGGAATTTCCGAGAATTCAACCTTTTTCCAATAATTCTCCCCCGTGACAAGGGCTAACCTTCTAATAAGAATGTAATGATGTATTTTTCTGCAGAAACAAAATAAGTTATGCGTCTGAGCTACGATCTGTCTAATCGAAACCAGGTGAAGGTTTTTGTGAAGCATTTTGTTGAGTCGAGGAACTATCGGCGGACTGAAAGCTGCACCGTTTGAGAAGTAAAGTATGTAAAGTAGTTCTTTCGTTGAATGACGAAGAAAAGTTCCGCTTTTTAAAAGGAAGAGCTAGCTTTAGCAAAAGCTATTTCATGTGTACATACGCTGATGCCGAACCCGTTCCCTGACTATCGATGCGCTGGAAATGCTTCCGAAAACGACAGAAACGAAATTCTACTC
Organism: Necator americanus; assembly: GCF_031761385.1. NCBI lineage: Eukaryota > Metazoa > Nematoda > Chromadorea > Rhabditida > Ancylostomatidae > Necator > Necator americanus. Next base: position 22,401,961 of record NC_087374.1, read on the forward strand.
TTCAATATATTATATACTAATATATATGCTCTTCATATATTCCATATATTAGGGTCGCCTAAGACTTTTTACTTTGTTTCCACTATTTTTGCATGTCAAACCGCATGTAAAGACTTTGTAAAGACCATTTGAAACTTTATTGAAATGTATCCAGACATCTTCCAGATCAAATTTTAATAATATCAGTGTCAGGAATGTTTCACCTTTTATTCGTCCTCAGTACCAGTTGCTTGTGCATTTCAGCATTCCATTCGAGTGTCTGATAATTTTCACTCAGCCGAACGTCTTTGGGTTCTATTCGTATTTCTTAGTCTTTGTAATGAGGGTTTCTACAGTACCCGCTCTATGGTTTCGCTCAATTATATGTACATTTATGTAGCCCGTGCTCGAATCATGAAGCGAGTTCAGTATCTACAACGGCTCTTTTTCCTCGCACTCTTGTCTGCTTGTTCTCGAGTTATCCAGATTTTTTCTTCTTAGATTCCATGTGCACGTGTTCGAACACCACAGTGCAGTGGTAATTCAACCACTAGCTTTGTTGCTTTCAACGCTTCGCTACCCATTGAAAAATCAGGCAAACCCAGGGTGAAAATGACGTTGTGTTTTTCTGGACATTAGCGATGTTCTACGAATGATTGACTACTGAAATATTGCAGGAGTCGGATAAATAATTCTTATTTTGTGGAATTAAATTATTAGAATGTGTTATTGTCCTCAAGTGACACTAGGTTGTCTGAGCTTTTCTGGAGTACTGGATAACAAAAGCTAAATACTCGATGCTTAACTGCCTCACAGTTACAAAGTATCATTAGACTGAGGCCCGTCTTCAAAGAAGCACAGCACCGCTCTTTTCGACTTGACTTGTTTTTCTTTTGACTTTTTGCGCACATAACAAAACAACGCCTTCCATCCGAAAGAATACACCAGTAAACCAGCAAAATTCTCCGCGACCTACTATGAACACCGTTCCGCACACTAAGCTATATTTGTCTACCTTCACCTAACGTCGTCCTCGGTGGTTAAGCCAACGGAACTCACACGGATTAGGCGCGTCGCGTTCTCACGAAGGTTCGTTTCGTAACCGTTGTTACCGGTGTTACCCATACATAAAAAAGGAATCAAAACAAAAACAGGAAATGCAGACGGATTGCGTCATTGTCGAACAAAGCTTTCGCTCATGTTTTAAAAAAAAATTAGTTTAATGTGTCATCAGTTGAAAGAAAGTATGATTGATAAGTAACTATTTGATAAGATCTATCAATAGCTCTCGTCCTGAGATTTTTCCGGATCCGCCTCCATGCCTCCACGAAGACGAGGGAGATTTTTCATAGCGGCTCTTGCCTGAAATTTCATTTGTTTGCTTAGGCTTCATCCTTTTCTCGCACGCACTATTTGAATACAATTCAGTTTTAGATTATAGATTAGAGATAAGTGAACACAATTTGTTAAAAGAAACCACTCAACTACCACTCAACTACCAACCACTCAACTTTTAACGAACGGGAAGAAATTGGATTTCAATGTTTTTTCGTCTTTCAATTTGAGCTTCTTTTTCAACGGTTTTTAGAGGTCCACACTTCCACCCCTGTATCACTAATGTTGCCAAAAAACAAGAGTTGTGGTTGTGTTCGGATTGATGGCAGACCAGAAAATCGAATATATAGTGGCCTCCCTGTGTTCCTCAACCCAGGGAGGACACTAAATATTCTAATTTTTCCTCATTTATAATTAATCAATAAGTTAGGAAAAATAAGAATGTTTAGTGGCCTACCTGGGTTGAGGAACACGGAGAGGCCAAATATTCTAATTTTCCTAATTTATTGACTTAAAATGCTGCGCCCCAAAAAGTCATTGAAAAAACCTTCATTGCAGGACTTCGTTTTCCACCTAGGTTACCCTATATTTCATATTTATATTTAATTTCACCATATTTTCCTGCCTGGGGAAATATACATACAGCAGAGAGTTTCTGGGTTTTGATTCTCAGATTTTTGATTCTTTTCTTTTTCTTAGGCGAATTCTTACAGCAAACCCCAAAGTTGGCACAAAAATGCATTCTTAGAAATCTGTGTTCTTTCTATCTTATTTCCACCCCTGTTTCTTAACTTTGTCTTTTTACCGTTCTCTTTCTTGGAACCTTTTCATGATACATATACATAATGCTATAGAATTGCTATTCTTGGTTCAGACATATGTGAATGATTATAGGTAAATGAAATGAAATAAATAATAAATAAAATAATAAATAGAATTAGATAAATAAATGGACAAATAGGTAAATAAGTGGGTAAATATGAAATAAATCTTCCCAGATTTCCAACATAAATCATAACTTACCTCCTCTGGTGTTTTACCGGTAGTTTCTGGTAGGTAGAAATAACAGAGAGTCACTGCAAAGGCGCACGGTGGGAAGAACAGCACGAAGTAGGATATTGGACCCCCTAGTAAATTCTTTACCGGGAAGTAAATTACAAGTAATATGGTACGGCTGAAAAACGTTTAATCATTCATGTATTGATCTACAATCCAAAAATGTTGCTTACAATCCGTTCATTGCAATGTTAACCCAGGTGAATGTGGCTGCTCGTGCGTTTTGACCTACAAGTTCACCAGCCACGAAGAAACATATTGGTCCAGGGCCAGCAGCAAAGAGCAAATTGAAACAACAGATGCTCAGCACAACGCACCAACCGATGAGAGCTATCTGGAAAAAAGCATTGCAAAGGAATTGCACCTGCGCTGGGAGTGGATTCTCTTCAAAATCACGACCACTTACCGGACTGCTTTCAAACCATAGCATAAATCCAGAAATAAGGGAGTTTATGATGGCAAGACCGCCGAATGTATAGATCAAGAGTGGCCTTCGCCCCCAACTTTCCACTAGTCTTCCGGATGCGAGCACACCTATCTGAAAAAAAACCATACTGCACAACAAGTAAACAACAAGATGCGGAACGAATTCATGAGGAAGTGGTGAAAGAGCCGATTTCATCGGAACGCAAACCCATCACATCCATAGCCGCATGGAAGAAAATAGCGGAGCGCGCCCCCCTGTGCTCCTGATGTTCCAAAGGAGAAACAGAAAATATCTCATCTTTTCTATTTTATTGAACTCATTTGAGAAATGATAACCGGAATTTCCAAGTCCTCTCTTCTTGAAACCTCGGCATTTGATAGTGTATTTATGTTTTCTTGTTATGCCAACGAGGTTTAAGTGAAACTTTTTATTGGCCTAACGTTTCGACAAACTCGTCTTTTTCAAAGGCCTGGTCAGTTGTTTTCCTTTTAAGGTCTTGCGTGGTGTACTTGGAACAATATCGAGGGTTGGCGAGGAGAGAGGAGGAGTTTGATGGGATATGCATGGTATCAAAGACCTCCAACCATTTTCAGGCCTTTGAAAAAGACGAGTTTCGAAACGTCAGGCCAATAAAAAGTTTCACCTAAACCTCGTTGGCATAAAAAGAAAACATAAATAACCGGAATCAATTGCTGAGATTTGATATACTTTGAACATGAAAGCAATTCAAAAGAATTCATATTCATCAAAAGATCAACATAAATGTTAGTTTTTTTCCAATTACTTAATTACTTAATTTTATTAATTTGATTCAATGAGTTGCATCCAAGAAATGATTTTTCAGATTGTGCAGTTTTTGAATGCAGAAAGCAGTTTTTCCTGGTCTTATTCCAAATTCTTGAAAAGTGTCTTAGTCTAGCTCCTTATCAGTTACCAGCTCTTTCCTGGGATTTCAAGCTGGGATTTACAGAACAGCTGTTAGATCAAAGAACCGCTTGATGAGGAGAACGTGTTATGAATATTTCTTAATACTCTCCAATAAGATATTCAAAGTCAAATTCACAAATGCTCTCACAAGAACTTAATTAGTGGTGAAAAACGTGTCTAAAAGTTCAATTAGTGTGATTAGGTTCAATTTTTACTTTCTAATTTTTATAACGTTATCCTTTTTTGTTCTTGTTATGAATCTCAAATCTGGTAGCAAACTGCTGAACTGAAACAAAAATTAAGGAGAGAATCCGTCAAAAAACTTATCAGAATTAGAAAATGTTCGGTATTTCAGCTTTTTTTCTATTTTTATCGAAATAGACTGGGATCATGAGGATATCTATTGTTGGAAATATCAATTACCATTTGGTTCTGAGGAAATAACGCGAAAGAATTATTGTTGAGTGAATATCTCACGTATCCTGAGCATGAGCCTTAAGATTTTCGTATGGATAATTGAACTGAGAGCTATGCGTACAAAACTCACAACTGCCATTATACAGATAACCATATTGCCAAGCGACGCTTGAAGTGGATCCAGGCCAACATTTGTAAGAATCTCGAACGCGAACGCGTTCACAGCTAAAAATAAGGTTTGAGTGAAATAGAATTGAAGGTGCGAGAGCACAGATGCGATAATTGGAGCCGGTGCTCTGATCCCCTTCACTTTTGAACGGTTGGCGAAATTACCCCCCTTCACTTTTAGGTGATTGACGAAAAGACCCCCTTCACTTGAGCTGCACCCCATGAGCTAAACCCCCTTCACCTGAGGAAGGTCCGGCTTCTAACTATCGCACCTATGTGCGAGAGTCACCCGTGCACAAAAAAATGAGGATGGATGCCAACGAAAACGAGAATACTAGTGAATCTTCGGATTTTTCGTTTGAATTAAAAAATTGGCCCGAAAATAAATTAAATATTCCAACTACGACATCAAGTTTGTCTTTCCATAAAATATGCAGTTGTTCTGCGTGGGAGAAGTTATGAAACCAAAGTTTTTGTTGCAAAATTGAACCAGATTGTTGCAGCTTCGCCAGCTTATTTAGGAAAAAGGACAAAAAGAATGTGAACGTAGTTGTGACGCACTTCTCTGCGTTCTAAACACTAAATCCCTAATTTTTGCTATTTTTGATAATATCACAATTGGGGTAGATGAATAATCAACAAATCAATACCATAATCACGCTATATAATAACGGGCTTACTCTGTCAGACGTGTGTGCGTGTGTGAAACGAAATTCCAAAAATGGGAAGTGAGAAGGGTCCACCGACGTCGAATTGGTGCGCCGACGCCAGAGATAGCTATAAAATGGGCTGGACGTCTTCCAGGACGTCAGATTGGTGCGCAATAACTTCATCTGCATGTCGCAAAAGTTGAATAAGACGCTGCAACCGTTTGACAGCCCCGTCCACAGCGCGCGTTGCTTTTCACTTCTATAACTCCTCCGCGTGTCCATTTTCTTGCACATTTGCCTCAACTTGGTATGATGCCTTTTTCAGAAAGTGGGAATACGAATGAAACTCGCTGCTCAAATAGTGTCCAACAGTTTACAAATGTGACGTGGAACGTTATCTTTATCAGTACGATGATGTTGTTCGCTTCATGTTATGTTAAATCATCATTCTGAGAAAACTATTGGGGAAAATAGGAAGAAAATCCATACTTCAAAAAACATTTTCAAATGGTATCTGTATTATGTTGGTATCGAAGGAGTATTTAAAGCTGACGTTTAAATGATCTCCAAATGTGGAACATTTAGAAAGAAATCTAAGAAATCTTGCCCCTAATTTTATATTTAAAAAGGGGAAAGTATTATTAGAAAGGCACCAGTCTAATTTCACAGCAAATGCCGCTACTATTAATTTTCATTGATCGGTGAACGCGACCGAGGCGAACGCCACAGAAAGTCTGAAGTCCGGCGTTAACCGGACGTTCAGAGTGTTTCTATAATAGGGGGAGGAGGTGGGGTAGCTGTAGTGCAGACAGTAAGAATTTTGACCGTCACTGCACCGCAGGTGGTTCGAACCTGCCCCAAAGCCAACTAAGCCTTACATTTATTCGGGGTTGACTATAGGTACCTCGCATCCCTGCCTGGGATGACAATAACAATGCTTTGACACATTGACACATCGGCTCCTCCTCCCCCCGCAAGTCCTCGTACGATTCTGAATTGGTCGACTCGGATGCGAATAGAGACATCCCCAACGAAATTGAACTACGACAGACACTTTTTCTTCTAATTAACTCTACAATTCAATAGTGGTTAAATCTTGAACTGCACTCTACCTGCAACTCCACATAGAATCGTACCGGACATGATTCCAACACCGACAAGGAATCCGCAAAGCCATGTTTTGTCCTTGAATATAAACCGAATTATTCGGTTAGGATCGTTAAGAAATCACCTCCAAGTATATTAAGAGGGATTCACCGTGAAAATCTCAAATAAGCCGAGTGGTCGTTCACCGCTACCAGCATTCTTCATCGCTGCTAGTAATGGTTGAGTTTCCTCCTCCGTGATACCGTGATAAAACATCAGCGCCTTCTCTGCTTCCTCCTTTTTACCCTTTGACATCAGAAAACTAGAAGATAAATTATGCGTAAAAAATCATCCAAAAATTTACGACTGCTGAAGTGGCATCACACAATAGGAAACCACTGCTTGTGAACGCAAACCTTGGACTTTCTGGAATGCAGAACAGAAACACGCTGACCACAAAAGTGAGTACGCCCTCCACAGCATATACGACCCACCACAGGTCTGTAGTACCAAAGATCTGTAAATGATGACTGCATTGATAAGAAAATGAATTTTGAGAAGTTGTTTTTGCTTATTCATTGAACGACATCATTTTTCAGTAGTTTTCAAGTGGATTCCATAAAAGTTCCTAACAAAGGTAATGATAGATGGAGAAAGTTACTAAATTAACGCCTATCTGTGCTTAATATCTTTGTACTTTTAAGTGTAACATGAGAATCACTCAAAATTCTTCGTAAATTGCGAAATAATAGCGCTAGGATTAGATAAAGATCGAAAAAATCATGTTGTCTGTTAGGAAAAGTCCTGTTTTTGTAGGCTGACAGCGGAAGAATTGTACATAGTAAACCAACGGTGCTATACTCACCTCTGGCATGGCAGTTATAGAGCCAGCGACGAGTCCTACCTGGAGCATAACCCCCGTCGACATTGAGATCAGTCCACGACAAGCTACAGGACTGAAAGTCGAGAAACGTTGCACATAACCGGTTTAGTTAACCCCACCGATCTTAAAGCAATTCGAAAAAAAACCAGAGCAACCAGCGGCTACTGTAGGCGGAAGTAAGAAATAATAATTTAAGAGTAGAACCTGCATTCGATTATGAACATTGGGCCTATTCCAATTGAAATACTGATAGCAATACCAAGTAAAACTCTAGACGCTGTGTAGAGAATGTAGCTGTTCGTCTGAAGAATTGACTTCATGCACTGAATTTCCAGAATTTTACGAGATTACTCACAAAAAAGCTTAGTATTGTGAGTACAATGCTGAACACTTGAAGCACAAAGTTTGAAATGATTCCATATTTTCTTCCCAGTCGATCCGCAACCGTTTGTATCACTAATGAGCCAACTGTAGCACCCCAAAAAAGTGATGAGACGATAACACCCCATATGAACTGGAAAATTAACGGTAAGTAAAAATATACGATCTAAAAGTAAGCACATGTACCTCTAGTCCAGCACGATCTTGTCGTGTCCCATGATATTCAGCGTACGAATCGTTCAGAAACTGGATAAGGGCTTCCTGTGCTGGATTAGTGATAAGTAACTGGTAGCCGAAGTTGAATCCTCCACCTAGAAAAATTTGTAACGTGAAAATTCATGCGAAAAAATTGGGCAGATATTTAGCTTCTGTTGAGCGATCGATATATTGATTGATATGTTGGATTTGCTCGAAATTTAATTCGATCTTTCGTTTTTTTAAGCTGAACTATCACTAAGATTACTATTTACACTTTTTTAGATGGATAGTGTACTGATGTAGGCAAACAACTACCAGTCTGAACAAAAAATCAATGCGAGGTCAACGACAAATCAATCATTAGAGACAGAGGAATTTTCGAGGGTAATGCCGTACCCATCTATACGATGGAGTTACTGAGCGGTTAGATATCAGCAGTTAAGTGGAGTGCGCCGGATTATCTGCACGATTTGTACTCATTTTCCTCAAAACGTGATAACTCTTGCTGTAAATTAATTAATTTAATTGCTATTTTGACTTCGTGCAGCTTTTAGACATATTCAGCTCCAATAAAAATATTCTCAGAAATAGTGCTGTAAAAATCCAAAAGCACGAGAAAATAGTGTACTTGTGGAGTTGAGCTCCATTAATCCTGAAATCTCTGTTGAGGAACACAACGTTAACATCAATTTTCTGGAGCAATACAAAATTTCTACAGTATCCACTGCATTAATGTAAGTTCACACGGTTTTGCTCAATTCCCCACCTTGAAGCTGCTGTGTACGTGCACGGCCAAGGCGGTGGCCGCCTGCAACCTGCAGCGCGATCTCCGCTCTTTCTCATTCGCTGCAGTAAAGCAGTCAAGTGTAAATTTGCGCCCCGACAACGAAACGTTGAGTTTTTCTTCTCTGCTCTCTAAGGTGCTAAAGCTAGATTAAAGAAAAGCGAAACAGATTCTTATTTAGGTGAAATCCGTACAGGTTCCAGAAATCCGTAGATCCAAAGAAATCCAGTATGCATTCGTTCAGAAGCCTAGGATGGCTATGATGAGGTACCGAAACACTCATTCGAGATGCAGACAATAAAAAGAAAAAAAGAGGTACTGTTGCAATGCTTTCATAAATAAAGGTGAATAATAAAACAGAAAACAGCGAAATAATAATATAGAATATCAATGTGATAAAATAATATAAACGCAACTAATAAGAAAATAAAATAATACAAGTTCAATTTAAACGCTCAAGTAACTGACTGCTCACCTATGGAAACCATCAATGCCGTTTTCGCTAAGTTCCATGTGGGCCATTTTGATCCTTGTGCTCTGCGAGATCCAGCCAACAACTCTTTTGATAACTTTTGCGGCTCATTCGATTCCTTCGAGTGCTCCTTTGATCCTCGGAGTGGTTCCGTTAAACCATCTCTTGATGGATCTGCGCTAAATCAAAAATTGATCTGGACGTTTGCACCTTTCCAGAGGAGTAAAGAAAAGAGAATTCTCTTCCATAAAAGTGAAAATATGCGGAAATTCCTTTTAAAAACTGCTCTCTGGTGTTTGAACTGTGGACGGCTAAGTCAACGATAAGTAGCTGTCATGAACCCCTTATCAGTGTTTCACCCCCTACCGCACATGCAAAGGCAGAGACGCGCTATGCGGACAAATTATCGTTCTCGGTCTCCATGAATTCGTGAATAATAAAAATAATAATAATGCTGGTAATAATAATACTAATCTTACAATTTTGGACTCATTAGCTTATTATTCAAGAAAAAATCCGCGCGATTATGAAATTTGATGCAACTTAGTATCCATTCGATTAGGAAGTTGCAACTTCATGGACAGAAGATAATTGATCGATACGACGACGAAAAAGGAATATATGAACACAGCCAGCTGTTCCGGCTAGCAGATCTCACCTAACACCCGACTGTTCTGCCATAAATGATCAGTAAAAATGTATTACTACCTTGTCAACATGTATTGGCATACATAAGTATAAAAAAAAAAACAAGAAAAGTGTATGTACTCTTGAATCAGCCTGGATTCATTTTAATAAGAGGAAAAAGTGAAGTAGGGGAGAGAGAATGAAAAGCAGAACGAACCGTTTCCCCATCAGCTCCGTTGGCGATCTGTGTGGAGCTTGGCGGAACCGAACTGACACACTCACACAATACGAGCGATGCCGAGGGAAAAAGCGCCCGCTGTTCGAAGAGAGAGATCGAATGCGAATGCGAACGGGACAGCGCGCTGTGGCACGGGGCCAGCGGTCTGCACTGTGCTGTGTGGGTGGCGAAAGAGCAGATGTTGGCCGTCGAGTCAAATATGTACTGAGTGCCATCACCAGAGGGAAGCAAATACAGGTCCGATGATTCCTTGCAGTCTTTTAAAAACCACTCCAACTTGCTGGTTATTAAATTCATCAATGATAAGTTAGTTTAAGCTATTAATTTAATTAATTAATCTATCCTATTACTGTATAAATTATATGTTATATTATATTATATTATACTTACTAATTAATTTTTTGCTGGTGAATGTGAATGGATGCCACTGGAAGCTAAAGCCTGCTTATACTTTGACAACTCCACAGCTTTTAAATACTTAGTTTAGTTTTCCTTCCCAATTCTGGATGTGTTTAAGCACTAAATTACCTTGGCCAAAATCGTACATGGAACTGATCCCCACTCGCTGTATTCTTTTTTCTGTCTTTTCACTATGTGTTCACTGCATTTCTTTCGTGTGTTGTCTTTGCCACATCTTTTTTGACACGCCATTGAGCGTAATAAATAAACAAATAAATGAATAAACAGACTTACGATTTCACTTTCTTTTCATTCTTTTCATGACATGAACCACGTTTGCATTTCCACAATTTTCGAAAGTTAGGAGCGATTTCAAGAAATAAGAGAAGACAACGACAAAGTTTAGCTAAAATACACAAAGCAAGCGCGATATGTGCCTACAAGACAGTGTAGACGTTGAGAAAATTAGCACTTAAAATCTTAAACCTAAGGAGAGGAAAGAGGCACTGGATTGAGGAAAATTAGCACATGCGAAAGATTCAACACTAGCAGCAGTGAACTAGCACTTTGCTCCAGGAGAAGGCTAAAAAGAGAGAATCCCTGGAGTTGAAGTATTTCTCGCTCCACTGGTCTACTCAAAGTGTGAGAAGTCAGACTGCAGTCGCACAATATTCAAACTGAGAAAGAGCTACTTAAAAAATAAGAAGAATTAAGAATAATTCATTTTTCATCTCTGTAATCCATAACTGATTAATGAAATGAAAGATTACACCACCAAGTTCAAACAATGACAGAATTACCAAAAAATTAAATCGGAAAAAAATTAAAAAAAGGCACGCGAGAAACTCCTACGATTCTGTGATGACCCAGCTAAAAATTATGAGTTAAAATTTAAGTCACAACAATCATGCAATAAACTGAGTTTAATTTCCGACAAAGACAACTAAGTAATGCAGGATCCGGCTGAAAGCAATCTGTTACCTCTTTTAAAGGTTATTTGGGGGAAATGTCTTGAAATTTACTTTCAGAAGTGCAGTAAAAATCTTCGAAAAAAAGGAAAAAGAGATGATTAATTCTGACAACTGAAAGATTAATTAATTAATAATTAGTTATTAATTATAATAACTGAAAAGAAAAAAAAATTGATAATTCTGAAAAAAAACCTCCTAATCAGATTTTGATCATTCGACTTTGCCACATAAATAAAATCTTACGCATTAGCTTACCTCTGAACGGGAACTGTGTTCACTTCATTTGAAGGCTGGTTTGATTTCAGTTGCTTTGTGGCACACATTCTGAGACAAGTTTTTCTTCGATAAATTCCTTCACCGAGTGTCATCGCGGTGAAAAATGTTTATCTTCCGAATGCCAAAATTTCATCGTTCTGCTTCCCACAAAACATTTTGCAGCACCGGTGCAAAAATCAAGAATTTGCATAACTTTAATTTTAAGTTTTAGTTAAGTTTTGAGTTGAAGTTAATATGGTTTCCTTTTAATGGTGCAATATTAATGGAAGTGAATAAGTAAATAAAACACCAGTGAGTGGCAATATAAGTCTCCTCCTGGAGAACTGCTTCTTATTCCTTCTCTTCAATTCGCTAAAATAAGTGAGGTAGACGTGTCGCAAGAGCATCGCAATTCAACGTGGACATAATTGCATGGAGTAATGATGAAGAAAGTCGATAACGATTCGAAGTTCAGTTGTAAATTCACGGAATCGAAATGTGTCTTGTATTCTGCTGGCGCAGAATTAATATTTGTTAAGTGTTCGTATTAGTTTTAGCCCCTCTCTAGCTAAAATAGGGAAGTACAGAATAGCTGTTGCAATTGGAATGTTTTTTCTTCATATTTTTATTAGATTGTAGGATGAAGCACATTGTCAGAAGTTTATTAATAAAGCAAACAACAGCAGATAAAGGACGATTTCACTTTTGTAAGTGAGGCGAAAAAAGTGGGATTTTATTGCAATCATCTTCGAAAATGACGAAGAACACCCAGAGACCGGGAAAAGAACATCTAGTGGGAGGTTCGCTGGATGCTGTACAACTCTTCATGAAAGCGAAGCAAAACACCATATGAGAGACGATGAGAGATTGAACTGCATGAAGGCATAGCCCATGCCCATCCATAGATGTGTACACGTAATTAAAGGCATCACCCCACGAATCCGAGGCGGTACAGATTTCAGGTGGAGTATTCGCATACGAAATAGTAGATTATGAAGAATGGGGGTGAGGAGGGTGATTCCGTTCATTTCTTCCTAATTGCCGTAGAAAACGGCCCGGAAGATACGGCTTCGAGCGTTTCGGGGCACTATCTTCTACAAGTAGTTCGATTGGAGCGCGCCAGCCCTGTGTGGCACCACACCACACCACTCTCCATAATCTACTATCCCGTATACGAATACTCCACCTGAAATCCGTACCACCTCAGATTCGTGGAGTGATGCCTTTAAGCCACGTCCATTGTGTGTCATTTAATAGAGCGTGGTATGTAGTCCCAGATGGCTGCTACTGCCATGTCCTAGCTCATCCAAAGATCTCACCACGGCCGCATCTCCGGATTTCCCATTCAAAATGTTTTTGAAGAAAGACCCGTAAAGAAGAAACAATAGTCACCACAAGATTACACTCAAAAAGATATGCTGCGTATATTAACAAATCTTAATAGGCCTAATGTACCTGGGCTCAAAATCATATTGCAAATGGATCTCAGCAACACACTTCAAAAATTTAATTAAGTCCTAAGAAAACTGAACTTTTACTTCCACTCCTGGTTTTTCATGACTTTGCCGTGATTTACAGAGTTTTGGAAGATTCTCCCATTCGTCTTCGACTTCTGTAGGCGTCTTTCCTTTTGTCTCAGGGAGGAAGAAGTAGAGAAGAAAAACGGTGAGAACCTGCAAAGATAGCTTATTTTGTATGAATTAAAAATGGGCATGGAATTGGTAAGTGGTAATAAGCATTAAAAATTAATAGTAGTAATATATTAATAGTGGTAGTAGAGAAGTATTAGTAATACTTCAACAGTAAATAATTTAAATAATTAAGGTAATAGTGATAGTAGTAATTTAAGTAAAGAATTAAAAGTACGCGATATTCATCATTAGAAGTATTTATCCAGACGTTTAATAACAAATACCGCGTATCTCATATAGAAAGGAACAATTCTGCAGAATGAAAAGACAAATAAATGCGAAAACATGCGATAATGCACTACAGATATGTAGATACACAGTACAGACTATTTCAAAAAAAGCCACCTAATTTTCAGAAAGGATGAAGAAGATGGAAAATGACAAAAAATTACCATAGGAGGGAAAAACAATAAGAAATACGATAGCGGTTGGCCGATAAGATTTTTTAGTGGGAGATAGCTAGCAGTTAGAAGAGATCTCCTGAAACAAATTGTTTCATACAAAATTCAGCACCGTATGTAGAAATAAATAGAAATTTGTGTAAACTAAGTTGACTTAATAAGTTGAGTATTGAGTACATTATAATTAAGTGCTTACGTTAAGTATTGTGGTGTTAAAGGCAGCATACCACGAATCTGAGGTGGTGCGGATTTCAGGTGGAGTATTCGTATACGAGATCGTAGATTATGGAGAGGGGTCTGATTCCGTCCATTTCTTCCTAATTGCCGTAAAAAACGGCCCGGAAGATGCAGCGCGTGCACAAGGCTGGCACGCTCCAATCGAACTCCTTGTAGAAAATAGTGTGGCGCTCGAAGTCGCATCTTTCGGCCCGTTTCCCCCCCCCCCATCCATAATTTGCTGTCCCGTATGCCAATACTCCATCGGAAATCCGTACCACTCCAGATTCGTGAGGTGATGCCTTTAAAGGGCAGCATTTAGCAACGGTTTTTGGGCACCCATACGAAGTCATGTTGTCAATGGTTCTAAACCGCTCCAGGCCGCGTAAATTTTTCGTTCCTTTATAGGGGAGAAATTGGTCCCGCCCCAGAGTTCTTTGGAAGGACAATAGTTATATGATAAAACGCTTGCTCTGATGAATTACACTGTAGGACGCATGTGCTTTCATAAACCTCAACGATTAGGAATTAAAGTCGAACGCGATGGTGCATCTCGGAAGTAGTGATCAAAGCCGACCAAAACTTCTCTTCTGCCCTCCTAACATTAGCGCAGTGTTTACCAGTGTTTACCCGCTAGATCACCTCCACCTCCTTTCTCGGCTCGCTATACCTTCTGCTTTCAGGACCTCATGATCATTTTTTAAGAAGTGCAAAAACTCACAACAAACACATAAGGACATTGACCCATGTGCAAGCAGCGCCTCTCGCGCTCTGACCCACTAATTCAGCGGTAATGAACAACGAAACTGGACCGGGTCCAGCAGCGAACACAAAATTGAAAACGCAGATAGCTATGAGCAATGGATAGCCAACCTGAAAACACTTATTTATAGTTTTTCAAATTTTATTGATGAAATCAATAAAGTTCAGAAAAAAATCCCACGAGATAATTTTTCGCTACCTTGGCATACTCAAAACCAAACATCAAAGCAGCGATAGCAATGTTTATAACAGCGAGAAGCGTGTAAGTGGATAACAATAAAATACGTCTTCCAAATCGATCAATAATGAATGATGATGTCAGGATACCGAGCTGAAATAAAGTCATCATTCACCATCGATCGATAATTCGACTTTTTATGCGTTTGGTCGTTGTTCATCATGCGTACAGAGCTGTAAACACCGACCAACGGCATAAAAAATCGAGTTATCGATCACTGTTTGAGTTTTCAACAGCGCAGTTTACAGTTTACTTACCAGACTCATGATGCAAATTATTATATTTCCAATTGAAGCTTGTAGAACATCTAACCCAGTGGAGAGTAGGATTTCAAATGCAAATGCATTGATAGCTGGAAAGGACTTGAGAATCTTTCGTTGCTCCGAAAAGCGCTCGGGGGCCAGCTCTTGCCTCCCGATCATCCTTTCTGGTATCGTTTCTCCTACCTGCAATTCCGCTCATCGCCATCGACATCATCACGACAGCACCAACCAGTGTCCCTCGACGTGCTGTTTGATCCTGAATAGTAGAACAAGGATCACTCAATGAGGTGGCCCTAAGGTGATCGCCGTTTTCACCACTACAGGTGAGAACTGATTGAGGACATGCAAGAATGTAGGAATTCCAAACATCTTTGCGTACCCTTTTCTCAGTAACGCTTTCATTTTTTAGAACCACCTGTTCAACGCATAATTTCACTTGAAATGTTGAGACGTAGAGTAGACGTTCACGTAGAACCTCGACAAAATAACGCGCTTGTTTCTTTCGCTCCTCTTTGGTTACCGCACTCACTGTTTTAGGACAATCTTTCGTTTTATGATTGCAACTAATCCCAAATCCAAAAGAAGTCACATTTGTCTACGGTAATATGAGAATTGCTCTTTTTATCCATGCCCATGGCACTCACTTTCCACACTGATATGAGTCCGAGTTGTTGCCCATCTCCGTTTTCCTCTTCCAGTTGCCTCATCGTTAATTTCAGAGCACTACCCTCAATACTGTGGTAAAAGCTCAAGGAACGTTGGCTGTCATGTCCTAACCCTCGGGAGTGAAGAAATCTGGAAATAAGTTTTCGAAAAACTGGTTGTAACCGCGTAAACGTAACGTAATGTTCCGGGAAAGAGTGGCTCCGAGGGAGTGACTCGAAAAATGAACACCAACTTACCCGGGACTGTCGTGAATAAACGGCACGAGGAGCATGACGAGTGTGGTGAGAATCAGTTCGGCTGCGTAAAGTTTCCACCAATCGTGGACGGTTCCGAACAGTTGTGGCATTGCAAGGACTGCTCCCACTACAAGAGCAATCTGCAGCACAACCCCATTCGTCAACGACGTCACTCCTCTGCATTCTTTAGGGCTGAAATGAGGAATTCCTGCATTCCTGAATCATTTTTTTTCTAGTAATCACTTAATCAGTTGGTTTTAATTGAATACGAAAATGAGTCCTCCCTTCATCTTTGGGAAGTATTCTCAAAAAATAAATAACATCACTACCTGCACTCAGTTATAAACATTGGCGCTATCCCCAAAGATATCGTAATCGAGAATCCAAGTAAAAATCGTGCTACTGCATAGGTTGCAGTGTTGGTTTGCTAGAAAACCATCGTTGAATTCTCAATTATCGAAGATTTCCTATCACTTTTATACATGACTACTCGAGTAAATCCAAGGCCCACGATCTTTTCAGTATGGTGCAAAAACTAGATAATTTTCCTGGGAGGTAGCAGAATGATAAACAAAAGTTGTTCGATATTACCAAACTCAGAATTTCTTTTTTTTTTGTTTCAAACGAACGGGCCGAATATTCGAGCACTTTCAACGTTAAAATTTCAAATAAAGGCGCTCGACAGTGAACTTCTTGGATATATTCTAATTTTCAGGCTTACCTTTGCGATTCAGAAAATGATAATTGATTAATGAATCAGTTAGGTTATCTGATAATTTCAGCAATTTCCTTCTAGAAACTCACCAAATAACTGAATATGGTAAGCCCGCAAGATGCAATTTGAAGAGCATGAGAGATCTAAACAAGCTATAATTATTCACAATCAACTGCTACAGTACTACAGTATTACAGTACAGTGCTACACTGCTACTACTACCAACTCAGCAAAAGGAATAAGGTAGAAGGAATGTTGAAAAAAGACCTGTAAAGCGATTTTGCGTCCGAACTTATCAGACAGTCCTCTGATTAAAAACGCTCCTGTTGTACAACCCCAGAAGAAAAGCGATATAATGAAAGACCATCGTCCCTGAAACAGGGGTAGGTGGCAGATGATTGACTGTGCTGTCGGCACCACCAGGATTCAGCGGGTTGACAGCTTCATCCGACCATTTTTCGAGTATTTGCGGTAAAACTATGATTAATGCTGAATAGTTTAAGTGTACCTCGAGTTCCTCTCTTTCCAAATATTCGTTCTTACTCAAAAAATGAGAACCATTCAGAAATTGCAGGAAAGCTTCCTGAGCGGGATTTGTGATCAGCAACTACAAAACTCTATTTAGCAACAGAGATCACAATTTTCTAAGAAGGAAATTTCTTCCAATACCTGATATCCGAAATTAAATGGACCTCCTAACGCCACAAGAATAGCAGTCAGCAGTAGCTTTGACGGTGGTAAAGAAGAATTCTTCCGTTGAGGCCTGGAAAGTCAGGTTTTCAGACAAAAAGGCAAGGTGATAGTACTCTGCTTTGAACTATTGACTGAAAAGATAATTTTCTCAAAGATTTCATTCAATCGCTTGATCTACGAGATAATTTGCATCGAAATGTTTGTATTTGTTTGGAAAACTGCAAAAACATAATACTGCAATTCATGCAACGCAACGCTCCTCCCCGTTAAAGGTAGCATACCACGAATCTGGGGTGGTACGGTTTTCGGGTGGAGTATCCGTATACGGGGTCGTAGATTGTGGAGACCGGGGTGGTTCCGCTCATCTCTCTCTGAATCACTGCAAGCAGCCGGCCCCTAAATGCTGTTTTGTACGATGCCTTCTATTGCAGCGCGCCACCCTTGCACGCTTGAAATCCCTTACTGCCTATCGGGGCAGTCCTAATTGATTTTCGACGAATCGCAGAGCGGAGGCGGCGCAAGGGGTGGAGCGCTGCAATAGACGGCGTCGTACAAAACAGGAGACTGATGTTTGCAGTGATGCAAGGAGAGATGGGCGGAACTACCCCGTCTCCATAATCTATGACCCCTATACGGATACGCTGAAATCCGCACCACCTCAGATTCGTGGTATGCTGCTTTTAAGCGCATTGCACGGTGACTATATAGAATGTATATAAATATTTTTCAACAAAACACAGAAGAAGCCCAGAATCCCTGTTCTATTTTTAAAGCGAACATATATATGTTCGCTTTAAAAATAGTACAGGGAGCGAACATATGTACAGTCTGCGTGCACTGAAAATCATGATACATAGGTCGACGTTCAACTATTCATTTTTCATTTTCAGACACTAGCCTTTTTAGCATTAAACAGCTACTATGTTTCAGTGAAAGTCTTTATACTTCAAACTCTTTTATTTTCACATATACGATACGAAAAGTAACCTGGTTTTCTCTATAAGACTTTTGTAAACAGCGGGATCTTCCATTTGTAAACAGCGGAATCTGCAATATGAAGGATGTGCAAATTTCCAGACGATGTTTCTTCTGATAGCAAGTAGACTATGAAAAGAATAACGGATTTGAATTTTTCCAGCAACTATGTGTAGAAAGTGATCTGCGGGGAATAGAAAGGCAAATATCTAATGAGATACGTACGTCCCCATTCAACATAAACAAACATGAAGCGAATTTTGTACACAAATTACGTGTGGCTTCTCGGCTATTTAAGCTCCACGACGTACGTCTCGTTAGAGACAAAAAGAGTGAAAATTTTGGAGAGGTTTTTAGGTAATAAATGACCTCATATAGCAAAAAAAGAGCCTACAAAAGTAATTAGCTGTCCTTTCTGTTTGGTCAACTCTTTGATAAGCATCCTAAGCCTGTATTGTTTTGTTTTTTATTTCATTGAAAGATTATTGACTAAAATTTTCATTTCTAAAGTGTAGTCCTCATTTTCTGCAATTTTTTCCTTTCTTTCAATAGACTTTTTGTAAGATTCAGCTCCTTGGCAAGTAATACTCTTCGACTATCGATGAAAAAACCCGCATTATTCAGGAAAAACGTAATAAGTTGAGCTACAGAACAGTAAATTAATAAAGCACTTTTTCGAACCAAAGATTTAAAAGATGAAGTTAAGCATAGAAATGGAAATGTAAAGGTCAAATTTACGGACAAACATTCTTCGGGGCAATGGAGTAATTAAAGCCATTTCGATACCACAAACAAAAATTGATGATTAAAATGGAGCCGATACCATACATTTTGCTGCATTGCACTGTACAGCAAGCAGTACATATTTCATCTTCTAAACTGCAACAGAACCTTAGGGATGAATCGATTCTTAGGCAGATAAGTAGTCTCTACGGAAATAAATAGGTTACTCTGCAAGTTAATAAAAGTTTTCTGTGCGCTGGATGTGAAAGAATCGTTGGACGTGATTTTAGCGGAGCCGCACATGAATAAGTGCGCCTACAAAGTGGTAGCAACAAATAGAAAAAAGACTAGAATCGGGAGAAAAAACTTGAAATAAGGTGGAGAAATTTAAAGAGCGATCAAGAGTAGAGTTTTCCGCAGACAAGAACTACATGACGACTAAGAGAATGAAGGAGTTCAGAACAGGTGTAGCGACGACTGTTCCCACTCATGTTCATAGCAAAAGAGGATTTTTCTCGGTTTGTTTGGAATAAAAAAGCAAGGTCTGCTAAAAAAAAAGTGTCCTGCTTAAAACCACCCCCTGAAGCTTCCTAGAAATCTCGTAACAGAACCTACATTAACAGAGTGAGGAAAGAAGTCTTTGATAACTGAGGACAGCGCACGGTAGGAAGCGCCTCCTTTTTGTACGTGCAATGGTAGGAAACAATTCAGAGATCGTGAGAGAGTTGAAATTCAAAGAGTCGCTAGGAAATCAAAACTGGTTCCTGAAAACGAACAGCAATGGAGGTATGATCTCCGCCTGACTTTTTCTTGCTATCACAGCATTTTCTGAGGCGACATATTAGGAGACGTGAACACCTCGTGTGCCGGTGTCACTGGGACTATAATGCGTTTGTTATTAATTTGCTCCTGACTCCGTATCTTGAAGAAGGAACAACTCAAATGCTTTGTTACAAATCGCACCCAAACTCGTCACAACAATTACAACAACAACACAGTTACTCTTTGGCCCCCGAAAAGGGCGTTAAACAAGAAGGCGATTGGTAAACAATGAAATGAATTGTCTGTCATTTGTCCGCCTAACGACCGGTTTATATTACATGCAATAACTAGGATAGAAATGAAAAACACGAGCAAAAAATCCATAAAATGGCACGATTACGTTTCTATTTGCATTTGTCGCATAGCACATAGTTACCACATGGCATATGGTTACATATAGTTATGAAGAGAAGGAAGATGAAGAGGAATAAAAGTGAAGGGAAACAAAAAGCAGTAGGATTTCCTTAGTTCTTAAATATTATTACATGAAAGAGTTGAGATCAGTTAAGATTATCAAAAAAAAAAGTTAAGAGTTCCCCATCAGGCATCAATGAACATTGAGCTATGCTCAAAAATAATCAAATATCAGAAATAAAAATGGCCGAAGAATTCATGGATGCACGCATTTGCGTAGCACAACATAAGGTGACTAATTGCAAATCGCATTTGCTGCCCTCGGAACCTCTCAGCAATGATCCACAAAGTTTTTTTCCGAGCGCAATGTCCATTATTGCACTGCAAAGTGATATTGTAAAACTCAAATGCATTCTCCATCACATATGAACCCTTACAACAATGATGATCTAACACTCATTTTCCCACGAATACTTGAATGATTACGGATTTCACACACTCAGTTTTTGAATATTCGAGGAACAAAGATCCAAATGCTCTCATATTATTCGAAATTCATCAATATATTCCAGATCATTACTATGTTACCAATTGTTTACATCGCATTTAAAACAATGAAACCATTCAATCCCCTTGCTGCATTCAGTGATTCTTCAGTGTTGGTTTTTCTTGTTGAGATTCAAAAACACTAGCTATTGTTGTGGTTCTTTGAGGTAAGACATCAAGAAGAATAGGAACATTTGATTACTTAAAAATGATGCATAAGATATACCGTATAAATAACAGGGACAGCAATATAAAAATAAAAATTTAAGTACATAACAATTCCGCTATTTTTTAAAGGCTTCACCCTTTGAATCTGAGGCGGTGCAGATTTCAGGTGGAGTATTCGTATACGGGATGGGAGACTATGGAGAGTGGGGTGATTCCGTCCATTTCTTCTTAACTGCCGTAAAAAACGGCCCAGAAGGTGCGGCGCCGCACAAGGCTGGCGCGCTCCAGTCGAACGCCCTGTACAAATAGCGCGCCAAAACGCTCGAAGCCGTATCTTCCGGGCCGTTTTTTACGGCAATTAGGAAGAAATGGACAGAATCATCCGCCTCCCCGAGATCCACGACACAGTATACGAATACTCCACCGGAAATCCGTACCACTCCAGATTCGTGGGGTGATGCCTTTAAAGTTTAAGGTCTCCGCGCACAAGAAAGAAGAAATGGAATGATTGTTTTCGACGACATGTTGCTCGGTGGAAAGAAGGTTCATCCACTTACGTGGATATGTATATTTTTAGCACGACACACGCGCATTCAGTTGGTTCCGAGAACAAGGCACTTTTCATGCTACCACGTTTGAGACTATGCTTACATGGCAAGAAAAAACACATACTTAATCGGATTTGTGTTTTCTTGTTTATGGACGAATTTTATTCTTGACAACAACAAAACATTAATCCAGTTCAATGCATGGTGAGGCTCGCGCAGTGCACTTTCGCATGGGCTGACCTGCGAGGCAGCCTCGAGTTGCTGAATCATAGAGATTAAAAGTGGGACAAAAACCGCTATCCGGTGAATATTTGTTAATTTGTTAATTTTGTTCACCATTTCATTTGTTAATTTGATGACATGAAGTAGAACCTAATAAGAAACTACAAACTAACGCTGAAGCTTTCGAGAGGAAAGAAAGTGATGTTTTGATGGAACACTTCGGAAAATGTGCTGAAAAATATGGGAATCTCTGACACTCACAATAAGATCTACAAAGAAAGGAAATTTTCAATATTTCAATGACAAAACGAAAAAGTTCACCAGAACTTCTTAGAAAGAATGCAAATAGAAGAGCTATGAAGAAATGTTCGGTAAACTTTACTGATAAGAAAGTTCTAGTATGTGCGACAACGTCGGACGACGAGGCTGCTCGCTGCGATAGCAGTTGTTTATCGAACGGACAAACAAATGGGAATCCCCGTCGAAGAAGCAATAAAAGAAATCCCACCAATGTTTGTAGAAAGTAATGAGCAGTAGTATGATATGAAACTAAGAACATACATATGTGCAAATTCTTCTTTGGATTGGGAAAAAATTTCGCTTTCAAGTGAAATAAAAATTTTACCTAAAGATAAAGGATAGAGGATAAAGGTTAAGGGATAAAGTTTCTGGCGTTAATCAATCCGCTTAGGATGCGCCCCCACGTTCACTTCAATTCAGAATTGTTTGAGGTTCACGATAGTGTAACTGGCCCATACAATGATTTGCGGTGGCTATCCGAGGTGTCAAGTCAGTGTTTTTATCCTCCCAGACAAGTCTGGTATCAATTTATCTACTCCGGAGGGATGAAAGGCTTGGTGAGTACTAGGGCGGATTCGAACCTCCGATCGATCGTGCAGGAAGCGGAACCTCTAACCGCTACACTACACCCGCCCTTTGCGTAAGTAAAGAGAAATAATTCAAGATGTTGAAAAACGCCATAACGTTGGTGACAAAGACTTCTGCCTTCTTCAGGGTTCTTCTCCTCAGACTCCAGAGGTTTCTACGTGATTTTCCACTTTCGAAAATTTCACTCTTTGCAAACCTCAGCACTTGTATGATACAAAATACAGTGAAAAAATACAAATTTGAAGCTACAGTGAAATGTCTATGATTGGGATTTGTCACTAGGGTTATTACCTGTTAAAGCTGGCCTCTTCGCTCACAACTGATCTCGTTCAGACTTCAATGCAGTGATCAGGTGGTGTTCCAGCGTTCTTGAACGCGTTCTACTCCAACACCCGACCGATCGATTCCCTAGTACTCCATATGAGAGTGATTTTGCCGTCGCTTCACTTGTTATTCCATGAGCGTCCCCCAGAACTCCATGTTGCTTGGCAGCAGTCGTGCAAAGTTTGGCAAGCAAAAATATTCCTGGGATTTGCTCGTGCAGGAAATGCGCAACAGTGCTGAGCGATTACCAATAATTCTAATCTTTAGCATAGTTTTCGCACTTCTAGGCACAACTGAGATAAACAGTAGAACTCCAATTTCTGCGCCCAATTCACTGCTTCTGTGATGGACAGGAAGATAAGGGTCATGAAGTTCATGAAAAGTTCAGGGTATCTAATGGGGAAATTTCCAGAAGAGAGTGAATGGTTCCTTCATCTGAATGGAATGAAAACTTCCTCAATGAAACGATGAGTAAAATGATTTATCTCTGCTGTATCACAAGTGGTAGTACTTCTCTACAATAATCTTATCTTTGCTACTTAAAAAAAAACAGGTCCAAGAGTAAAAATTGACAAAATTAGGCGACTTGAGGGAAAAAAGAACAAAGACCAAAGCCGTGAAGACTAGAAATGGCATGAGCAACGTAAGAGCGGCGAATGGTCGAGCTTTTCGAATAAATAACGGATCGATTTCGTGGACGGCGACTCGCTCGTGCTAAAAACACTACCTAAAGGCAAAAGAGGGGTGCCAGATCGTACTTTCATCTGTCTAGAGATGGATATGCTCAGCCAGAAGGAAAATGCGCGTGGAAACAAACTTCTATGAGTACCAAAAGTCCATTAATTCCTCCTAACCCACATTATCCCCTCAACGGCTTTTATTTCTCGTTTTTCGTTCATCCATTAGAAGTATTCCAGTACGACTTTCTATTTGATACTCGTATACTGTGTTGTATTATCACGAGAAGCAACAAAAAACTGAAGATCTGCCGTTTCTCTGCAGTTTCAAAGAAAAATTTCCAATGTGAGAAATTTACCTAGATCTCTTGGTTTGTATCACCTACTCTGAAATACTAATCTTTTTGTTTTCTTGCCTTTTCTTCACTGTCACTAATTGTTTATTTCTCTGCTCGAATTCAGAATTCGGTTATAATGCTTAGACTTTTCCAATTTCTTTAGTTCCAACTGTTTAACTCACCATGGCGACAACGTGTAAAAAGAACAGTGACTGTCACCCGTTGGCTAAAGTTTCTCGGCAGTTTTACTTCAGGAAAAACTCTTCTTAGTTTTTTTTTACAACATTGTTATGCATGACATTAGCTGGGATACGGTTTTTGCGGCGTTTTTGGAAAGCATCTTGAATGGTTGATTAGGGATTAAGATTTTCCTATAGTTTTGGAAAGTGCTATGCATTCGGCCATATCGTATCCGTGTAATAAGGTTGGTATTTGTTGACAACAATTCATTTCTGGTCAGATGAGTTAGTTGTTCAATGTTTGACGCCGCTGATCGGTCGAATGGTTAAAGCTGTAGATTGTGAAATCGTGAGGAAATTGTCGCCTTCGTTTTTATATCACGGAGTTATTTCTTCCAGGTCTTCAATATTTAAAGCTTAGTTTTTCAGATTCCTCTGTGGATAGCTATGGGTGCATTGATAACCGTGATTTTTTCGACTATGAATGTAACATGCGGCAAGAGAAAAAGCAAGGTTTGCTCAAATCTTTGTCAGCTAAAGGTACACAAAAACTACTGATAATTCTATTAAAACTAAAAACTACTGATAATGTAATCTAGGTTCTTATGTGTTTTCCCCTCTCATATCCATTTTAGGTCCTTGAAATGCCAGAAAGGCAAAGTTGTGTGAGTCAGGTTTATTCACATACATCATTTTCTGAGAACTTTAGCGACTAAATCTAATGGTTAGCGAAGATGTCGGTGCTGGCAGACTGAAAGTCATTTCTAAATTTTCTGCCAGAACACTGACTGAAAATTGGTTTCTCGTATCTTACTGTTGAAATTTTCCTGATATGGTCTGTGTTGTATTTTCTAAGCACTTCGATTTCAAGTTTGCGAATGGAAATCGGAAAAATGTGGTCACTCATTTAGGAAGAAGTGAGTGAAGTCACCGAATCAGAAACGGACGAAGACGCAAAAAGTCCTGAGAAAATCTCGCTAGCTGAAAAGTCACTCGATGAGCTCAAAGCAATGTGCAGATGCACTCCCAAGCCACTACCAGTCCTAAGATATCGCAGAACGGGAAAACCTCCAATTCTTTATTATGCACGTTCAGGATCTAGCGGAAACGAAAATAAAAGTTTAAGTAGTACTCTAGACGAGAACAAACCAGAACAGGTGAATAAATTGTTCAGTTTAATTTCCCATTTACGGAAATACCCTTTTTGATGAGGATGAGCGGTATTCGGTGAATCTGCGGATTTCCTCTCTCCTCGGTTGCCCACAATGGAGGAGAGGGGATATTCACAGGATATTTCCAATCACACAAAAGCTAATCAGAATTTATTTCAGAAATCACGAACGCACTGGTTTTATGCGTCAAAGGTTTGCTTTTTCAGTAGGTCTAAAAAATGACTGACGGGCCCTACGAAGAACTTTCGCACCAAGTTCATTTATGTTGTAGGGGTAGAAAAAGGCTACAAGTAACTTGGTTCGGCCAATCTTACCACTTACCACGCTCTCGTAATAAAACCCTCAGTTACTGAGGTGGAAAAGTTCTGAGTGGTAAAGATAAACTAATGTCATATCACTATCACTCGCATATACAGAACTGAAAAATCAGTAATACGGAAAGGCTTGGAACATGAACTATTTGTTCCAGGCATTCTTAGGTGGAACTTCTTTTATGCTTTATGGACTGACACTTCATTGGTTACGCCTTCTTCAGACATCTGAAAGTGATGTTCTATGTGGTAGCAGCTTAGACCATCAAATATTTTAAGTCTATTGGTCCAGTATGTTTACAGCCTTAGTATCCTTAGTATTAGTAAAGTAATGTCATATTTCCGAATGGGGCTGACACAACCAGCCTTCGAGACCGTATTGCATTATTGTATTAGATTATGCAGAATATAACACTGTCGTTAACTCTCACCTCGGTTGTGTGCCACCGCATACAGGATGATGAATGGGTTTGGGGTCGGAACTGAACTACACATTACATAACGACATGAACGGCAGAGGCACTCACATCGTTGAGAATTAGCTTCAGCTGCTTATACTTGATTTCCACCAGAAATTCACAACGTCTCTAATGGTTCCCTCGATGAAGTCTCAGATTCGCGCGCTTACATCGTGCACACCCCACCAAATTCATTGCCAGCGCGTTTTCCACGCCCTTGGTTAACGAAGAATTTGCTGAGGTAGCTTAGCTCTCCTCTCTCTCCTCTTCTTACTGTCCGAATGCTTGTTGATTTGTTGAATTCCAACGCTTAGTTTCCGGTTTGTTTTGCTATTATTCGAGCAGTGAGGGAAGAGCAGATCTGACTTTGGTGTGAGAACCACAGTGGTAACTACTTTGGTACAGTACTACACGAAACTGAGACGAGGAAAACATTAGAAGACATCTGGACTTCTACAAGAAATCAGAACATAAACGACTGAACGATAAGTGTGCCCTTGCTGGTCTTGCCACTGCAGTTCACTATTCATCCCCAACCCTTCCGCCATCAAAGGTACGGAAGCATTCACACTACGTCCTCACAGTCAATGTCGTTGCGGGATTCTACGCAACCTACGCAACCAATCATTTGCAAAATAGTTTCTGATTTATTTGAGCTAGTGACAATAGATCAGAAAAAAGAGATAAGATTTCTCCTTCTCCGAATAGTCAAACAAACAACTTTACAAGAAAACAGAAGACCACTTTTAGACCACTCCTCCCGGAGGAGACAGTAGTGAAACCGGATCGAGTCATAAAGCATAACAAAGTTCCAGCTAACAAACTCTGAGACACAACATATTTCAGTCCAGTACAAAGAATGCACGGATTCAAGGACAAGAGAGCATGGCATTAGATAAATCCCAAGAGGAACCTGTTAGGTTAAGTGAAGAAAGATGCATAAGTTTCAAGCAGCCTAAAAAAAAAAGGATTGTGGGTGCCCGTGATCCGCAGTATATGGTGAGCTGATCTTCTCATCTCCATAACATCTAACATTTTCGAAAGTTAATAGTTTTCAAGGCCTCGCAAACCCATCTTTTTTGAGTGACACTCATTGCAATACATGAAAATTCAAGATATGCAGTTCCCTTAGTCATATGTGTATGTGTTTCCTTTCCTTGGGACAAAAAAAAACTCATCCCACTGCAGCTAAAAGAATTATTCTGAAACTCGATTTACTGTTACTAAGAAAAATTATTAACGTTTTTAGAATGAAACATAGTGTACCCATATAGCATCTCCTTCAAATTTTCATCAAAATTGGCCTTTACAGACTCTTGCAGAGCTCAATCCAGACTGTTATTTTGAATATCCGAAGTCGAAGCAAGCTGTTGGAGACGATTTTTAATTGCTCTAACACAACTTATTAATTTATCTATTAAGCTAAGTAATATCGAATTCACAATCCACATTAATTATTACGCCTATAGTGATCAGTTTTAATGTCTCAGTTTGCTCTTTTGACAGAATTTTGTTCATCATATGGCACAACGAACTCTTTTTTGAAATAGATGTTGTGATAAACACGTTTTGACGGAGTCATTTTGCAAAGCTAAGTCTTTAAAGTGGTAATCTCACGAAAATGTAATCAAAAATACCGCAGTTGTCTGCATCTGTTGACGAATATTTAAAAAAAATCATCCAAAATACCAAACCTAGGAAAGTATTAGATACTTCTTGGATCCGCTTGTGAACTACTCTAGATTAAGCTCCAGATTTTGCGTTGCCGGGCACTATTTTCTACAACGAGTTCGATTGGAGCGCGCCACCCTTGTGCACGCGCCGCATCTTTCGGGCCGTTTTTCTAACCCTCCTCCCCATAATCTACGACCCCGTATAGGCATAACCCACCTGAAACCCGCACACCTCCAGATTCGTGGGATGATGCCTTTAAGGCGCTTCCCCAGCTCTTCACTAAAAACTGATTAGTCCGGCACGAAAAGAAGAACACAACGATGCGTTAGATTTGTAGCGCGGTAACGATTGAGAATTGATGAGAAGAGGTTGAGGTTCAGTAATCAATGCTGTTTAGAAATGCAATGGTACCGAGAACTCGCGCGCGGCAAAATTTGTGCGAACACCTCTCTTGTGACAATTTCTACTTCCTTATTCGTCATAAAATGCCACTGCGCGGGCCAAAAAAACTGAAAGGAGTATCAGAAGCTTTCGAAAATATGAGTCTAAATAAGTTTAATATTCTCATTATTATCTTTATATATATATATATATATATATATATACCAGTCTGAACGTCCAGCTAACGCAGGACTTCAAAAGTTTTGTCATATGCTTTGCTTTTCTTCACTGATCAATACAAAGTAATTGTGGTACTTTTTAATTTTTTGGTAATTTTTTGTTTTCTGACGTTTTTTTCCTAACTTTTTGAATCTAAGCGTCGGGGGATAGACATGCTGAGGAGCACATAGGATTGACACACAACTCATTCGTTATAACGGTCATCGAAGGGCTCACAACGTGTCATTCACTTATTAGCTTGGTCGCTTAGAATTATTGCCTTGTACTGCTGCAATAGTTGCGCCGACCCGGAGACTATACACCTGCTAGCGTTTCTAGCGTCGGTGCACCAGTTCTGCCCTGTCGGTCCCGTCTTACTGTTCTGCGAAGTTTCGTTCCACGCACACATACACTCACACATGTAACCAACTAAGCTCCTTGTTGTATAGCATGGTATTTCTTCTTTCTATAGCGCTATAATCCACGGATAAATTCATCTCACTAGAGGGATCACAGCCGGTTAGTCGCGAGGCTACGTGGCGCGTCCCCGGGTGGCGGATAGGGGGCTAATCGCGGACCAAAAGCGACCTTGTGCTTGCCCAGAGACGCAGGTGGATTCAGGGGATGGACTCTCTGTTTCTGCTGAGCCAGGACTGACTCATAACATCCTTGTATCCCGCACGTCGGTCCGGCCAAAAGCCTGCAATCAAGTGACTAGGAGGTGCAAGGGAGGCGGTTTGGAGTCGCCTCCAACAAATAAGCTCCACATGTCCACTCCGGGAGAACGAAAGTTCTCCCAGAAACTCATGGGACTAGAGGCTTGCAACCTGCCCATGAGTTTTAAAATTTTTACGCAAAATACAGTAATAGAAAAGAGTCTCCTGATTCCGGAGGAAAGCCTGGTACGGTAGCGCCAGGTAGGACGGGGTTGCAGGAGTCATGTAGGCTACCAAAACGGAAAAGGACCAGGATGGCGATCTGTACTTATAACGCACGAACGCTTGCATCGGAAGCGGTCATCGAAGATCTGATGATGCAAACCAAGAAGATCAAGTACGACGTCATCGGACTGACCGAGACGAGACGACGTCACCCTCTCAACGCCGTATATGAAACTGGAGAAGAACTGTTCTTAGGAACATGCGACAGTAGAGGTGTTGGTGGAGTTGGCATCCTCGTCAACACGTGTATGCCAAAGAACATCGACTCTTTTGAACAACTTACGACCCGAATCGGACGTCTGCGGATGAGAAGATGTGGCCCAACACCAGCTTTGACTATCTTCGCCGCTTACGCTCCAACATCAAGCTACGAAGGAGAAGAAGTCGAAGCTTTATATATGGACCTGGAGAAGTTCTACCGAGAAGACTAGGCCTTCTACAAGGTCATAATTGGCGATTTCAACGCCAAGGTTGGCCCAAGAAGAACGCCGGAGGAACTTCACATCGGGACCCACGGCCTACAATGGAATGGCCAGAGGGAGAGGCTCTCCGAGTTCATCATGACGACTAAGACCATCCATGGGAACTCGCAATGCCAGAGGCCCTCCTCTCTACGCTGGACGTGGGAGTCACCCGGTGGAGGGTACCGTAATGAAATAGACCACATCATCGTCAATAAAAGGTTCTGCCTGACGGACGTCGGTGTTGTACCAAAGTTCTATACGAGATGGGACCATCGCCTCCTCCGAGGAAGATTTTCTTTCACAAGGAGAGCAGAAAAAGCCGCCAAGTTCAGAGAGAGAAATCCCAGGACTATCATCAACTGGGATCTCTTCGCTACGCTAGCCGGCTTTTGGGAAGATTCCGCAATGGACAACATCGACGAGGAATATGACCGGCTTGTTGAACACCTTCACGACTGTGCGAAGAAGGCTGAGAGTTTTAAAACCACCAAGAGGCGCCTGTCTCTTGAAACTCTTGAGCTGATACGCCAGCGTGGAGCAGCACGAGCCGCAGGGAACCAAGAACTCACGTCCGAGCTCGCAAGACTTTGCAGAGAGGCGATAAAGGAAGACCTTAAAGAGGGAAGGGCAGAAGTGCTGGCTGAAGCTGCAGAGGCGGGAAAAGCATCTGCTATGCCCGTCGAGACTTCGCCAGTCGCAAGACGAGGATGACTGCTCTCCGGAACCCAAACGGAACAGCCATTACATCGAGAAGGGGGATGGAGAAAATCATCTACGACTTCTACTCTGATCTCTTCGACAACCACGTCCACTTGCCTCCTCACCATCTGAGGGAAGATGGACAAGTCATTCCAGAGGTTCTCCCGTCCAAAATACGACATGCTATCATGTCGGTAAGAAATCGTACGGCACCCGGTCTCGACAGATTAAGACCAGAACACCTGAAGAGCCTTCCGCTAGTACTCATCAACACCCTGGCAAGGCTCTTTACACGTTATCTGTCGGAATGCAATGTTCCTAAACAGTGGAAGACCAGCAAGGCCGTGTTGTTGTATGAAAAGGGAGATCTGCATGACATCGGCAACTATCGTCCAGTCTGCCTACTGTCCGTTATCTACAAGCTCTTTACAAGAGTGATCCTTAATAGGATTGAAAAAGTCCTGGATGAAGGACAGCCATGCGAGCAAGCAGAGTTTCGAAAAGGATTCAGCACGATTGACCACATTCACACTGTTTCGAAACTCATCGAGGTATCACGAGAGTACAAGATGCCGCTCTGTCTCACCTTCATCGACTTAAAGAAGGCCTTCGACTCAGTTGAGACGGAAGCGGTCGTGGAAGCCTTGGACAACCAAGGCGTCCCTACTCAGTAAATAAAGGTACTTCGAGAGTTGTACAGTAACTTCACGACCGGAATTTCGCCATTCTACAAGAACATCATCATTGATGTGAAGAGGGAGGTCCGACAGGGTGATACAATTTCACCCAAAATATTCACAGCCACCCTCGAGAACGCAATGCGAAAGTTGGAATGGGACTACATGGGAGTGAAGGTTGATGGTCGGCAGCTACACCATTTGCGCTTTGCTGATGACATCGTGCTGATAACACCTAGCATCAGCCAAACGGAACGAATGCTGACCGAATTCGACGAAACATGTGGATGCATCGGTCTTCAGCTGAATCTGCAAAAGATGATGTTCATGAGCAACGAATTCCCCATTCACGCTCAACTGAACGAACATATCAGTGTGCACCAGCTACGTTTGTATGTGTCGGAAAATGAACATAATGAAAGACCTGACCCCGAGCTGGGCAGAAGGAGACGAGCGGCTTGGGGAGCGTACAAGAGCATCGAGGATGTAGTGAAGAATACCAGGAACACCCGGCTCCGTGCCCACCTCTTCAACACCACCGTACTTCCTGCTTTGACCTATGCTTCGGAAACCTGGGCATTTCGCAAGTAGGAAGAAAACGCGGTGAGCGTCATTGAACGAGCAATTGAGAGAGTGATGCTAGGAGTATCCCGTTTCACGCAAGTGAGGGACGGGATTCGAAGTTCTCTCCTACGTCAACGATCGAAGATTAGAGACGCCGCGCGTTTGCCAAGGAAAGTAAAATAAGGTGGGCCGGACACGTGATGCTCTTTAACGACAACCGTTGGACCAGAGCCGTGAGCGACTGGGTTTCCCGCAATATTAAGCGCACTACAGGAAGACCGCCGACCCGATGGTCAGATTTCTTCACGAAGTCTTTCAAAGAAAAATATGATGCTCTTCGTGTCCCACGCGAAAGGAGGAACCACTGGGCTACTTTGGCACGGGATCGGCACAAATGGAAGAATTACTGGCGCCCGCTCGACCAGTTCGAAGATCAACGGGAGTCAAGGTGATCAAGGTGATAGCGCTATAACATCGATCTCTTCCTCGCTTTCTTTCCCCATGGTTAACGGTGATAGTGACAAAAAACGTGAAACTCATCATCACACTTACAAGGATGAGGATTCTATGTTAGACCACGCAAACAGCTGGTACCTAGTAAAGCGGTTTTATTTCGGTGAAAAGCCACGCAGGTGAGCTGTCTCACTTCGTTTCGCTGCTCTCCGGCATTGGGACACTACTTCGGCACAGTGAGAACTGTCTCACTGAATTCTAACGCGAGCGCGCTGATCTGACATCGTAGGACCAGTTCTACCCCACCACTCGACTTTCTTCAGCCTACCTGACGTCGTAGGATACATTTCACTGCCTTTCGGGATCGTTGCGGCCGTCGTATCCAATTCTACTCTTTTCTACCCCTCCTACCACTTTCCGAAGTGGACACATCTATTAAACTGTTAATCGGGACCAAGATTCCGCGCTGGCGCCGTCGAGACCGTCCTACGCCACCTTTTTGTTTTCTGGGGGTCACGTAGTAATTCAAGGCTTTCAGATAATTTTCAAGCTGCCTTATTGAGCTACGCGCGTATCTTTCGCCGTGGGGCTTGTTACACCCAGGCTCACTTCCTTTTGGCAAAAATATTCGATGATTTTCAGAATTCTGACTCAAACACTACAAAAATAAAAGAATTATAGAGGGATGTCTAGTCTGGCACTTTTTCGACAACAACATAGAAAAGACCGATCACCGTAAGCTTTGTAATTTTCAACAAAACGCATACGCACGGTACGAAGTAGTACACGAAAGGCACCTGGAAAAATTGCCAAGAAAACGAAAGAGCTTTATGTAAAAATGTCGAAAAAGATGAAAATATTCAAAAAGGAAGAAAGCTAGGATCTAAACTATTGCTAAGATTAAACATATAGCAAACTTTAAAATATGATTCTGTTTTGTCCCATTTAACGCAGGCTCTTTAACACCATCAAAACAAAATTTTGATAGGTAATTGTTATTTTTAAATATTTACATTAGTAAATCTGCGGAAAGAAAAGTCGGCATAAAACACAATGGCTAGAAATAAATCTTTGCTTGAGAAAGCGCTGTAGAAAAATCTTTGTTTGTAAAACTGGAGTTGAACATGCTCTTAACGTTCTCCCTAAAGTGAAACTAGAAGTAACCAGTCCTATCATTTTGTTCAAATATCAGGCTACAACTGTTGACACTGGTTTAGTGGTAGCATACTGCCGGGCTGGCGGTGCTGATTCGGACACACAGAAACACACGTGTTATTGTATAGCATGATAAGTTCTACATAATTTAGAGCTACAGTTGGCATTGAGAGCACTGAGGGTAAATTGGAGATGATCCTAAAATCTTGGGTTCTGAGGAACGCGGGGTTGCAAAAACATAATCCTAATTAAAAATCATATCAACTCTGCTTCGAGTGTAAATAAAAGTGACCCGTCCTATTTTTTCTTTCTTTTTTTCCTTTTCTTTTTTTTCTCCCTTCTTTTTCTTTCCTCTTCTTTCAAAAACTTCTCTACAAGGCATTTTGCTGCCAGATTCAGGAATTGGTGTGTTGTGAAACTCCCCAAATCTCTGCATTCACTAGATCCAGCAAATTTCGTACCTTTCTAACCCGCCTTTACATCGATAGACGTTAAAGCATTTAATCTTCTACATGTTGTGGCCAAAGTTCTATTTGAGGGACGATGGGCGAAGTACGATATAATTTTAAAATAATGATTTAAAGCTATCTAGAACACTGTTCTAGGAATGGGAAACAGCATTTTAATTTCAAGCAAAAGCAGCGAAATTGTTTTTATTGATTAGTAGGTACACCATCGATTTTCATTGTCCTCTTTGCCTTCTTTTTTCTTGTTTTCAGCCTAAAGCAGAACCATTGTAAAAATTACTCTAGTAATTTTACAGTTTAACAATTTCAATTTTACACTAGTAATTTTTTATAAAGGCTTCCTTCTCCGCATTGAAAACATAGATTACCTTCGGCTTAAAAATGTCCTCATTGTTAAGACCAGCCAACGTTTGATAGTTTGGATCATACGTTCCCATAACCTTTTTCTGTTCTGGTGGTTTTATTTTCAACGCTCCGCCTCCTGTTGGACCCCCGGCCGCTAGACCACCACCGGTCTCCTAAAGAATATTTTCATGGAATTTCCACATATTTGAGACATAAAGAAGCTTGCTTAGAAATTTAAAGAAAGGCGACAAGCTATGTAAATGTGAGTATTGACAACAGCCCCTCAGTTACCTTCCAGTTATTTTATGTTACCTTCTTTTTGAACATATCCTCGTTGTTTAGGCCAGCCAGTGTTTGATAGTTCGGGTCATACGTTCCTACCATCTTATTTTGCTCTGGAGGTCGAATTTGTACATTTCCACCTGCAGCCGGTGCTTCCTCCTGCAGAATTTTTATTTTGAAAAAAAAATGACGCTCACTAAAAACAGCACTGTGAAGTTTAGAAATTTTAAATACACTTTGTTATAATTTTATCATGTCTCCTCAAAAATAAAGACATGGAAGTAAAGTCAATTGCGTATCAATCCACTCGGGATTCGTCAACGCGTCATGTTTTCGAACACGTGTTGGCCTATGCAATGACTTGTGTGAGCCAGCCGCTGATCAAGTCACTGTTTTATGCTCCCAGAAAAGTCTAGTGGCAATTTATCTACCCCGGAAGGATGAAATGGTTGGCACTAAGATGGTTTTGAACCATCGACCGTACAGCTATGGCGGACCTCTAATCGACTGCGGCACACCCACCTCTCAAATCAAGAACAGCGGAAAATATTAGGTGATTCTCAAAGACCAATTCATTAGTCCAAAGCCTATTAGACAAGCGAATGCGGGAAATTAATTCATCTTGAACGAGGTGAACGGAATTTTGGAAGGAGTGCCCACACCTTGCCTCTATTTTCGTAAAAAGAGTCAAGATCTAGAGTGACGGGGAATTAAACGTGCAAAATACCACGCATTTGGAAGAATCTGGACGTCCGGTTACAGCCGAACTTTGGACTTTTTGTGCTTCACTGATGCATCACTGACTTCGCTCGTATTCACTGATTATTAAAAATTAATAGTAGTGGCATGTTCTGTGAAATTAGAATTGTGTTTTTCCAGCAACACTTTCTTCTTGTGTATATTTCGGTGAATGATTTTAGTTTTCTTTGTAAAGGCGTCAGTTCTACGTTTGGAGAACATTCAAACTTCAACTTCGAACCCTCCTCCGATGCCAATGCAACATAGACGCATGAGACGCACGCAATTTGAAAGCATTTCTCGAGGTATGGATTTTCCTCATGTTTTCCCCAACAGTTAGCAGATTGATGTGCTAACATGAAATGGCGAACCTCATCACAGCAGTGATTAATTTAAGATCCCACGTCCTATCACGTAAACTGTTGGCCACTATTTAAGCAGCTGTTCGCATGCGTGTTTCCACTTTCTGAATAAGGCATGCTACCAACCCGAGGCGAATGTGCAAGGAACTGCGAAACGCGGAGCAGTCAGAGAGGTGAAACGCAACTCGAGCAGTGGCTATAGCTGTGAAACGGTTCCTAACTAAAATTTGAGACCCATGTGTGGGCTCGCGGACAATGGCAGCAGTAGAAAAGTGGCAATCGCCTTTGGAACAACTGGCTGTGAGGTATTCCCAAGCAAAAGCGATAGCTGCCAATGTTCCATGAATTCCGGATGCGTGTGAGATGAAGTTGGGCGCTAGACATGAGAAGGACCAACCTTCTTTTTGAATACATCTTCGTTATTGAGGCCAGCCAATGTTTGGTAGTTTGGATCGTATGTTCCCATCATTTTATTTTGGGCAGGAGCTCTAATATTCAAAGGTCTAGCACCACCTCCATCCTGAAAGTTGCAGATCATTGATGTTTTAAACAAGTGAAATGCCCAGGAAACTTAATAACTTCATTCATTAATAATGTTTCTTGTTTCTTGTCCGCTCCTAGTGAAAAAAGAAACATATGTACACTTGAGCATTACTACTATGGTCGAAATTTGTGAAATTTTAATTCCATAAATTTCATTAGGATCTCCATACAAGAGCATTGTTCTCGTGCTGCCGCAATCAATATTGGTCGTGTTCGAACATAATTTCAACGACTTCTAGATTCCCAGATGTACTAATGTTACATTTCGTCAACAATCGATAAAGGATAGACGAAAAAGTAGTTGCCGTTAAACTATCCTTAATCATACATTGATGCGTTCGGCTACATTGCGTTAATGTAGAGATGATAATGCAAGTATATGATTTTTGTTTGCGTGACAATTAACAAACTTCACCGTTAAAGGCAGCATACCATGAATCTAACGTATTATGGACCTCTCGTAGAAAACTTCTGTACGGTGTCGTAGATTGCGGAAAACCACGTGATTCCGCTTATCTCTCCGTCGTAAAAAACGGCAAGAGAGTCGCTTTAGTTCCTACGAGGTGTGTCAGAACGCGCCTATATACACCTTTCGTCCTCCGCACGAGTCTATACTTTAGTTTCACTTGAATACGCTGGCAAGGAGACCTTATCAGTCCTCGAAGGCTCGCTCGTTGATGCGGCGCGTGAGCAAGGGTGGCGAGTTGCACTGCAAGTCGTCGTAAAAAGCGACGGCTTCCGGGCCGTTTCTTACAGCGACTTTCGCAGCGAAAGATGAGCGGAACCAACTGGTTTTCCACAATCTATGTGTAGAAGCTTTCCATGGAAATCTATACACGTCAGTTTCGTGGTATGCTGCCTTTAACATCACTATGTTATAAATCTCTTGAAAGATCCCTGCTTCCTTTTCATTCCGTTGTCAAAAAGTCAGTTTGGAAAATGTCAAAAAACTTGTGAATCGATAACCTTTTTAGCGAATACGTCGTCGTTGTTCAACCCGGCTAGTGTTTGATAGTTAGGGTCATACGTGCCCATCATTTTGTTCTGCTCAGGAGCTCTTATTTTCAGCGGAGCAGGTGATTGTTGTACACCACCCTAGAAAAAAATCGAGTTTGATCAAATAATATTGGTTGAGTGTTTCTATAAAACCTTAGGAGTCGGGCGACGATCGAAGCCCTGCTGCGGTACGCGTTTTTCTGCTGACTTCCTTCTCCCACTTGCCTGTAAAAAAGTGGATGAGAGAACAGAAGTTGGACACAAAAGTTCATCGCCATTTCAAAGTCAGTCCGTGGAAGATTTCTTGCCTGCGGTGGTCTTACGGGTTCTGGAAAAAAGCTCATGAAACAACAATGTTGCGTTAGTGACACTGGAGAAACAAACTGACAGCTTGATTTCGAACTCACTAACCTATATCTTCCTCTCCCTGAAAACAGTAAGATTTAATAAGCATCAATTATTGTACGTTCAAAGCTACAATTCCATTTCTTTTCTGGAGTGTTTACGTTGCCTTTTTAAAAGGATGAAAAATAAGGTCTCTGGCATATCAGTCCACTCGCCATGCGCAAACGCGTTTTGCTCCAATTTGTAATAGTTGATGTCTTGGAGAGCATGCAGCACAGCTGCACACTGAATCTCTTGACATGAAGGAAAGCCTCATTCGCGTTCAGCACTCCAGTGGGCGTTGCTATAACATCCCCTTTCACGGGGGTCAGCTAGGTAGACCGGTATTCTTCATTCCGAACAAAAGTGGAATCAAAGCGACTCAAAGGCTGCTGCAGTTGCGTAAGCGGCTGTATTTGAAGCGGAAGAGAAACAAGCGGCTGCGATCTTGATAAGACCATCGTTATACCCCTCTCGGTGGAGATGTCTCGTCGTTATAAGGTGTAGTCGTTTTTATCCAAAAAACATCGAGTTCGAGTGCAAAAGGAGCGTCGCAAGACGTGTGCTTGGACTTGAAGATTTGGACACTGTCTATGTTGATAACGTTACTAGTATCCTAAAGCTCCCGAGAGGGTTTGTGGCTGCTTCTTGCGATACTGCAAAATAGTGGCTGTCGGTCATCTCTCCACCACGGTTTACCGCCTCATAGTAGCGTGGAGATGGCTCTGAGCGTCGATCTGGGATGCACAGAGGAGGTACATTCCCTGGTAGGCTCTCCCAAGTGGCGAGTTTGACACCTTCGAAATCCCGTCTTGTGAAAATCGAAAGCCTAGTTAGGATTGAACACTAGAAATGCCAGAAGCTGTCTTCCCGATCCATATAAGTTCGTGACAACCTGTGGTGAAAGCTAACCTCGCCATGGCAGGGCTCTTTAGTGTGGAAAAGTCTACTTGCCACTCCAGCACACATATTGCCGCAGTACCCTGCACACTCGGGTCCTGCGTCTCAGAAGTCGGACGCTAGGGCGATGGGTGAGAGGAGGAATCGTGCACGTTTCGCCATGGAGACTGTTTCAGACTTTACTCTTGCAACGCAAGAACAGCGTCCACAAACGCTGATCTACCTACCTGCACTTTTCGGAGCAGCGTATCAAATTCTATATGATGCCCCGCAAAAGACCAAGAGCAGAAGGGGAGACGTACGACAGATAAAGGGGGGTTTTTCATCACGAGATGTAAGTGCTGTTAGTTTTGCTGTGCACTCGTCTATCATCCAACTGGTCCATTCTCAAGAGAGAGGTCACCTGGCCTGACCTTCCTCTCCGGCTTCAGCGCCAAAAATTCATTAGCATCAGATGCTACTTAGCAACATCAGCAACCGGTAAATTAAGCGCGTTTTATGAGGAGCCGAAGGAAATGATCCGCAATGGGAAGTACTTCTACAAATTCATTGTCAGAAAACCCAACGCAAAACTAGGGAAGGTCACAAAAGAGGAATACAAGATCGGAAGACTTGATCAATTGGTCCGGAATGAAAATTGGAATCGTCTTGCCAGGCTATTGTCCGCCACTCGCCTCTTTCGTGGGAATTGTCTTTCCATGAGAGAAGGTCATCTTCGATGGACATGGGAATCGCCCAATGGCACGACTCGATGATTGAGCAAATACTCACCAACTGGATCTGGTGTCTGCATGAAGTCTCGCTAGTACCATCTTTTTGTAGTTGTTCTGCACAGCGTCTCTTTCGTGCGTAAATTCGACTCGTCCACAATATGAAAGAGAGCGTCGGTGCTTCGCAATGAAAGAGGAAAGAAGTCGTATACGATTATTGCCTACTCGAGCACTCTTTGTCCCAAGACGAATAGCACACTGAGGAGGGGTCAAACGTAAACTACAACCTGTTGCTCAAAGGATTACGTACTGAACGTGCCTTGAAGTCGAACACGATAAACTTGGACCAAGTTCTGGAGACCATCAAGAAATTGTTGGTAAGAAAAAGGGCTTCGAGGTTCGATCCGAATCCACCGCACATTGAGCGGTTAGTAGCAAATACCAGCTGCAGAAAGGCGATGCATGAGCATCATTTGGAATACAGGCAGGAGGAGATTCTTAAAGCACTGCGAAGAAGAATAAGTCTGAAGTGCTGCAGGGGCCTTCGAGAATGTGATATTCCGCTATCAGATGCAAATTGCACACCTTCTTGTTTTGAAGTCTCCCAAATCGTTTGAACTTCGTCATCTTTGTGTTCGTGTATCTCGGACGTTCTATGAATATGAAGAAAGGCTTGACGGAAGAACTGAACAGAAGGATGAGAGCAGCGTAGGCAGGATTCGCACCAGTCTGGGAAACTACAGACCAATTTACGGACGAAGAGCTCCGTGTCCATCTGTTTGACTCGACAGTTCTTCCTACTCTCTGCCACACAGCGAAGACGTGGCCAGATATCGCTGCCACGTCTAGAAAACTTCTTACTACCTAAAGAGCATTAAAGAAATGTGTTCTAAAGAGAAATCGACGCAAATGATGTCACTTTCCGTTTTCCGCAGCTCCGAGTTAAGAGAAATGTCCTTTCTTTGCGACCTAGTGTAATATATATAGAAAGCAAAGTATAGATGGAGGTCAAATTACGTTAAGAATAGACGATGGATGGACTAAAAAACGCCTGAGTGGATTTCAAAATATCCAAACGCCAACGAGATGGGATGTTGGGTTTGTCGCACGGATGGATCGGCGGAGAGCACAGCTGAATACGGCTCAAGCACCTTGCCAAAGTGGCCTAGCGAGAATTGAAGACATCTTAGATGACGACAGCAAGGAGACAAATCGATTGGAAAAGATGCTGAGCCCACAAATCCAATAAAGATGGGTCATCTAACTATCTAATTGAGTTCGGTCATCCCACAATATCGTCAAGGCCGAATGTGTGAGAGTGGAAATTAACGGGACTAGTACGTTTAGGACAGATGGAGCTCACTTTTGCTTAAAACGTGGCGCAACGATTACTCTCGCCGCACTAAATGAATGTGACAATTTTATATGTAATCTACTCTCCGAGGCATCTCATCAAAAAACAAACTATAACTCAACGAGTTTTGTTTTCGAAAGCCCCATTGCTAAGCAATAATAGAGTAATCTACCAACCGACGAAACTCTTCCGCTGGAACAATAGATGTGAAATATGACGAACCATATAGCATTAACAGACGTTAGCACATATAGAAATTGAACCTAAGATTGATTTCTGTTACGTTTTCGATACTTCAACGTTTTTTTAAAACAACCAAAAGGAGAAGTCCATGAATAGAGGATCCTTGGGTACTGGTAAGATTGAAAAGATGTCTGCAACTATTGTATATCCGAAACATTTCAAAAGATTGAAAGCACGCTGGTCATGAAAAATTCACGTAATCCTTATCTCACTTTTTGAAACATGAACTTTCCAGAGACTTTACGAAACCACTGATCAGCTCAAGATGAACTAGCCTGGTTCTGAAGAAATACAGGAGCGAAAAATCTGCACTCACGTAGTCTAATAACATTTCATAAATCAGGGAAATATTGTTCGCACCGCTTGTAACTACCACTCATAGGAAATGGGCTGCACCCAAAAGGTCGTTTCCGTTTATCCTAATATTTATGCAAACACTTAGAAGGAGTTCTTTAGATATTTTTTTGTTTGCTTATATTAAAAAAAAAGTTTCTTTTCCATTATACTCTTCATTTTTAAATTATTTACATCACATTTCATTCCTTAAAAACGGAGAAAGAAAGAGTAAAGGGAGGGGGTCCTTATCTATATTGCCGGATATCAGGATCAGGGAGGCCAGTATACCCCAGCGCACCTAAGGAGACGGGGTGAGGTGGGATTCGCGCGTGGACCCGTCGCACCCCCTTCTAAGGCTTCGGCGCCGATGGACCCGTGCACCCCTTCAAGGCTATCGGCGTGGACTCGCACCTTCAAGGCTATTCCGGACCGTCCCTAGTATGCGGGTCCACTGCTGGGCATGGACGTGCACCCAAGGCTACGGCGGCGCAAACCCGCACCTCACTTAAGAGACGCGAGACGGCCCTTCTATAGGTACGACGCCGATGGACCGTCGCACCCTTCTAAGGCTATCCAGACCCGTCGCACCCCTTCTAAGGCTTCGCGTGGACGTCGCACCTAAGGTATCACTGCGTCATCTAAGGCTATCGGCGCGTGGACCGTCGCACTCAGGCTATCTGCGATGGACTGCCCCCTGGTATGACGCGTGACGTCACCTTCTAAGGTATCGGCGCTGACGTCCATTTTATAGGTGACGCCGTGACCACTATTTATACTCACTTAGGCATTAACACGCCGGTGGAGTCCACCCTCATTTAATTGACCAAAAAAAAAGTCAGAAAGCCCGTTATTATATAGTAGATTATTGGAAAGGAAGATACCATTTATTCTGAGTGGAGACTTGCCTATTATTTCTTTGTGCTTGTGCATGCATTCTTACATATACAGATGGCCCTGAACATAATGTATCGGCCTGATGAGTTGAGCGAGTAACGATTTAATGGTTGTCGATAGGGCGGTGACGTAAATAAGCTGCTAAGTGCTCATTTCTTCTGTTTTTTTTTCTGTAGTGTTTTGTCCACGTTTTGTGGAATTCTGCTTGATTAGAGGTCAAGTCATAGTCATTACCAAATCCATTTCCGTTGGCGTCAATCCTATCGACAATCGTTTCATCGATCGTCGGCGTAATTTCTGGGTATCCGCCTCCGCTGAGGATGTAGCCGCAAATCTTGCGAAAGAATGAGAGCACCGGAAAGACGCGAAAACCAAAGAAAAGACGAAAGAGATTTGATCAACAAGAAACCACTGTAGCGATGTTGGGGTTTTTACAAACCACACTGCAGCGACTTACTCGACTTAATCGGTGGGCTGATGTCACCACCTCACGCGATTAGCATCCTCACCGAGTTGTGCCGTCCTTGAACACAACTCTGCCCAACCTTCTCGATCTTTTGCGAGATCTTGCACAGAATCAATCCATTCGCCGCTATTCCATATTCTGTGGAACCTTACGTCTCGCCTGTACTGCCTATCAACGCCAAGTGTCCTCAGGTCCTCTTCCACTACCTCATTTCAGAACTTCCGTTTTTGGCCACGTGGCTTCTTCTAGCATGAACTCAACAAACTTCTCAGAACTCACTGAACAAGGCGATCTGCCGGTCTCCTTAATATATGACCAAAGAAGCGAAGGCATTTACTCTAGCCACTCTCGACGGTGGTGCAAGATGTTGATATCTTTCACGTGTTATCTGCAAGTATACCACATCAATTTCTGCGTAAAGATCTTCATTGTGGTATACCCTAGGCCAAAAATTGCTACGTAGCCGTCTAAGCAGCTTTCGTTCCTTGCATCAAGCCTCTCCATCACCGTAGATAGTGCTGCCCAGGTTTCCGATCCGTACATCATGATGGGGCGAAATGCGGATAGGTAGACTTGCACCTTGACTTCGTTAGTGATAGGTGTCCATCACAGGGATTTTGTTAAGGAGTTAAATGTAGAAGTGGCCTTAGCGCATCTTTGCTGAATATCTTTCTCGTAGCTGCCGTTGTTCTTCGGCGTACAACTCAGGTAACCATCTGTTGTCCGTCCACCCTGATTCCCGTTCAGGGTCTCGAAGAGATCCACTGCTCTTCTTGCATTTATCAGGGCTTAGACGTAGTCAGTAGGCTGCGGCCAGCTTACTGATGGTGTTAGAATAATATCGACAGGACACTGATCTACTGTTCTTCGCACAATGTCGGCGATGGCGAAATTGAACAGGAAAGACCATGCTACTGCTTCTTGTCTTACTCCAGCTACCACCTCAAAAGGTATTGTACATTCGAACTGCAGCAGTTGTTCGTTGATTCATGTCATCAAGAAAGCGAACGAACTATCTTGGTACTCCATCGGCGCGGGGCACCTTGAGAAGACGGCATCGATGAGGAAAGTCGAACGCGGCCTCAAATTCCAGAAACATTAATTGCATTTGCTTCGAATACCGCTGTAAGATTCCGATCACTCTCCTGACGATGAACACCTGGTCTATCGTAGATCGGCCAGAACGAAAGTCAGCTTGCTCGTCGCGCGTTGTTTCTTCGCGATGTTTAATGAGTCGGTCCAAGATAATCCGCTCCAATACCTTGTACAGAAGCAAAGAGATCCCTCGGTAATTCAGAGAGTTCGCGATGGACACCTTCTTGTGTAGGGGAATTATGATAGCGTGTCTCCACGAGTCCGGTATCCTTTCGTCTATCCATATTGAAAGGATGATCTTTGTCATCTCACGAATCCCAGATGGAGGAAGATATTCCAGGACTCCTGCGTTAATACCATCGCATCTACCACATTTTCCATTTCTCATATTTTGGATACAGATCAGAACCTCTGACTTGGTCGGTGGTTCCTCGTTAGCCGCATATGTCGGTCTATCAACGTGCTTAGGTTCAGGAAGTGACGGCGCTTGCCAGTTCAGCAAGGTATTAAAGTGATTAGAAATCCGTCAAAGTTAGAAGTGTCGCTTCACCGACAGCCACTCCATTGGCAGTGTTAAACACAGGAGAACATCCTTTCATTTTGCCGCCATATTGTTCTAGTAAAGCATATGTTTCCCGCGGGTTCTTGTTCTCCCACTCCTTTTCAAACAGCTTCGCTCTTGACGTCCACTCGCTATCGCGGTTGACGACGCAGCTTCCTTCTAAGATTGAATTCCTGGTTGAAGTCACCGGCAGGTGCGGTGGGTGACACATAGACTTGTACGTGGACTTTGTTTCCGCAGATGCAAGGGCAAGCTTCTTCCGCGGCATTTGAACTGGGAGGGTTTCCTTTGCAGCGTCCTGGATGCACTTTGTAAAGGAATGCGCATCGCCAAGTTTCTTCTTGTTCCGCCCTCCAACTTGAATAGACAAACACTGGCGGTATTTCGTTCTGCATTCTTCGTCTTTCAGACCTGCTATGTCGATTTTCAGTTGAAGAGGAACTCTTCCGTTTCTCTTGTGGAACCGTATCTGTGTGGAAAAGAACAGGACAGTGGTCAGAGTCGAACGCGACAGCTCAAACAGCTGTAGAATTTCGGATATTTGACTGAGCAATGTTCCTCGCCAGAACGTAGTCTAGCTGAAGCTTTAGGGTCCTCATCTTCCGCATGCGCTGCTCTTCAGGCGTTAAAAGGGTTGCTCCCTGACATGTGAGGTGATGGCGTCGATGATCCCTCTTAAACGTG
This sequence comes from Necator americanus, assembly GCF_031761385.1. Lineage (NCBI taxonomy): Eukaryota > Metazoa > Nematoda > Chromadorea > Rhabditida > Ancylostomatidae > Necator > Necator americanus. Next base: position 22,446,388 of record NC_087374.1, read on the forward strand.
GGAACAATGATGAGGCCCGTCTGTTCATATAAGTCGAGCAGACGGTCACTGTTGTCCGAAGTGCGTTCCGCTGGATAATACCATTTTCTTAGCACATCGGATTGTTGTTCGAGTCCAATCTTCGATTCCGACAACGACAACCTGTTGGTTGGGTGTTTTAGACACCAACGCATTGATTTCATCATAAAAGGCGCCAAATTCCTTAACCAGGTTGTTGTAATCGTTCCTCACAGCTGTCGCGCATCCACCTACTTTTTTCTCATTAGCATCGCCGCAGTATAGTCGGGTCAAAACGGCATGAATCACGAGTGTAGTTGCAGTGCATTTGCGTATGCGGTCGAAAAGGCACGGTGAGGCAGCAGTTAAAACCGAGTTTGGACACTCGCAAACTGCAGTGATGGGTAGTACCAACAAGGATTTCACCACGCTCCTAGCAGCTACGCTCCAGCGAGGCGCCTCGAGAGAAGCCGCGTACGCAATTGCGTACGTGCTCCATGTCGTTTTGACCCTACTATATATGGTGCAATTTTCGATGCTAATGACGGACCTATCTCTCATCTGCGGTGCAGCAAACGGCACAGAGAGATACCGCAGAAGCCTAGACAGGGCGGTTTGTTGGAGTTCACTCGACAGTTTTCAGCAGTTTAGCGTGAAGAAACGAATGGTTCACCTTGATCACCTTGACTCCCGTTAATCTTCGAACTGGTCGAGCGGGCACCAGTAATTCTTCCATTTGTCCCGATCGCGTGCCATAGTAGCCCAGTGGTTCCTTCTTTCGCGTGGGACACAAAGAGCATCATATTTTTCTTTGAAGGGCTTCGTAAAGAAATCTGACCATCGGGTCGGCGATCTTCCTGTAGTGCGCTTAATATCGCGGGGAACCCAGTCGCTCACGGCTCTGGTCCAACGGTTGTCGTTAAAGCGCATCACGTGTCCAGTCCACCTTATTTTACTTTCCTTGGCAAACGCGGCGGCATCTCTAACCTTCGATCGCTAACGTAGGAGAGAACTTCGAATCCCGTCTCTCACTTGCGTGCACGGAGCAGACGTAAATGTAAACGGTTCGATCAGAAACAGTAGAAACCCCAGCATTCCATGAGTTTTGAGGGAAACCACACTACGAATGCATCGTAGAACTTATACAAGTGAAATTGTTGCAACTGGATGAAGCTTTCTACCTTCGATGAAGGCAGGCGAAGAGTGCGACAAGATCATCGAACTTCACTCCTTCCTTCTTTTCGTTTTTTCTTTCGTAGACTGTTTCAAGAATAGAATACATGGAGTCGAAGTCATTTTCTATCAGTCTTATAGCCTCTTCCCATAGCTATGGCGCATCTCAGATTTCAGAATGTGGAATTTGTCTTTCTATTCAAATCTTTCGTCCGAATATGCACGACTAACATTCTTGGTGTAACAATCCTAGAGAAATCCTTTTTCCTGATTTTATGGTTTCTTCTGACGCCAAGACATCTTCTTGAAGACTTTTGTTCTTGGGAGTTGGATTTCTGTTTTTTTTCCTACTCTTCGTGTAATTTATTTGCTTTATTTCCATTCTTCTAAGGAAATTTTGGGAATTTTTGCCTACGACCACAAGAATGGTAATCACGCACAGTTATAAGAAGAATTGTAGGAGAGATCCTTTCGCTACCAAGTAAAATTTTAGAGGCTCCTTATGTGCAGAGAAAGGAGCAAAACTAACTAGGAAAAAAAACTTTGGTAGGATTCTGTTATCCTATTCACTCAATTTCATATGAAAAGAAAACAAAAGCTAGCTAAAATATGATAAAAAAAAAGACCTCCGAGGGCTTTGTCGTGCTGTGAGGACACGAGCCAACTCGTGTTCTCACAGCACGTCCTCACAAGTGAATTTAAGTTGTCTAAACGTGCTGAAAACGGAAATTTGATCTTGTCCCCTGCTCTCTTTAGCGCATCGTAGATCTGAGGAACAGCAAAATGAGATTCAAAAAAATAGGTACTAATGAATAATAATAGAATGAAATTAAAACATCAATGAATGATAATATCAAATGAACAGTACGGAATATGGATTTGAATGCACTAATCTGTTTTCATAAATTGTCAAATTATTGCTAGTTGTAGACTTCTAGGTAGCTTATGTTATACTACGGAACTAGGTTGCACTCGAACTTATAAAATAAAATGTATAATGTAAATATAACATTATGTAATACAAAATCAGCAATCCCATCCTTGACACAAGGTTATAAGTAGTACGAATTTGTCTGCCCCAATCTTTCGAAATAAAAATGTTTTAACGAAGCGAATAACGTTTAGTGAGAATAATGCAAAGTCTCGAAGAGAACTCTTTGGTTGCTAGGAAAACTTTCGATTATATCTAAAGATCTTAAGAATGCGCTGGGATCACTAGTACGACATACAACTAGACACAGCCTCATCACTCTTCCTCTTAACGTCCAACTTCGATCTTTATCATCTTTTCTTTTCTTATCTTTTCGAAAACTACTACTGCTGAAACTGAAATGCTGATACTCAGGTCAGTTGCCGCCTTCCGATGACCTTGACTTTGTTATAAAAGCAGAGGCATAGCATCCAGGGAGGATACTCCGTAAGGTGTTCAATTCCTCAACCGTACGATTTTAAAAAATACCAGTAAAACTCTTCATAATCCTTTATTGCTTGGAGTAAATACGTAAAGAGATGTTATCTTTAGGAAATGGGAACTACAACCCTTGTAGGTGGCGTCGCCACAACGTCTGCCGTGGCGGTTGTTATTTCTTTGGTGAGTGTGACCTACATCGTCAATGACATTAATACCTTCTACGAGGACGCTCTTCTGGAACTGGATAATTTTAAGGTAAACAAAATCGTCAGTAAAAATTTACCAAGTAACAATTATTTCTGACGTTTTTAAAAAGAGAAATATTTGAGGACATCGCCAACTCTGCATGGCATAAGATGCGCACTGCTCCGGAAGTGGCTCGAGAGAAGAGAGCAGTACTCATTAGGAGACGTAACGCTGGTGGTTCTGCCTGCAACTGCGGTCATCAAGCTAATAGCTGTCCCGCAGGACCACCCGGACCTCCAGGAGAAGCGGGACAGCCTGGAGATGATGGTGAGGCAGGAGCGCTAGGACAGCCAGGACGTGACGGTAGTTCAGAAGGCGGCAATGGATCGAACGGCAGTTGTATCCAGTGCCCTGCTGGTCCACCAGGACCACCGGGACCCGATGGAGATGCTGGACCTGCTGGACCCGATGGAAACCCAGGAGCACCAGGAGCCGCATCTGGGCCTGGACCAGCCGGACCCCAAGGACCACCTGGAGATGCCGGACAACCCGGAGCACCTGGGGAGGCTGGAGCACCTGGAGAAGTGGGAGCACCTGGAACTAGTGGTAAAGGACTTCCTGGACCAGCCGGACCTGCTGGATCAATTGGTGCACCTGGACAGCCTGGAGCGGATGGAGATGCTGCAGGTGCCGGAAATCCTGGTCCACCCGGTCCTTCTGGACCTGCAGGTAGTCCCGGACAATCTGGTACCGACGGAGCACTAGGAGATCCTGGAGCTGATGGAACACCCGGCAGCGATGGAGAATACTGTCCATGTCCAACGAGAAGTAGCGCTCCAATGGATGCTCCAAGCTCTGCAAACTATGAAAACGCTGCTCTTGCTGATAATCCCGAACCAGCGGAAATTGGAAAGGACGACAATGACAGCAACAGTGGCAGCGACAGTATTAGTGGCAGCGACAGTAGTAGTGACGAAGGTGAGGACGAAAAATCGAGGAAAGCTCTTCATCGTGTTGCTGCGACAAGGCGTTTGGCCGCAAAGAAGGTCGTCAGGAAGGTTGCACGGAATGCTGCCAAAAAGGTCGTTCGAAAAGCTTAGGGCGAGTGCACATTTTTATGTACTCAACAAATAAAACAGCTTTGAATTATCTTGTTGAACTGTAACAGAACCAAAGTTAATTTTTACCAAAGAAAAGCGAACGAGAAACGAAAGGTGAATTTAAGAGCAAATTCTTGCTATTAGCCTCGGGAACAAAGTTGCAAAGCCATGGGCAACGTTAACCGTGAAATAGCATGTTTGCGGGACGCAGCTACTAGGACATGCTAGGACAGACTTGTAAACTTCCAAGATTGACTACTCCTACAGCTTACATGTGTCTCTTAGTTTCTTACTTAGACAGGGTGAGCACTCCTAAGTCAATTCATAGGATTTTCCCTGTTGGGTGTTTGATGGGATGGATCACTTTCACCATCTCAGGCCCCGGAGAAGAAAATCATCGTCGTGCCGTGGTTTATTGAAAAGCGTATACGGACACTTCGTTATACAAAATTTCAGTATTCGTTTTCTTCCTTTTTCTTGTTAGTGAATGTTGAAGGCGTAAGCACGGTGTTCGTGTAAATAAATAACACTATCTACTGCTCAGCCCACAGGACGACAACGCTATACCCCTTCCTTTGTGTTTGGTACGCAATCCAACATCGTGATTAAAAAAGCTGATCGTTGGTTTAATCCCCTGTCTATAACCTCATCCTAGAAAGCACAAAAAATCATAATGGTGGGAATTCATAGAATAGAGGGCGTTATTTGCCTCTACCATGTTACAAGGGATAAGATACCCGGTCTTGATTCGGATGAGATAACGCACTCGAGGTCGACAAAGAATCGTCTGGGGCTTACGGAGGCGTATGTGGCCGCAATAGTAACTTGCGAGGATGTATCGAAATTAGTATTTTTATTCTCCCATGCATATCTGTTTACCAATTTATTGAAGGGAAAGCATAGAGAGCTTGTTTAGGTTGACGTGGTTCCGCATCATCGGATATGGAGTCGCACCCGAACCTGTCGCAGCAGCTCACTACCACTTTCAAACCAACTGCAAATAGGGGATAAGTGATAATTGGCTGACATTGACTACAGTAATATTCGGAGGCAAACAGATGAATTAGCTCAATCCTTGCCGACAAACTTGGTGTCAATTTATAGACCTCGAAAGGAATGAGAACTCTCTGAAGGTATCGAATCATCGACCGCTTCATTGTTGTGATCCCATATGCCCTACACCAAACCCAACTAAAAATAAGCTAAAAATACAAATATATACAGATATAATAGAAACGCCTTGCCGTACGTCAGACGTTGTGCATAAAGCTGATTCACAGAGTAACAAATATAGCTTCGATTTGCTCAAATATTGTAGACCGTGTTCGTAATTTATTACACTAAAGATCGCTGCGGATGTTAAAAACATCACTATTAGAAGTGAAATAATGTAGCTTACGAAGATTCCAAACAATTAGTACTCATAAGTGTGGCCTTGTCATCTTGAGCACAGACCAGTGGTGCAAGGTCTTCCCCCAGTGCGATTAATTTAACCTGCAGATTACATTGCCCTGATGGTGAACGACATTGAATAAATGTCTCCTTAGTAAATTATTTCTGGGTAGGTGTCCACAAGGGAATACTATTTTTTCGCGAATTTTCTTTCATTTTAACGATTACTGCGATCAGCCAGCGTGACCTATCCCGATGACCCTTCTCATGACATCTTACTGCATCCACCAAGCAACCTGGTTGCTTTCTAACGACACAGGAGACTCTAGAATCCAACATCTTTTCTTTTTGTTATCTTTTTTTTTCAAAAATCGAAGAATTCACTGGATCACATTTCGGGTAAAATATAGTTGAGGAGGCACGTAATACTCTTATTTGTGGAAGTAAACAACTAAATCAGTCTGGGGTCTAAGACCCGAGCGTTAGTCTTAGAGGATCTCTGACATGTAAACTAAAGTTACGAAGAGAGAAAAAGTACGAAAGAACGTCCAGAAATAAGAGCGTTTCTTTTTTCTTTCTTTCTACTATAGTAATGTTGAGAAGAAAGATAACCAAACAACATGGCAATTCGCCCTTTCCTTAGCGATTGCATATTGGGATAACGATGCCATTTCAAACTGAAAAAGGTTTGAAAATGATAAGGGCGCGCAGCTTGACATACAGACAAAATGTCTCTCCACACATTACCTCAGCTGCTTCGAATGGGTGCGTCTTCATCGATAGGTGCCTATGCTCTCTTTCTCCAGTTTCCTAGCTTATACTCTCTTTTCATGGCTGCAGTTCTGCCATGTTCAGTACAGTATAGTACAGTGTAGCACAACGTTATGGTCGTATTCCATGTGCAAAAATACTGCCAGGAATCGCGGAACTTAACGACTGTGCTTAGTGGTTGAGTGTATGTAGTGAGATCTGGTGACTCACTTGCACTGAAGATCTTCCAGAGGATCGTTCGTTGAACACCCTCACCTCTTTCTCTCTCTCCCTCTCCTACATTCTTTTGTTTTTTCTTATTCTTGCTGCACTTACGACGGACTTCTTTTCTTTGCTTGTTTCTTCTTTCAGTCCTACACTTGTTTGCTTCCTCCTTTTTCATTCATTTTTTTCTGGTCATTACGTATCTGTGAATTTGCTGTTTTCCGTGGATATTTCATTTACGCCTTCTGCTAACTGCGCACATACGCACATAATTCACGCCAATCATCCCAAATCCAGGCAAAAAAAAATGGAGGCTGTCCTTTTGCTCTGTCTGGGATTCGAAGCAACAGCAGATGAGTTTGAACGGCAGCTGATTTTTTCTAAAATTATGCATATTATGCTGAGTACGTGACTGAACGAGTAATCGTTCAGTCAGATCAGGGACAAATCGATCGATTGCACATCACGTAGGAACTTCAATCCTTGAAAATTTTTCTAAAAATCTTCCAAGTAATATGACCGTCACATCGATTCTTTCTATGGATTTAGTAATGTTTTTCTTAATTTTGCAACACTTTGAAAACACTTGTTACGTATTGGGGAAAAATATTGCAACAAAAACGAACTTGTGTCTTTTCTGAAATTTAGTCTCATGTACTTATCTGTGGAATTCCAGTACCGTATAGAATATAAATCCTTTTGCATTGCGACTAAAAATCGTCTCTTAGCAGAAACTGAATTCCTTCGATTTTGAACCAGTGAACACCTGAGTAGAAATCGCTTTCAGTTCAACATATTCTCCGTTGGTGTTATTTGTTTAAAGCCCAGTAACTATTCATATCTTCCTAGTAGTGAGCGATATTGAAGCCGACGTGCTTCTGGTTAAGCCGCTTTTACTTTCTTGTCACCTGGATTCTCGACGACTACACGTTTCAATAGAAAAAGAAAATCCAACGAACACAACGACACTTCTGATTGCGCTCAAACAGTAGACGATGAAACAGTGATCCTCTGATCGATGTTCAGATGAATGGAACTGTGTAGGGCATCAAGAACGACTACTTAATTCTGGTGTTCTGAGCTTTCTTTTAATATGCATCATTCGTGTTCACAAAAGAGGGAGACGCAGCCCTTTATTTGACTCTTACAATGAAAAATGAGGTGTCAATTAGGCATGTCTGGCAACCTTTCTGCGCAGAACGCGCTTCCTGACAACGCGGCGAACGACCTTCTTCTTTCCGTATCCATTGGCTCCTCCATTAGCACCGCCAGATGTTTTGTAGCCAGCACTTCCTGCAGGTGGAGCATCCATTGGAGCTCCAGCACGAGGAGGACATGGGCAGTACTCTGCATCGCTACCAGGAGCAGCGTCAGGTCCTGGTTCTCCAGGAGTTCCATCTGCTCCAGCTTGTCCTGGGTTACCAGCTGGTCCAGCTGGTCCTGGAGGTCCTGGATTGGCACCACCTCCAGCACCACCATCTTGTCCTGGCTGTCCGGCGGGTCCCGCTGGCCCAGCAGGTCCAGCAGGTCCAGGAAGACCTTTTCCACTAGTTCCAGGTGCTCCGGGTTGTCCGGGTGCTCCAGCCTGTCCAGGCGCTCCGGATTGACCGGCATCTCCAGGTGGTCCCGGGGGTCCGGCTGGTCCGGGCCCGGATCCGCCTCCTGGTGCTCCTGGGTTTCCTTCGGGTCCAGCAGGTCCAGCATCTCCATCGGGTCCCGGTGGTCCTGGTGGTCCAACAGGGCACGTGATGCAATTACCATTCGAACCATCTCCTCCTCCCGAGTTGCCATCACGGCCTGGCTGTCCTGGCGCACCTGGCTCGCCATCATCTCCGGGCTCTCCTGCTTCTCCTGGGGGTCCAGGTGGTCCTGCGGGGCAGTTGCTAGCCTGCTGGCCACAGTTACATCCTGATCCTCCACCAGTAACATAAGAGTCACGTCGCTTGACGAATGCTGCTCTCTTGTCACGTGCCATTTCTGGGGTGGTTCTCATTTCGTGCCAGGCAGAGTTGGCGAGATCCTTGAAATACTTTTTTTTGTAAGAACACCGATTGCATCCTTTGGTCAACATAGTCAGAGTGTACTCACTTTGAAGTTATCAAGTTCCTGAAGAGTGTCATCGTAGAAGTTGTTGATGTCGTTGATGATGTACACCACGCTTATCAAAGAGACAACAACGGCGACAGCCGACATTGTGGCGACGCCACCAACCAACGTGCTTGTACCCATTTCTAGAAAACTATACTTGTTAGTCATTAGTTTTATTTTGTTAGCGAGCAGAATCTCTAATTTCATAGTACAATTAGAAATATAAGGTGAGAAACGAAAACTGCACTGGGATGAAATGGCTTACCTATCTAAGCCTCGGCACAGAACCAGTGTATTGAAGACTGTTTCGATTTCATTTTTATACGTGGAAATCCAAGGTCATTTGGATCCTTATAACAAAGATTTCGGTTTTATCGTTACTTTGCAGTTTTAGGTGATGTTGATAGAACTGAAACTTGCTTACTCTTATCGGGGATAGGTAGCAATAACCTTGACGCGATCGTGTTCAATGTAGCAAGACAGTGTGCCATGCCATTTTCATCAAAATTAGCTATGAAACACAACGTTTTCAGTCGAATTTTGAGTGATTTCAATGGATCTTTATGGTTATGGACTTGTGGAACCTCAACGAGTCTATAACCCCTGTGTATTGATTTCGAAATGAGAAGGAAGGAATTTTCGCTCATCCCGGCACAGGATGATAAAGATAGGGAGCATTTATTATTATCCTCAGTCAAAAAATAGTGAAGGGAACTGAGAAATGGTGAGGTTCATTCCTATTTCTACTCGCTGCGGAAGGTTGTTTACTACATATCTACATTGGACTCAAGTCATGTTGATAGACTACGTGGGTCCATGTCAAAAGTTCTGCAGTTCGCGCGGTTCAAAGTCCTCCTCTCGTGTTATTGCTCGTCATTTCTTTGTCATTGTCCGTTCCTACTGCTGTCATTGTCATCTTGCTGTTTTTCTCTGTTGCCCTCCATTTACTTCTTTTACTTAGAAATATCTCTCTTGAACATAATCTCACAACAACTTTATTTTCTGATTTGTTCCCCTTGTACAATACCTATAATAACACTTCAATACGCCTCACATGCTCCGTACCTGAAATTTACATTTTCACGCCTGTTCGTATTTCCTCACATTACCAATGTTTTCTCCCTCTAATTCTCACTAATTCGTACTTCAGTTTTTCTTACTACTCCTTCGGGCTCTTTTATTGTTGTCATAAAATCGTCCTCCGTGGATCTGCAAGGGTAGCACTAGGCATCTGTTGATCTACCTGAGTTTCACTTGCTCTGCACCTGCATACCTCCCGCTCCCGCTCCCCTTCTCTGCCATCTCATCCATTTAAAACAAATCAAATTAAATCTGCCACCTCAGTGACTCACAGCTATGCGCCATGGAATCCACGATCATCCCGGACCAGATATCAAGATTGTGTTTCTTTCATGAACCTTATTCATCTAGCTTCTGAGATCAGTACGAGTGCTTTTCAGATTTTGATCTTATCACGTCTACTCGTCACTGTTAATGCATTGTTTACGGCGATATTCTTACTATGTTGTCGGTCAAAGAAAAAGGTTGGTTGGGTTAGGTGAGGTCGTGTTCATATCTTGCCGTGCCATAATAGGAACTGGTTTGAAGTGAGCGTTAAAGAAAACGTTGTTGTCGGAGTCCTCTGTGGAATGTCGACAAGCCCAAGTCTTTTATTGACCCTGTGATGGCTTCAATACGTATATCATGGTCCTTGCATCTCTTTTTTTGAATTATCTGCGCCCAACATAACCGAGTTTCATGCGAAAGACGAAGGTTTCACAACGATCATTTCTGGTCATGAATAAGCCAGAATTTTCATAGCTCACACAGACAGGAAAAGCGAGTGTGCCAGAATAGCACTAATTATGTATTTGCAAAAAGAGTTGCGCAGGACCTGCTTAGGTCCTCGCCTCCGCAGTTCTTTAGCAGCGTATGACATACGGAAAGCGAGGAACGACTTTGATTCATCAAGTCTAGAATGTTCCGAGATAAGGTTGATCCACACATGAGATCCGTCGCCTAGAGAAGAACTCCAAACTGATATCAGCCGGCCGTCGTAGTTCGTCATCAATGGCGGTAAACACCAACATGCGGCAGTATTTCATTCTCTACAGACACTGATTTTTGCCAGGGCAATCGTGGACATCTATCCGCCCATAATTAACACCTATTAATGTTGAAGCGGTAGTTTACGCTACCGTTAATGCTGATAGTTGTAGTGTAGATGACAGCTGAATACGAGCGCAAGTAGAGGGATAGAGGACGAAGGCTCGCTTTGCTGTCAAACCCATTCGATCGTGTTCACACAGACAGGAAAGCGAGTGTGAAACCTTGCCGTAGTTATCACTTTGCGAACCAACGGAAAGCGAACTTCAGATGATGCAGTGATGGAAATGACTCTTCTCTCTGCCCTGTACTTCAAAACAGAACTCAGTGCATCTTTGTGCATCTGCACCGCGGACAAACTGGTTGACACTTAGTTGACGCAACGTCTCGCGTTTACGCTGTACTTTTTGTAAAGACGAATAATAATGTCCAAATCGATCGGGTTTTCCAAGTTTGGATCCATAATTTAGACGATTTTTGAAATAAATAATCGCTTGGCACTTACTGATGACTAAACGCACCAAAAGCTTGGCCGCAATTTTCTAGCAATTAAAGCATGCGGCGAGAAGTGCATGCAGTTGTTGTACTTCTCACGTTTCGTTCGAAAATCGTCGAAAATCCATCGAATTACAACAATCGTGCGGAATGCTCCGCACGCTCCCCAAACATGCGAAGAAATAAATACATGTACAGTCGCCGCTTGACGTATTAGGTTGCCCTGACGGGTTACCTTTGTAAAGTAGGCGGGCATTCACTTGATTCCTCTTAGCAGCAATCGATCAACAGGACGACGGGGCTTATGAATATATAAATATTATACTATAAATAACTAAATAAATATCGCAATTAAAGGGAAAGGGTAGCCTGTTTTCTCTTCTTTTCTGCTAGTATTTCGTGTAATTGTACATAATCAAGATTACGTCAGTAAGTAGTGCAAACTACTTCTTCTCTCCTTCACATCTTCGCCATCGCCGCATCCATTGTCGTCCCATTGAACGGAGCGTACAGAGAGACTAAGTATTAGCGGCCACCACTGCCACGAGTGCACCGCGTCAGACCGACGAAAGACGTTCAGCGGTGACTGCACAAATGGGATTAGAGCTATACATATAAAGTGGGGTTAGAGAGAGTTGTGTCATTCTCCTTCCAATTTCTGAGTTCTTAATCTCGACTACTTTACAGGCTTACCCATCAGCCTTCATGGAGGTGAGTTCAGTTCGCCAGATTTTCGCAAGTTTTTGGCTAATTTACTACTGACTACTACTGTGTCAACAAAATTCTACATTTCTTTAAGGGTTACGGTTCGAAAGATGACGCTCCTGGAACACCAGATGGATCGGTATGATTCCGAGCGTTTTAAGTCGAGAAATGTGAATGTTTTCTTGTTCAGCGTGACAACCAGTTTCGAGCACCAGAACAAAACAGAGCTCCCCAGGATTACCCAGCACCTGCTGGCGCCAACAATGCGGACTTCCAAAACAGAGCAGTACGAAAAGATCCCTGGGTTTTTTCTTTAATGGCCGTAACGTAACTTTTATCTTCAAGCAAATCACCTGAATAACATGTAAACTGCAGTACCACATGCCGTTTAATGTGTTGAAGATCATAACATACATCAATTATCATTGGTCCCAAAATTGTATCAAAATTAACTTTTGCAAAAGTAATATACTCCTGAGCATGAAACCCGCAAACTTCCGTATCACGGACTTCTAGTTCTGTCTGACTGAGCTGAAGTTTCATAGAATTCACAAGGCCTCATCTTCAAGTGTTTCCTACTCCGAACATTAGTTTGTTTGTAGTTTAGTTTGACTTTAAAATGCTAAAAGCGGAACGATTAGCTTTTTCACTCAAATAGTTACTTCCCTTGAGCGGATGATCGTAATCCTAAATGTTGAACCAATTTTTCATCGGGAAAATTCATTTCCTCGGTGCTCCACCAAAAATAGGTCCGTAAACATAAAATCCTAAACGAGGCGTCTTTGGGGATAATTGAGTAAGAAACTCCTGACGTCTGTTGATCCAAGAAACACTGGTACTCTTCGTTATTTTGACTCACAAATTTAGGCCGAATACGGTGGTCCTGGTGCAAGGGGTGGAGGTGGGTATGGAGGAGCTCCGCCACCAGGGCAACCAATCGTTCCACTAAATATCAGACCTCCACCTCCTGCTCAAAACAAAATGGCCGGTACTTTTGATCCGAACTACCAAACGTTAGCCGCACTGAATAATGAAGATGTTTTCAAAAGAAAGGCAAGAGTTTCATCGCACTACTGAAAGATATATGGGACAGATTTTCTCAAATTCAGGACGCTGGTGGAGGTCCCTTTCTCAGAGGTCCCGTTGGCGGTAGTGCCGAATACAACGGGGGTGCAGGCAGTGCTGAATACGGGCGCGGTGGAGGTGCAGGTAGTGCCGAGTACTTGCGCGGCGGCGGTAGCGCCGAATATCGCCGAGGTGGAGCCGGTGCTGGGGCTGCTGCTCCCGCTCGTGCACCAGCTGTTCCCATTCGAGCACCGGCCGCTAAAGGAAAAGTGGCCGCGTTTGATCCTAATTACCAAACTCTCGCGGCTATCAACAACATAGATGTCTTCAGAAAGGTTTTTTTCTTGAATTTTCCAGCAACGAGGTATATTATAATGCAGTACTTTTCTGTTTAGGGCAGTGGCGAAGCTTTTGGTGCACGATACTAACCAATGAATGAAGTGCATTGAATCAATAATTAGATCGATCCAGGTTTTGTCATATTGTTTGTCGCCGCATAAACTTTCTGTTAAACAGTGATGTCGACAATGTGTCAAGAAAACGAGTCCAGAACTAAAAATAAACGTGAACAGCTAGAGGAATCTGCCGATCACCACTGCAGAAGTGTATGACGACCGACGAAAAATTTACTCACAAGATATGCAACAATTCTGTGCACCCAACGCTACTGAGTGCCCGGAAACGAAACACACTTCCCAACTGCTCCGTTAATACAATAACACAAAACTCTATATACAACAAAGCCACTCGTCACATATTTCTAAAGCATTGTGCTCGGCTCCTCTGGATCCACCCAGGGCCAGCCGTGTTGCTCACCTAAACGCATTCTAGGAGTTTGATCAGATAGATATATTAATTAAGCGGTACTATTGGCTGAGCACATGAACCACTTGCCATTTTCACAAGGCGCCGAAGGTCCGTTGGCTGAGATTCTTAAAGAAGAATTTTTCTGGAGGATCGTTGTTTGTTACTGTGTTTGTTACAGAAAAATTTATCAAACCTTTTTTCTGGAAGTAGGGGATCTTTGTCTTTTTCAGCAGCAGATGCAACGATGCCGCTAGCAAAACACCAGTCTGCAAGTACTCCCTTTAAAGCACTATGCAGGCCCAGTAGTTTCGTGAAATTACCGCTATTAAATGAACAAAATAGCAGATCACACGCGATCATCCATTACAAACCTTGCTGGAGGAATTGTGTATCACCAAGCTCTCGCAGTTTTTCCAACAAATCCCAAAGTTGTGTGCTTTTCTGGAAAAGAAATTATGGTGAAATTCATGTAGGGGGAGGGGATATGGAAAAGGGTTTAACACCACTTTCCAATCAAACTTTAAGGCATCACCCCACGAATCTGAGATGGTACGACGGAATCACCCTTCCCTCCATAATCTACGACTCCGTACAGGCATAACCCACCTGAAACCCGCACCACCCCAGATTCGTGGAGTGATGCCTTTAAGGACTCCACACAAGGGGTTCTAGCTAGATTTTATACGATGTCTGGCAGACCTGTCAAAACCTACGGTTACCCTACTGCTACACCTACTGAATGGGTCCCACATAGATGAACTACAAGAGGCAGCAGCTTCAGGAACCTCGCCTGACCCGAATAATATTAATTTAGCTCCGTTAAAACTGGAAAATTTCCGGAGAAAATTAGCTTTCTGTTTTTTCTTAAAAATAATAAAATGACGAAATTTTTCAAAGTACCTGATGGACATATCGTCGTCGTATTTGATTCTCAGCTTCTGCTTTGGCCAAGAGATCTTTCTCGTTCTCACGCCTAAACAGGATAAAATCATCCATCAAGGGTTTTTGGATGCGTGCAGCATGGTTCATCCTACTGACGACACTGAGGTCTACGGTTTCCCCACCATCCGTTTTTCTATAATTTTTGACATTTTTTACAGTTCTAATGTACTAGATCACACCAAAGAAACGACTATACTTGTCACAAAACTTCCTCGCAAAACGACAACATTCTGAAACTGCACACCCAAGTGTTTCGCTTGAACGTGCCAAATGCAGGAACACGAACGGTGGTCCCTTGTGACTTATCGGATTCATTTTATTTAAATCTAACCGCCCAATTCTATTTATTATTTTTCTCTTAGTAATTGTAACTCAGTAGTAATATAACAATTCCTATCTATTTGTTTAGATTAGCTTATACGAATATTCACCATATCGACTATGTCAACTATTACTACTTTTTTAAAATAAAATTCAAGAAAAAACTAATTGATTGTCAGTTGTGAACAGGGACTCATTGATTAACATAGATTTATAATACTAATGAGATGCGCATAATTTCGATTTCTCTGAAATTAAACTAAGGTTCCTGTCCAAAGTAGTAAGGATACTGTAAATGTAAATGGCACCAATACAAAAAATCCATTGGAACAGCCAGATGCCTATTGTGCATCGAGGAGACGAATGTGAGGAAATTAGTTGATCCGATTCGCTTCTTTTGGAAGTACAGTCCTCATTTAACTCACGTCCCAGATCCGTTACTTGTTGCATAGGCACCTGAGACACTCACAAATTTCGTAAAGATTACTCACTAGTGTCGGTAACGCGCACACTGATGGAATAACGGCGCAAGACTCTTTTAGTAAATTTGTGGTAAGTTATTTTGGAGATTAGTGTAAGTGCAGACGAAAGTGATGCACAACTAACATATTCTGATTAGTGGCTGTATTCTGTTGACCTTTAGCTACCATTGATTTCATCATACCACGTCGATAAGCTCGTGGATTGTTCCCGGCTGGATTTCTTGCCAGTTCAATTACCTGAATTGGTGCGTTATCGAAAAGATCACAGGTTCTGCAACCATCGATTACTTGCCTAGACGAGAGAGGGGAACATTCTTGTGATATTGAAAAGCAACTCATAAACTCGACAATAAAAATCACAAAACTAGTTCCAACCGCTCCGTATATGTAAGGCACCATTTAAAAAAAGGAAGAAGGAAAGCAACCAACCTTTGGCACAAATACAAGGCATAAGGTGAGTGTTGCAGAAAAAATGATAAAGAAACAAGCGAGCGCAAAAGCTTCGTTTACTCGTTCCTGGAAAGTACTTTTTAAGGGAAATTGTGATTTTCGCAATTTCCAAAGAGGGGATTAAAATTGTTGTGGAGGGAGTGAGGATTAAATAGGTGGCAACTTTTACACTTGTTCAAATATACTTTTAAAAATTACATTTTTAAAAGTGAGTACTGTCCCACACACCATCACGAGGCTAACAGTACCCGGAATAGAATACTAAACAAATCTATCTTCGTATCATGTCAAAGCGGCTCATCTTATGAAGGTAAAGTAAAAAGAAAAAAGTAAGAAAATAAACCTGGTAAGAACTAAGATTAAGCAAATAGGTTATAGTAGGGGGAAGATGTCGTTGGCGTTTTGATACTTGACACTTCGAAAAATTAGGAAATCTTCAGTCTCTACCTACTAACTAGTCAACTTCTTGTGCACTTTCACAACGTTATCATAGAAATAAAACAGGAGATACCTGCAAAATAACACTTATTGACAGTCCAAGTGTACTCATCACGACGACGTTGTAAACGCTCATTCCTATGTATTTGCTGTCATTTAGTGCCGGAACGTTCACGTGCCTTGTCTCCCAAGCGAGAAAACAACCAAGAATCTGGAATGGGAAACTATCAAACTGCTTTTGTTGTGGAGAATATAGAATAGTTGTACCCGCAAAAAAACAGAGCAAGAATTATAAATAAAGGTTAATTGTCATTTCCCCTATGTTATTTCAGAAATTATTTGCGGGTGAGTATGATGCTGGGATCCCTCCACGAACAGATGCAAGTAGTAGAATGGCTCTATCGCCCTCATGAGACCTTATCACGGTAGTGTACTTCACCAAGGGTGCGTGTAAAGAAACATCTTTCTCTCATAGCGATGCAACTTACTAGTATAATAGAACGGTGGTAATACTGGGCCAGTTTTGGTTGCTCACTCGAGTTGCAAGTTATTGCAAGAGTTGTTATTTCTTCTGCTTACACGAGTTATATGGCGATTTTACTCGGAATGTGGAGCTCTGACAACGCCGAAGTTGCCCGCTCCCTACTGCATAATAAGTTCCATCGTGAGGGAGAAGAAATCACTCGCTAGCCTTTTTCTGGATTACTACCAAGAATTGAGCATTATCCACTATTATTATGTACTCTGTCTTTAAACTGTATATTCTTGGAGACATGGTAACATCGATGATCCGATGATCCGGTGCTTTTAAAGAGCACTTACCATGAGAATCCCCTTGATAGCATATAGAATCGCTTGAAACACCGCCGAATGACTTGATTGACATTTTTCAATTTCCGGGACAACCACCTTGTCATCGATATGCTGAAAAATGTGAATGAGTAAAGAAGTAAAGAAAAATAAAGGATAGTGCCTGCTGCTACTCTATCCGCTTAGGATGCACCACCACGTTCACTTAAATTCAGAATCGTTTGAGGCTCACGAACGCGTGACTAACCTAAATAATATTATTCGGATTTTAGCCGATTTGTCTGGTTAGTGCCTTCATCCTCACATTCAAGTGTGGTACCAATTTAACGACCTCATAGAGATGAAAGGCTTCGTTTGATCTACGGCGGTATCGAACGACGGAGCGTACAGTAGCAGTGGAAACTCTTACCGGCTACGCTATATACGCCACCGATAACATGGAGTGTTTATTTTAAAATCCCTAAACGGATATAAACAATGCGTGCTGCCCGTAAACCATTGCATGGTGGAGAGAGGATGGGTTATATGCAGCCACCCATGTGTGACACTGGTCTAATCCGTGCTAACATCGAATAAATAATACAGAAGGGGAGAAACTTGGATCACAAAGGCATTGAATGCCTACACGCAGTCTGATTAATGCATTTCAGGAATTCTGTTCTTTTGTGTCTTCTCAGATTCAGAACGCAATGATAACAAATGTCATGCGATGCACATTACGTGCAAACTGAGGCAAATTAAGGCTCAAATGATTTAATGGAAGGAGGAATAACCATAAAATGTACTATAAAAGTATCCCAAAAGTTCAAGCGACGGATTCTCCCCGAAGTTTTTTTTTTTTTTACATCTGATTCTTCTCGTGCTCCAAACGGTTAGATCACAACATTTTGTACTTAAAAATTTTTTTTCATCCATAGCTCCTATTTAGAATGCAATCCCTACTGTTGGTCCTCGTCTTGTGTTTTGTCGTTTCCGGGATCCCCAAAGAGAAAAAGAAAGAGGATGAACACGAATCCCCATTTCTCAGATATGTGGAACATGCGGACAAGGAGAAACTCAAAAGACTTTAGTCAAGATGGGATCGCTCCGAAAATCAGAGGACGAAGATTCTGGAATGGGCGAAAAAGGTTGGACTAGAGGTAATTTGATGTTTTTGTTCTTTACACTTCAGGCAAGAGATGAGGCCAATTCAATTCATCTTTGTAACCATTCTAGAAGCAACATAGGGATCACTTCAGGATCAGGTCAGAAAGTTCGACAACGGACGTCGCAGGGAAGGAAAGGAAACTCGAAAGGAGTTCATTAAGCTGACGGAGTCGCTACCTGGTCTCGCAAACAGTTCGCTGACAAATATTTCGATGATAGTAAGAGTCTACTCGTGAAATTAACTGACATGGAAAGTTTCAGAGATGAGCACGATAAGCTTGGTACTAGCACGAGAAACCTTGCGCAGGAGGCTCAAGGTCTGTCTCCAGTTTGCGATGCATTTACTCACCCCGTTGAAGAGACAGAACACAGCGCCCGTTCGACAACAGATACGCGTTCTCGTTAGCTGCTTTTTCTATTGTCGTACATCGGACAAACTTTCATCTTTATCTTTTAGGTGATGTGGCAGAACGGGGCAAATGAGAATGACGAAATATCGCTGACTGATACAAATTTTTTTATGAATAAATGTCTTTGACGTCTACTGACTTTCAAGAGAGATCACTTTCTTATTCATCTAAATTTTGACCTTAACTAACCCTCCTTTTTCATTTCGAAAACCGGATATCCCAACACTTTAACTCTTATTTTCTTTTTTACTCGTGTGGACAGCTTACGCTCATAACTCCACTTTTTCCCTTTTTGTCCAGTCCATTTTTTAGCTGAAATTTCTCCGAGACAGCCGTCTTCTCTAGTTCTCATCGAGCTTGGTTAGCCTCGAGTGAAAACAGCGTGCCCGAAACGGAGGGAATCTATACGTTTCGGAGCGTTTCTGTTGCTTTCTTTCTACGTTCGTACCAGAAACTCCCATTAAAAACGTATTCTAAGGACATGCATAGAAGTTTTTCAAAGAAGCAAGAACTTCTTCGAAGAAATCTATGTATGGGTTTAGGAAGAAATCGCATTTTATGGTGTTGCACACCGACACGTCGCGCAGTTCCCAGTAGCCAGAAAAGCATGATGCGGTGGTGAGTCCCATCAACATGTTGCCTTGCCGTGTACCCCTACACCCTGCAATGGATCATTGCACATCAACCTGGAACACCCCCAGTTATAACCTGCTGCATAAAAATACATCTGGCATCAAGTGGATCTCCTGATCACCTCACCATTACTGTATAGAAGAAGTTCCAACGGATGAACTACAAGACATTCAACAAACTTCACATCCTTATCATTGGTCCGATTACTGTTAGATATCAAATTAACATGAATCACCTGCAATAATTTCCATTTCTCTGTTCAGTGAGTTCTCCATGTTTTGAGTTTAGTAAGTGACAAGTTATATAGTCACCAGTCTGAACGTCCTGCTAAAGCCGGACTTCAGACTTTCTGTGGTGTTCGCTTCGCTCTCCTTGACTTACCAATGAAAATTCATAATAGTGGCATTCTCTGTGTTATTAGATTTGTATTTTTCTAACCATGCTTTCTCCTTTTTTGTTTTGAATTAAGGCGAAAGATTACATAGTTTTCCCTCTAAACGCGTCAGTTCTACATCTGGAGAGTATTCAACCATCAGCTTCAAACGTTCTTTCGATTGCAATATAACATAGATACAATTTGAAAGCATTACTCGAAGTATGGGTGTTCCTCATGTTTTCCCCAACAGTTGTCACAGATTGATGTTTTAACGTGGAATGACGTGAACAACATCATCGTACTGATAAAGATGAGTTCCACAACCTACTGTCGTCCGACACCCTAATCCGACGCCGTGGGACCCGTCGCCCCCCAACTAAGGGTTTCTGACAACCCAATTTTTGGAATTTCACACACACACACACACACACACACACACACACACACACACACACACACACACACACACACACACACACACACACACACACACACACACACACACACACACACACACACACACACACACACACACACACACACACACACACTTTGTTGGGGCCACTTCTGCTGCTCCTCATTCAGGTGAAGTTTATTGTATTGCAGGTGATATTCTACGACGGAATTCCTCACGTTCTATCGCGTAATAAGTTGCATCGTAGGGAGGACAAGATCACAAATCATCAGGAGCCTGTTTCACACGACCCTTCTGGATCATTAGGAGAAATTGAGCGTAATAACACTCATACTTGTGCACTACATACACACGTAATGGTGCCAAAATCGTTACCGTGATACGCTGCCTTTAAATTCACATGAAATGCTATGAATAAATAATAACGAGCTCACTATCTGTGGAAGCTCCATGACTGACATCCGAAATGGAGAAATTACTGCCCAAAGCGTTAACACGAGCACATCCACGAAAAGAAGACCGGCTAAGATCAGAAGCAGTTTGGAATCCTTAAATAGTATATTAGAATCATGTTAAGATCACAATTAGTCCAGTAAATATGCGAATTGCTGATTTAAAAAATTACAAATTGAGGACAGACCTTTATTGCTTTCCGATCCATTCTGATATTTGTGAATATCGAATGTACTCGCCAAGTCTTCGAAAACATTGAACCGAACGCGAGCGTAAACCCGAGGCATAACGTCCATGTTTTCACCTGAATGCATGATATATGCCTAGCAACAGCGCCGCTATTTCCAAGGGTATCCTTCAATCACTATTTATTGAGTTTATTAGAACTTATTTTCAATCAGCTTTTATTTTTATTTTGGATTCCAGAACTAGCAGAACCTCTATAGCTTTTGGAAGGCGATTTTTTTAAAAAGAAACTCGGACTCACTCGTCTAATAACTAATAACTTCCTCCACAAATCAACCTAATCAAATAATGAATTCAACCTTTCATCGTCAATCTTTCCAGGACATGCACAGCATCAATATTTCTAAGAAATCATTCATCTCTAGTTTTTGCTTCGTTGACACTTCAACTCGATGATTAATTAGCGATGTTTTTTCTTCATTCCATTTGCTCGAGCTTCAAGATTCCTGCCAGGTTTTTATGCTGTACAAGTCCTACTCTTCGTCATACTTACACCAGAACTCACATAACAGAGCTGGACAAAGTTCTCATTTGACAGTATCCGAGTGTCAATTCCCAGAAGTATCACGGATGCGTACGTGCACATTGAACCTACGATAATCAAGTTGTTCAAATTCGGAGATGACATTTTGATGAACCTGGAAACGTGAACGGTGATTGTTTTCCAGTATACGCGAGAAAAAAAAGCGAATTGAGACGAAATGTTTCTTACCTGTGGTTTCTGTACTTGATATTGACAAATAAGAAAATAAGAGCAACCGAAATCCCAATCAGAGCCAGGAATGACATCACAATAAAGAGTAGATTAGAAATGTATTCGCGTTTTCTTTCGATTACCGTTGCGTCCAACGGAGGCTCCCATCCTGCGAGATGATACAGTATTCCCTGTGCTGTTATCAGTGCTATTCCCATGCACGAACCTCCAAGATCCGTTCTCATAGTGAAAACGTCACTTGCTCCATCATAATGGCCGACGTCATCGTAAGCATCGTTACGCCATTGTCGAATGTCCACAAGACCAAGTCTTTCATTGTTCTCGAAACGTACGCGACCCTTTAAACGAAGCAGTGCACATAAACATCGGAGTATTGTGATTGACTACTGGCACTGTTCCGCAACTACAGTAAACCAACCGTGACACCTTCAAATGAGCTGTTATTTATTGCCGACAGAAGTTTTAAGTGAGAGAACGACGCATCTGCTCCAAGCGCCTGACTCAACGCAATGGCCAACGCCCACAGGCCGTCATACAAATATCCTTGCCACATATTTGGGGATTCACGTTCCAATTCGTTCCAAATGTGCGATGCTCGCTAAAAATGTGTGCTGAAAATGTGCACAACACAGTAACGTTAAATAAATACAAGGGATGAGCCTCAACGCTTGACTGGATATCTTCACTGAGTGTGCACTAGTAGGACTAGCTGCGCTGGTTGTAACGAGCTACTAAATCTGAGTGTGCAGATCCAGTACAAGCAAACCCATGAGCGTGCCCAGTTTTACTCAGTAAAATCTTAATTGTGGATAGGGCCCTGGACGAATTGAAGCTGGTCATTTCTTCCCGACAAGAAGCCGCCGTTAATTTCTGCTTCTTTTAGACGCGGATGTACATATCTGTTCTTTTGTGTGCTTGCTAAAACGAGAGACAGGTTTCAACAACGGTATGAGGTGTTTTGAACTCACTCTTCCACCGATGACATACGTTCTTTCATCCTTCCTCATTAGTGCGAACTCCACGGCAAAATGACCTTCAAATACGAGCGCCAACTCTTCCGCAGTACAGTTCGTAGCGATAACGTTCATCCACCTTGAATAACTTGTTTTCAACGGTTCTTCGCAAAGTTAACGGAAGGAAAGATTTTTGTTACATAATCTGAGAGCTTGTCGAAAACCATAAAGTGTTTCTAGAAAACCGAAGAAAAACATTTACTTTCAATTTTCCAACAACAGAAAGGAGATCAGTTAATTTTAGGGAACGAGGTTGTTATAATACAAAGTACCCACGCAGTGGAGTGGTATCCAGGCAGAATCCAGACGTAACTCTCACCATACATCTGGCGATGGTATGCTTCGCATAGCACGATAGCTGCCATATCTTCGGCGACGTCAACAATGAGTATCCGGACGTCACGTTGCTGAAAGCAGAGAATACAACTTGAAAAATAAGTATTGAGAGCATCAGCAAATCATCCGCAACACGCTTAAATTCGAACTCGGTAATAGAACGCAATTTTAAGTTTCCTTGGTATCTAATTTCCCTAAGTTACTACAAAATATCAGGTTTCACCTTTCCACTCTTTACGTGTAAACTTTCTCAATTATTGTGACTCGGTTTAGGAGCGTGAGATCTCCAAATAGGGTTCGAATCCAGAAAACGCTTTCCCCGTAGAATGAATATCCTCCGCTCATGCGACACTACTGTGTCGCCTCGAAACCCTTGGGGACTATGCGCTTCTTGCTTATCTCATTCCCGACGACGCTCACGACACGCTTCGCTCAATTCGTTTTGAAACAGCAAAACCGAAATAAACATCAGAGAAAGAAGTGTAGCGGACTACCTTAAGCTCGTTCAGCTCGTTCCCGATGTTATCCATTTCATGCTTGGTGACACCGGCTGTGTAAAGAACCTTGATACCGTAGCCATGTTCTAGTTTTGTGGTTAAAGCTTCGTGTGGCTGAAAGCTAACAAAACTTTAAAAAAAACTTCTACAAGGAATAAATTTTCGAGACTTCTATTCTTTTAGAACGCAAGAGTAAAGAAAAATTGGAAGTAAATTATGCCGCCGACATTTCTCCTATATCCTATGCCCGCATCCGTTTCAGAGCCAAACCGAGCCCGTGCATGAATTGAATCCACTATTCATAATGCCGTCCTCATCGAATGCCCACGGGCATATGAGCTCGTGAACTCCGTATGTGTACATGTGCATAAATGACGATTAAATATTCACGAGGCCGTGAATGAAAATTTGGGAAAGATGAATTCCAAGTGTGAATTTAAGTGAATGCTGTTCCTCATTCGGAAATTCAACAAATATCACAAAACTCACAAGAGCATGACGTGGTTCATCACTCTGTTTCAAGGTGCCGACCTTTTTCCAGCCGAAATGGTTGATGAGACGGCATTTTGCGTTGTTCAAGTTGCGATCACCGGGAACAATGCGGAAGAATGTTGGATAGAGCTGAAAAGGGGGCTGAACTCTCATGTTATTCTGAATCGATGAAAAAATTAAGAACTCTGAGTCAAGAAAACAAAAAAGACATTTAAGCTTATGCTGTAGTGAGGCAAGTGACATGAGAACTTCTGGAAACTTCCTTTCTTCCGGTCAGTTCTTCATTTTCTAGGCGTAATCAACAATTACTTTCCGGAGTAAAATTCCTTCACTCCTTCCGGGTTTTTTCGTTTCTCTAGAATTACTCTCACGCTATCAAATAGCAATCTCTTTGCGTTTGCTGAGAAATAGATGCTTGAATGAACTCTGCACCGTTTCTCATGGAATATTCATCCGGAATTTTTGTCTTAGAAGAACTACGGACATTCGGATTCACTAATACGGTCATGGACGTTGTATTTGATAACAGTTTGTACCAGTTAGGTGAATTTCAGAGGAAACTAGTCATCTAAGGCTGAGAGTTGCTACCAAGCCACGTTCTTCCATAATGCTGTGCATCTTCAACAAGTCCGTTTCGTTCGTTCATTTTTATTTTCTAGACGTTGTCAATTCTCGCACCTGCCCCTGCTTACACTGAAATCCTCAATTATTCATAGGAACCGCTACGACGACTGCTCAGTGTCACCTGAATGGCAAATCAGTGACCGCCTTTAAGAATGATTTCGTCATATTCATCCTCTCGTCCCTCCTGACATGCAGTGGATAGAAAATGGCAGAATGCAAGCTACGCGCCTGACGCTTGATTCACTTAGGCGTTCAATCATGCCACTTATCTGCTTCACATCAGATGCCTTCGCTAGGACTGATCGTTGCCTCGTGAGGATTGACTTGAGAGATGAGAAAAGAGATGAACTGAGGAAATGCTAAGAAGAAGAGAGAGTTTTCGTAAGAAAAAGGAAATCATAGCTGAACTACGAGTCTAAGAGTACCTCTTGGGAGTCAGCGGTGCCAAATTTTGCGTGAGTTTCTGCGTAACTTAATTGGACTATCTGCCAGTATTTCAGTGCCATTGCCACCGGTTCATTTACCTGCAACACACAATCAGATATAAACTTTTCGGTTAGCCTCAAAACTATTCACTGAAGAAATCCAGTTCAAGGGCTCAAACTGCTATTTCGTGCAATTTTTCAGAAGTGACGGTATCTATCAGCAGCATTCATGACATGCGCGCCCGCATGCGTTCACGCTGCCCGCTGCACTGTTTTAATCTAACACAAACTGCGTGCATAAAGGCTCCAGCATGCATAAATACCAGCCTCTATGTGTGTGGATGTTACAGCCGTTGAAAACATTCAAAATATTTCGTTGAGGAAAATTCGAACACCGTCGCCTTTGTAGAAGCTACAATCACTGCCGAAGTAAGCGAATTGTAATGCAGCGTTAAGTTCACCTCCGTGCACATTCCTCCGAAAAGAGCGACAGGTCGTGGTCGCGAAGCGATCAGATCAAACAGCGCCTTCATTCCAAGTGAAGTTTTGCACTGAAAGAAATTCATCAAGAGCGACACTGTTCATCAGTTGACATTTAATCTAATAAAGGTGCTTTTTATTCAATATCCTAGAAACTTTTACGAATGCAAAAAAAAGACAGTAAACTGGAAAAGTGCCCATCAAGCAGCTTATTGAAACTTTTTCATCCTTTCTGCATAATATACTGCTAGGCTCAGTAAAGCATTACCTCAAGTCGATCCATAACATCTAGCACAGCTTTCAAGCTCCCATCCTCGCAACTTTATTCAAGCTCAAAACGTAGCGTTATGATGCAGTCTGAGCGATTACAACCATCACCAGTGGTCGTAACTTTTTACGGCATTTTCAACTTGAAGGAACGAGAAGAACGTTCACTGCTCTTTTGTTATTGGCTACTCTGGGACAAATAGATTGGGGAAAACCGAAGGGACTAAAGAACGAAACATTTAGGGATGTAGTTCTCGAGACATTGAGGAGTGCAGGCAAAGGTTTCTCAGATGATCACAACTTTACTGTTCTCCCAATTTCCATAAGAGAGAACTAGGTGAACCATTTTGAAACTTTGGAAAATTTCCGCTTCTCATTCTTCAATAATAAACATTCTCTTCATCAAACAACTCAATGTAATTGAATTTTATAGTAATTTGCAAAATTCTCCAAGCGTTGTCGAATACATAAGTTAGGTTTTGTTTCTTTCAGAAACAGAGTAACGCAGAGAAATAAACATATGGACTTAGGTTGACAAATGATCGCATAAGAAGACAAATATCTTTTTTGCCAGCCTGAAAAGTGTTGCACTTCCCACAATGAACAGAAAAAACCAATATTAAGGCACGCTTACATAAACTTCGCGGAAATAAGATCGGCTGTCGCAATGAAATGTTCACGCAATGTCTTCTCTACGGAAGTGTAATTTTTTGAAGACTTTTTCGCTTAGAGATTCGAGAATTCCAGGAAACGACGAGGAAAGCAAGAGCATGTGTTCTACTTCTGTTTACATCATTTTAGGTGAACGTTAAAGTACCAATGGCGCGTGCAATCGTGGCAAAGCGGCGACATTTTGTACTTTCAAAGACGCGAGTTGCCCGCTACACTCTAAAAATTAAATTACGTGTAACCAAACGAGGCTTAACATATTGCGCAAACGTGCATGAAGGAAATCGAAGGATCTGGAATAAAAGAAGATTTAGGAAGAGAAAAAAGCTTGTTTCGGATAACCTCTATGTAATAGCGAGAGAGTAGAACAAAATGGAATTTGTGAGGAAATAGGAGAAAAAATATTCAAATTGATACTCAGCAGTGTAGGATTAGCCCATTACCCCTATTTAGAAAAACAACTTGTTTGTTCCAAAAAAAGCTATTTTAGCAACGAAACTTTGGTTTCTAATTGGTAGAAAAACATAGTTAGAAAACGCAATACATGTAGGAATATATATATTATGACGCATCAGTCAATGATTTTCTAGAAAATTACGTTCCAACTTTTATAAACTGAAAATTTAGTGAGCAATCTAGTACTCCAATGGTTCTCTCGGTCAACTCGTACGTTGATTTCTGAACATCTTCTTTTAACTGAGCGTTTATTAGATTTACTTCTCAAAGTTCAAATAAGTTCTAGACCTTCAGGATAAAGATAAACTTTAGGCATGAACATGTAAGAATGAGGACTAGTGGGGATTTTAACTCTAACATAATCGATACAGATTTATGACGGCATATTCAACAACAGAACCTAACGTTTGTACAAGATAGGGAGTCGAATAAGTTCTAGTATCCTCTCGACCATCTTGTTATTTACATGAAGCGATGAAAAACGCGAAACCGATCTCGGTGGGGACAAAACTGTAGTGGAAGATGAAGAACTGCACCGCAATATCGCTATGGGAAAAAGAAACTCTTCAAATGAGAAAAAACACTCATCATTGAATATGGATTTCCTCCCATTAAAAAGTTTATCGTAATGGGAAGTAGAATAAAACTTTGAAAACGAGCTTTCTTCAGAAATCACAGGCGAAAGTAAAGGTGATAACTAATGAAGACTCAACAAATTGGCTTTTCACTATGAATAGATTTATCCTGCAGATGCTTCTTTTTTGCTGCCATTCATATTGCTCTACCACTTGGATTTCGCAATCAACAGAACCCTCGCGCTAAAAACTAAATGGAGGATAGAAATTGGAATGAACTTGTTTTCTCCAGATGAATAGCCATCTACTTCTCTAGGTCTTATTAAAACATATTCACGTTATCTGCATAGAAGATATCGAATTAGTTCAGAAAAACATGGGAAAGGGAAATATCCACCAATACTCTGTGGATAAGCGTAGATCAACTTCCAACTTAATCCTTATGGCCCACTATTTCTCAGTATCGCGGAATTCACTTTTCCAAACCAGTTGTTTTGTCCCTCATTCTCTAGATGATTCTAAAATGTCAACGCACCGCTGCTACGACCTACAGCAACTTTATGGCGGCTTTACCACTGATCTCTCCGCACTCCCGGGAGAGACCATGTAAAACCCAAAAGACCTCTGAGGATTTCTCAATAAAGCACAGTGAAACGGGATTTTTTAGGCAAGGATAGGAGCATACGGCAAATATGTGCCTATTCCGGAGAAGGGAAGTCAGTAATTTCATAAATTGATGGCAGTATGCCGAAAGTATACGAAAAATCTCGAAACTGCTTAGTCACAATATAAAAGTAGTATGTAGTACCCAGAAACCACCCCTGATTTACGAAAAGCATGTCATAATCCGAAATCGCAGTACTGTGCCGTAACCTAGAAGAGCACACAGTGCAGAACCACTTAGACGGGAATCCAGCAAAACAGACACCGAAGAAATGAGTTATTTCACTTCCCCTCTCAATCTTTTCAGGAAGAGAAACAGAAGCTTCAAAAGGTTTGATGAAAGCCAGAAAAATTGGGAACGCATTAGATTTTGAGCAATGCAGACTTGAAAAAAAGAGTTTCCCAAGTTTGACATACAAACATTTCTGTCACAAACTTTTCTTTAACAAAGTGCAAGGATTAGTTTTTTCAAGGCACTAGGTTGGTGGTTCTGTGTTCTTTTTTGTGCAACCCGTAGTAATATCCTTCTCTTTTGTGTTACTCACTCTAGCAAACTATTAGAGGTCCGGGTAATAACAATATCGTTCACTAAACAATTCGGTAAGCAGCAAAAAGCAACAAAGAGCAATGTTTATTTCTTTAAAAAATTGTCGCTCATTTCAGGTATTTTCTGGAACAGTTCGATTTCTTTACGGATGGTAAAAAAGGTAATAATTTGCTCTTCTTTAAAAGTGGCAGGAGCTCTTAATTCAGTCCCATTTCAATAGAGCGCTAGGCACTTGCTCTTGATCTATTATGCAATTTAGGTGAATAGTGTGTGCAATTAAAAGCATGTCCAGAAAGAGAGCATTCGCGTGGAAAGCTCCTGATTCTACACAGATCGGCTTCGTAGCTCAATAAACAACAGAAGTTACTGGCTAATGGGCACTTTCGCAAATGGTAAGAACATTACCACAACATCACCTTTTTCAGCTCTCAACGGAGTTCGTGTTAGATTGGAAAAGGGAAGTTGAAACATACAGAATTTTCACTACACCTTTCTAAATCACGAGTGTGTCATCCAGTATATCCTACAAAAAACGCGAAAGAGGTCAAAGTCCATTTTCTTCAACGCCTTTGCTACTTTTTTGATACTGCTGTGAAAAGTTCAATAGGAACCAGTAAAAAGAAAAGTTAAGAGTAAAAAAGCAGAGCTGCAAACGTTTAGCGATCTTTTATTAGGTATTCATCCAAATAGTTAGTGGTACTACAAAATACTGGTAGTACCGGTATAATGCTTAGTACTTATAACAATTGAAAAAGAAAATCTGCTGCATTTGAATTTGCATTTGATGGCAAAACAAAAATCCAAAACAGGCAGCTTGCACCGACATCCTCGGGAAGAAAATTACGTACTTGGAGGGGAAAATCAGCGGATTAAAAAAAACAGCGCAACAGCGTTTCTTAAGCACCAAAGAATTTTAATTTTGAGAGAGAGTTTCCTTTCTTCGATTTTTGAATTCGCAATGACTAGACACAGAAATGATAGCACTGGTTTCCATTTTTGTTTCATGTTGTTAAATTAATTGAAGTTCAAAATTGTAAAGACTTGAAACAAAATTCAATGTTTTCCTCATGCTTTCTTACAAATCCTCAACCAATTTCCCGGCAGTCCTATTAGTATTCCAACTAATCCTAGTTGAAGGCGAAGGAGCATGGAAAGGACAAAATAAGGCGAATTTTTGCACTAGTGGCGCTGGTCGAAACAAGATGGAAACGGAATTCCGGCGAAAAAAGCTCATGTGAATCAATCAGCGACAATGAGAAAATGATCCTAACCTAGAGAAGGCAAAAGAAAAATAAGATTCCCACGGAATGTGTGTATGATAAGCCATGTCTAATTGAATGCTGAGGAACGAGCAGAAAAACAAGTGACTCGGTAACTTGACTCGCTCACCTGAGTATCCTTATAAATCAATTCGAGTTTGAACCCGTCCAGAATACAGGAATGATTTTGAATATAGTTCAGAGCGAGTTTAATTGCCGGTTTCGCATCAATGGGCTTCTTGTCTAGAGAGTCCGGCGCAGCAGTGTTCAGGAATACCCCAAGTGGAACCGGTGTTCCGCCTGGTCGAGGTTTACAGGATAACCCAGACGTATCTGGAGCCAAAAATCCAACAGTAGCAAGAATTAAAGACCACATAATGTCAATTGAATGGGCGCGTGCTTAATTTGTGCTGCTCAGTAGGTGGAGCTTCGCGACCTCATTCTTAGTGTTGAAACGAGGTAGTTTGGGGCGATTTAATGAGTAATATGTTTCAAGCAGCAGATCGATTTGCCGTTGAGCAGTTGTCATAGGAAGGCGGTGCCCCACCACCGCTGACGATGGTGGAGGACGAAATGGGCGGAGCGATCTCCATTGCCGAAACGAAGGAACATGAAAGAAATTGTTTTATGCTAGCCTTGGCCGTGCTCCGAAACTTCACATCGCCTCGTAGAGCACTCAACAATAAGAGGGGCCCAGCGCAGCCCTATTAGTTAAGCGGTCCGTGCTCAAATTATGCTATATTTGCCACTAATGGACGTAACAACATGTTTTCTTTTTCAGACGGAAAATGAAAGGAAACAGGAAAGTCCCCAAAAATGAGTATTTTCCACTCAAAGGTGTGTGGTACTTGAGAAGTTTCCTTTTGTCGATTGAAAAGTCGCAGTTTTCGAAGAGGAATAAATGCATTGAAATTTTTCCAACGTATTTTTCTCGTGGACACTCTTGAACGGCAATTATTCTTTACTTAATGACTATATCGACAGTCACACAATTTGAGCTTCTCATCCACCGTAACAGCGATGGCGGTCTGAACGCCTACAGCACCGCAACCAACTTCTGTCCCAAAATCCGTCGCCGACGGATTAATCCGAACGAATCAAAATCCGATTTTGCCCACTCGCAAAGTTACGACGGTTTGCTACGGATTTTGGGAAAGTAACGATGTCATATGTTCTAATCCACTCGAAAAACATTGATGTCCCAAATCGACCATGAGTCATATGGAATGGAAAATATAAAAAGTAATTTGTTATGAAAACAGAGAGTTCTAGAACAATACTTCTGAAAAGAAACATAGTAAGATTACACATGTATTTTTTTTGAAAATGAACTACTTTCTGTATTTTTAGAAGATGTGGTTCAAAGTTATGCTGCACATCAGCAGCTCTACCACCCCTTTCGCGTTTGCTGGAACCAAAACCCGGACATTATTGTGGAATCAGAACATTTTCAGCAAGTGAACAATTGTCAAGAATATTCCGTTTATTTAGCAATATTGTAGTGTTTTTTCCCAGAAATGTTTTTAATTTTGAGCAAATTATTATATCAGAAATCCCTTCGTATTTTGGCTTTTTCGGGAACCTCTATATTGAACTTGCAGAATCCACATCTCTTCTCACTGCTGAAAAAAATACCACGATTTCGCATACCTTTCTCTATCTTTATTTTGCTTATTCTTTCAAAGTTTCCAAGAACATCAAAAGAGAAAGGAATCTAAGTTTCTGATTCTCATTTCTTCTTCTAATGTTTTTTTAAAATAATTTATTTGTCAATGTTTTATTTTAACCGATTCATCTAGTCCTTTTATTATTTGTCCTACTAAATTTTAACAACCAGCTTTTTCGTCTGAACTCATTTTTTCAAATAAAAAATTGAGACTAAGGAGGTGAAACCTCCATTGCAAAGTTACAACAAGCTAGGTGAACAAGCTTCCTAGCTAGGTGACCATAAATCTTTTCCGGCAGTCGACACTCCGCCTTACCTCATCTATGCAGGATATCGTTTATTATTCATGTTTTCGACAACGAAGATGTCTCCTGACCTGGTTTCGCAAACTAGGATCACTGAACAGCCTCGCTGGATTTCTTTCCGCTTGTTTTCATCACTTAGCTGAACAATCGCTGCCCCAATTGGCAAGAAACACTGGATCGCGATCATTTCAGAACCTTAGCGGCCAACAAAGGACCACGTGTGAAACTTGTGAAGCGAATTAAGAGCGAATAAAACAAGTTATACACCTCAAAAATGTTTTAAACAAGGAAGAGAGTTGTACCAAGAGAACCAGAGCTGTATAGACTTACAAGAAAGAAATCCGTCTTACCGCCTTGAAAAAACAAACGAATCTTTTATGTATCAGGCGTGAGGAACGAAATCTAATCTGTCGCTGGCGACTATTGCAGCCGCGGCAGCGACCAGGTTCACATTTTCTAATATCTTCAGTTATGAAACATGTTTCTAAAAAATCTTCACTCCATTTTCCTTCGTTCTGTCGTAACAACCTAACACTATCAACAATTACCACACAAATCTTTGTACTAAATGCACCCCTGCCGCTGATTTATATCGTAATCTCCATGGGGCTACTCGAATGGAATGTTTTTCAAGAAAAAAAAACGCCAAGAAAGTGTAAAATTGAATGAGTGAAATTGAATGTGGTCATGAGGAGACCACAAAACCTTTCAGACTGACAATTTTGGACTATTGCGTGCCGTATTCGCATAAGCAAACCGAGATGCGCAATTGCAGGTTGCAACCAGTTCTCAGCTGCTAAGAAAGTAGAGGCTTTTAACCAGGGCACATATACAATGTCATTCATCCCACTGGATGAACGCACTCTGGTCTATAAATGTCCCAAGATAGGATACATTTTTATTCAATAACAATTCGTCGACAAGTGCAACACGAAGCGAAAATGTATTATATTCGCTACTTTTACCATTGGAAATTTTTATCTAACAAGCGACTAATTCCCGCAGCGAAGTGCAAACAATTTACACCAAAAGATCAACCACATAGCATTGGATGGCATAGTTTGAAGTTTACCAATGACTTTACTTCCATCGTATTTATCCTCGTAAAAGCAAGTACATTGAACACGAGAGCAAATGAGATCCACGTAAAATGGGAAGGACTTCTGATAATTTTTCTGGCACTTCCGCTATAACGTTAAAAACGATGTGTGGTCTGTCTGCATCTGGAAACCACTGACGAGGCGCTAGTCAGTGCTCTCCAGAAAATGAGAACAAAAAGGAAATAATAACATAGCGGATAATGGGAGATTGAAAACTGGAGCAATCTCGGTGTCTCACTTTTGAATTTGAATCTTTGGCACTGCATAAATCCCTATTGCCTGGATGGTATCGACAACCAATCCACAGCAGACATTTTCTCTTAAATATAGGTATTGATTCTCGGGTAACCATGGATTTCACAGTTCATATTACCGATAAATCGCGAAACTGTGATAAATCGCGGATGCTATAACAAACTATATTTTGTAGCAGTATGCCTGCGAGGTTTTAAGAAACTCTTTACCTGAAGTTTCGGCTTTTTTGCCGTCTTCAGAGGCCTAAATAGGTGATGATTGGAGCAATGCTACGTTTATCCCGTCAAGTGCCACACTACCCTGGGTTGATAATCGTTCGAGGTAGTGAGGCCAGAACCCATCTACATTGAAAATGGTCTAACGTGTTGTTCCACCGGATGTGGTGCGGCTGGTAGCACGCAAAGCCGAAACGTCAGGCAAATAAAGGGTACCATCTAAAAACCTCGCACGCACACTATTACAAAATATAGACGGAATATGTCGAGGTTTCAAGACAAGAGAACGTTTGAACTGCTACGACAAACGTTAATAAATATAGCTCAAATTTTCTTGGAAGAAAAGACCGTCAGCACATTTTTTCACAATACAAGTAAATTGTATTTATATTTAACTTTGTAGCTGCTGTAGATCAAAGCAAATTCGAATAAAAGTTTATTCAACGCAAATTGAGCATATTAGACGTAGTAGCGCAATAACTGAAAACAGCAATTAAAGGAGAAACAACCCTGTATAGGAATTTTTCCCAGTTTTTTTAAATGTCAAATGGAATTTTCGATTTTCTATTGATACGCATTCAAAGATTTGAAGGATACTTGACCTCCATGAAAAAAAATTAGATTTGCCTGATTCTAAGAGCAGATAGATAAAGTGCTTAAATCCTTTCTCTTGTACCGAATTCGGGCGTTGTAGCAAGCATTGCTTTCGATTTTCTATTGATACGCATTCAAAGATTTGAAGGATTGTGTCTGGGGATACACGAACACACGGGAGCCATATATCTGATTTAGTCGGGGGCTATGGTCGGTTCTCCAGTACAATCGTAACACCATAGAATTACTGCGTTAACAAAGCGGACAATGGGAAGTGAATAATCAAACGAGAATTTTAAAACCAATAATAACTGAACCAAACATTGAGGAGAAATAGTTAAAGTTGGAGTTATCTCCTCAAAACACCAAATGTTTGTCATAAATGGTTTTTAGAGCATTACACTTGACACTGCAGTTATGAGCAGCTGAGCTAGAACTAATGTGCAGTAACGTGGTTCACAGACAGATCGACGGAAAGATATCACCTCGAGCAAAATTCGAACATTTGATCAGTGGATATTCTATTGAAACAGGTGCACAGCCCAAGACTTGGAAAATTAGCAATCTCTTCATATACAGATGTGTGCAAATTAAGAAAGTAAAAAAAAAAAAACAAAAAAATCTGGTTTTTTCACCTGAACATTTTAAATTTTGCTGTTGAAATTCAAAGATGTTTCTGTGTATGTGTATTGTATGTCCGCAAGTGCGTATGTCTGCAAAGCATTGCTCAGATAATTGATCCCCACATGTTCAGGATCTTTGCAACAGACTAAACTACAAAAAAAGCCTGATTTCTTCCCGAGGAAAACGGCGTGTAGTATCGTGTGCATTTCAAAGTACCCGTGATTCCATACAGGGATATTGATTGTTCATTTTAGTCCGCATGGCCGAGATTCTCATGCCTATGTTCTTCTACGCGCAAAGAGCTTAACGTCGATTTCTCACGCAGCTCATCCAGTATTTTGTGGCAAAAATACGAGGCTGAATGCTAAATTGTATCGCGTAGTTTTTTTCTGAGGAAATTTCAGGCAATTTTGCAATTGCAAACATCGCATGTTATGCAGACGACAATCGCGTGCGCTCAGCAAATAAATCAGCCCGATATTGAGGGGAGTGTTGTAAAATCACCACCTTCTGCGAGGTGATCAGCTCTCGGATGCCGTAAAGTTCTAACGGCGACGTAAAAAACCACTTACAACGGGACGTTAAACGATCGGAGGCGTTCTTACGCTGATCTGAACATTGGTGGTTCTGTGAGCGCTTCGTGGTTGGTTGTAGAACGAATATAAGGCAGCATACATCCTACAACACACTTTTCTTTACAGGATAAAGGATAAAGTGTCTGGCGTTGATCAGTCCGCTTAGGATGCGCCCCACGTTCACTTCAATTCAGAATCGTTTGAGGTTTACGAACGTGTATCTGGTCTATACAATGACTTGCGGTGGCTAGCCGATGTGTCAAGTCAGTGTATTTATTTTCCCAAACAAGTATGGTACCAATTTATTGACCTCGGAGGGATGAAGGGGTTGGTGAGCACTAGGGCGGATTCGAACCTCCGCTCGATCGTGCAGACAGCGGAACTTTATACGCCCCTCCATTTTTTTATTGCTTTATTTTCATCTTTACTTCATTAATTTTACCCTTCGAGAGAACAAAAACGACTAGCTGTTATAAAATGTTCGCCCAAATTTTAAATTAGCACAAAAGAAAAAGTAAAAACTTCTAGAATCAAAGTGCCCCAAACGTAACTGCGTTCAGAGTGTGTTTACGTTTTCTGCAAACACACTTCAAGCCTCAAGACGTCTTTCCGTACGCATAAACCACAGTGCAAGGAAAATGTGTTGTCATTACTGAACGAAACATGTGTTTACTGCTCCTTCTATTGTGAAAATTCCACGGAGAGTGAAGTTTAATTCCAACAAATTTTGTAATCTCAGGACTTTGATTCTATTTCCGATATAATTCCATACGAAATTCGATTGGTGATGGAGAACTCGAAAAGAAGAAGAAAATTCAAGAACAGATATTAAACAAAAACCACACCAGAAGCCTGCAAACAGATTCCACTACGATTTCAAGAACGATTTCTAAAACAAAGCAAGAGATTTGAAAAAAAAAGTGAAGATGCTTACGGGTCAGCATGATGTCTTTTCGACTTTTTCAGGAAGTAACTCATTTTCATGCATTAAAATCCAAGGAGAGAATAGTAAATTACCGCCGCTCTAACGTTTGGCTTATTTGTTGCCTTGTCTTCTAGACGTTATGCGCGAGAAAAATTCTAACTCATGAAAAAAAAAGAAGTAGAGAAAACGTCATCTCATAGTCTCGGCATCCCATAGTCTCATAGTCTCATAGTCTAAGCGCTACGAAGCACTTTCATTCCGTTCTTCAACTTTTCCGATGCTTCTTTTCGCGAGGAGCCATTAAATGACGGATTCTACTTGTAACAAATATTCCAGTCTAGAAAAATATGACTTCCCATGTTGAAAGGGCGTTTTTGCGAACATGATTATACTTTCGAGTGACATATGCTCTGAAAGGTCCCATCTAAAAACAGTGAAAAGCCGACAGTCAAAAAGCACAAGCGATTTTCACTACGAGCGAATGTGCATGTTCGTTCAAGCAAAAGGCATGAAAACATTTATATTGGAAACAGAGAAGAGAAAAATGGTTTCATCCAGCGGGAGCCGGACAGATTAATCTATCTATACACTGCAAATGCAGTGTAATTGCAAAAAAGAAAAAACATCTAATCTGCAAATGTCGGTAGTGGATTTTATTCGCTTTGTATAAAAGGAGAAGAGAAATTCCAAGCTGTTCAAAGAATTTCTAGATCAAGAACTAGAACCACTTCTCCAGTTCGAAAGTAGAGCCTGCACAGTCTGATCGTGACAGTCAAGCATTTTTTATTCAAGCGAAAATGTATTATTTCGCTAATATTTCACTTATACCGGGCAAGCACACACTGTGTGCATTCATAGTCATGCCAAGTATTTTTATCTTTTCCTGTTCTTATCATATCCGAGAATATGTACACAATATCCAAGGAACCGAAAAAAAATGTGTTCCCACAAAAAGAACTAAAAAAATCTTTTCTTTATTCAGTAGGGTTATATTTTTCTACTTATTATCAGAGGCTTCAGCTGACAGGGAAAAGCTCCTTCGCCGCTCCCGAGAGAGCTCACAAAGACAGGTAGATCATTTTTCTCGATTTTCTAGAACACAACACGAATGCATATTTCTAACGATGGTGACAACCACAGCCACAAATGGGGGTGTGAGCAGAAGCACTTATCACGCGCATACGTCTTGAGCTCAAGTATGAAAAAAAAAACAAGACGTGAGCAAGCTACAAACCATTCGACCTCTTGCGGATTTACTTGTCCAGCAACCACCGATCGAATAAAGAAGCAATTTGCTATATAATTGACAGGAAAGACTAATTTTGTTAGACTATCTGAGAACATAAACACTAGCATAGGTTTTTGAATGCGTTTCCAATTTAAAAAAAATAGAAGTATAGACAAGCAGAACGTGTATGTTCTACCACTCCCTGTTAGCACGTGATCTACGTTTCCTCTTTGGATGGAGAACGTGCAGTCGGGTGAAAAGAACCTGAAGCTTGGTGCAATCGAGTAAGCTGCTGTGAGTGAAGTGGCGTGTACCCCTCACTTATCTCCCCCCCTTAAATTATTTTTTTTTTTTTTTTTCCTGAATGCACTAACAGTGAAGGAGATGG
Source organism: Necator americanus (assembly GCF_031761385.1). Taxonomy (NCBI): domain Eukaryota; kingdom Metazoa; phylum Nematoda; class Chromadorea; order Rhabditida; family Ancylostomatidae; genus Necator; species Necator americanus. Next base: position 22,483,903 of record NC_087374.1, read on the forward strand.
TAATACTCGCGGCAAATTTCGAAACCGGACATAACATTGCCCACTCGAACAAAATATAGGTGAGAACTTCTCGACTTCCCTGTAGAAGCCCAGCTACAGCAGTTGCGCATAACATGAACGAAATTGGCATTACTTCAAAAGCAGGTGTTTCTCAGCGCATTGAAAACTGAGAAAGAAAAAAAGAATCAGTCGAAACATTTTTCGCATGAAATGTCCACTTAAATGTAAATCTGAACTTTGGAAGTATCCGTAAAGATAATAGTACACGAGCATTTGCACATGCAACACCTAAAAAAAATGCGCTAGAAAATGTGTTTTCAGAAGGTGTTGCCAGGAAGAATTCCCTACAACCAGAGCAATGATTTGTTGTTTACGTATCAACGCTACCTTACTGAAGACGGTCTGTGCGAAATATTTCAAACAGATGATCTCATGCAGAGATCATGGTTCCAAGCCTTTGTCGGAGTCCTTGCAACCAGAATAAAGAGTAGCAGTGAAGTAAGCAAATGAGCACTTCGGAGCCTGTCCTTCTTTCTCATCCTTTCCGCCATGTCCTCCACATGCATTGCAAATAAATAGACATCCTTTTTGTTACTCTACTACCGATTTACTTTACTGATCCTTAACATAAAAAGAGGATGCAGAAAAGCACTCAGAATCCAAAGAAACCTGGCAACTCTTAAATTAAATCCTAAATTCTGAGATGTGCGATTAGTACTCGGTCTTGAAAGTGGAAGAATTTCAAGGGATTTTCGATGCTGCTAACGTAAGTAATGTCACTTAACCATCCTATATGTAAGACGAAGCAAATTCAGTACTCCCTGAAGAAAAAGTCAAAGCATACAGAACATTCCGACGGACGCATTCATGTAGACTCCAGCTAGTAATGTTTATCGAGTCTTGGACTTGTACTGTGTTGTCACGAGGAATGTCTCGAATCTAAGGGGAAAAATCAGTCAGCAATCTTGTAACCTGCGGAACTCTCTTCCCACACACGAAATGGTAGGAGGTCATATCCGATACTTCTCCTTGGGATAAAGCCGTGTGATACTTGAATAAAATATTGGGGAAAAGACTTAAAACTTGTACAGCGAAAATATTTTTGTTAAGGTGGGGCATAAAACCCATAAAGTGATAGGAAGATTCCACCCTTTATATTAGTGGTAATGGAGCCAGTGTGCACTTTGAGCCAATCTTCGAGATGAACGACTTAGCATTTTCTTGCTGCTCCAAACTATGCTTGATGACATCGGGGTCGCTTCGCTGGCTGAAGCCGTGCAATGCGTATCTCGTATTTACAATCAGTTGTCCGTGTGAGGAAAAACCGCCGAATACTCGGATAAATATAGTGCATTATAGAAAAACCGGTCTGAGCGTCCGGCTAAAGGCGGACATCTGACTTTGTGTTCGCTTCGCTCCGCTCCCCTTCACTGATCAATGAAAATTAATAGCACTGGCATTTTCTTTGAAATTAGCTTTGTGTTCTTCTAACAACTTTCTTTTTCTTTTTTTTTCAAAGGAAGATTTCATCGTGTTCTATCTAAACACGTCAGTTCTACATTAACGTGAGAGGAACTGTGAAGGTAATGAAATGGAAAATAAAAATTCACTGGCGTACCAGTCCACTTGGTATGGTGTGACGCCATCGGTTAGAGTTACGTTGTAGCCACGGTCGAGGGTTCGAAACCGCTCCGGTGCAAACCAAGCCCTTCATCCCTCTGGGGGCGATAAATTAGTACCAGACCTGTCTGGGAGGATAGGAATGGAAGATAAATGTCTAAAATCTCTAAAAACCTGGAATAATAACTTAAAATAACGTCTAAAATGCGCTAACAATTTAAGAATTTTTATCCTTTAAGGAATTAACTTGCTAACACAACTATCAACTCTAAGCATTACAAATATCTGTCTAGATCTTTTATTTTAGAGAAGTGGAGCAAGACAGAAGTGACTTCGCACTCGGCACTAAGAGACAGTAAGAGACAGACTTCACTTCCTTCATAGCTTCTACATTGCATCGGCTCTCCTTCGTTACGGCCAATTCAAGATGTCGAAGATCCGGACAATTATCAGATTAGCCAAAAGAGGAGAATTACTAAATATACTAACTTGTGTCCAATGCAGGCACATGTTGAGTCATCCGATCATTTCTTAACATGTGCAGAAGTTCGGTTTTCTCGGGTTATCCAATCCGAAAAAAACCAACTTCCGTTCTTTTTACCAAGACCTAAAAGTTATGAATAACAATGAAAAAGCACGCCAGTATCAAAAGCATAGAAGCAAATTAAATCAGAGCGCCTAGAACCATGTTTCTGTTCTGTCGATTTGCTACCAAAGAAAAAGAAACTCTATTACATTTAGTTAAAAGAATAAGTGCCAACAAATCTAAAAAGCTAAGCACACTGAAAAACCAATTCCTATCCATGAGTACCTCTAAGGATTTTTCAGCTGAGACCCTAGAAATTACATCATTCGTTCGAAGAACATTAGTACATATCAATGGGGTACTTTGGCGGGAGGTTTTGAAGTTGGATTTCCGTACTTACCGTAGAAGAGCTAAGTGAGCATATTTTTAATCCAACAATGATACCAGCTCTCAAAAAAGAAATTCAGACGCTATTGCTATGCGAAAAACAGACATCCGCAAGTAGAAGTAATTTTGGTGTAGAATAGAGTCTGTACGAGTTGGCGAAAAAGACGTTTAGAGAAAATCATGCAGTACAACTTGGCTGGACTGTGGAGATGGAATTTGCCTGTATTGTAGCAAAACTTAGCTTTTCTATCTTTTCCAGCTTCCCTCGAGTCAATTGAGAAAAATAGTGTATTTGCCTTTCTTTCTTCGGATTTCTTCCCAACTAGCTTCAGAGAAAGCCAATCACGCAAAGAGGAAAACCGCGTTTTTGGCTGTTCGACAAAATATGCGTGTCATCCAACAACTCGGCTCATACGCCCAACAACCTGTTTATTTTGGATTATTTAATGGGGAAGGATTTTGTCTACTCTTGTTTTACTTTTTTACACTTTCTTCCATTCTCTCAAAAATTACTAAAGAAAAAGCTGAAAAATTTACTACAATTACCGACCCTTCCTCTATTAACTTTCAAAAAAACTAGAGGTACTCTAAAAACTTCATTTTAACCGTTTTGCAGCACAAACTTTTTCCTACAAAACGCATCTTTACTAGCCTACCAAGATTTTTTGAATCAAGTTATAAAAGTCTGTTTCAGCCTACCAGATTCCGCATCTCAGTCCTGCACTCATTCCCAGTCAGAATCAGGCTCTGTGGCTAAAATCACTCCCAAATAGCTCGTACGCCCTCTAAATTTATTTTCATTCATCCGTATTCACTTTGTTCCTGATATATTAATTATTTGAATATACTATACTTGTATTATTTTCTTTTTATTTAATTTTCTAACTTTCAAAAACTAGCCGATTGTCTCCAATGCTCACATCACGTTGGTCCTCTTCTCTTTCCAAACCGTTCATCCCTTACAGCTGCTACCTGCAGCTCTGAAAGGAGGACGGTTTGATCTTGGTAAATGATGCATGTGAGCACAAAGCTAGAAATCATTTGTTTTACTCGTTCACGCTCAGCTATTTTCACATGACCACTAGACCCATACAACCTCCTTAACTTACTATTAGCTCACTAAATTCATAACCGTCAGCATCCAGTTGATGAACTTAGTAGTTTCTCTTCATTTATTATTTCCTCACAGTCCTGTTATCTCTTTTATCCTACTCCTGGACAATTCTGCTTTATAACTCAAAGCAGGAAACCTACAGCATCGTATGTTTCATATTATTTTTACCTGAAATGGCAGCAACATGTTACTTATCCGCTACAATGTGAGAGTAACTCGTCGACCCACAACTGCTTTATTTGTGAATAAGCTTTAAAAAACTCCAGTGAAATTTCGACTCATCACAGCATGAATAGATAACAATAGTGGCTGGATTTGTATAGAGATCAGGTGTAACAAATATATAAATGGCATGACCAACCTTTGCACAACCAACGGTAAAAGGATAAATGTTATGAATACATAGACAAATTTGTCCTATGGTGCGAATTTGTGAAGTCTATGTGCGACTATTTGGAACACATGATCAGTACTAATTATATGAGCAATTGTTAGCACTAGCAATACGCCTCCGATAGCCACGTGTGCAACCGAATGAGTAAGACCTGGAGTAGATCCAAAAATCTGAAATAGTCTAGGTTTTTGATTTCGGACAGCCCCATCACAAGAATATCTGCAAAGAACACCTACTAAAAGTGTGAATAGCGTCGCCATTAATGCAAATAATAAAAAGACGATTGTTGAGAAGGTTGGTAGTATACTGCTTATAGATGGAATACGCTCACCAAGGAAGTACCCGATATGACGCCAACTAAGTCGAAAAAAATCGGTAAGAGAAAATAGCTTAACTCCAAATAGATATCTATGCGAGCTTTACTCAGTAAGAACAACTGAACACCATACCTGTATCCTATTCGGAATAACATGTTTACAGTGTTTGCTAAAATGAAGCCAGATGCATTCAAATATGAACATAGAGCAAAGCTGAGTAGTAGATGGAAAGGAGCAGATAGGAGGAGGAAACCTCCATGAGAAAATATCTAGAATGCATCAAAAGAGTGAAATCAAATCGGAACTCGATCGATTCAGTCGAATACAACGCACTTCTGCATTGTTCATACTTGCCATCGCAAAACATTCTGTAATCCCATTAACAGCCATCACTGACAAGTATACGCAGTACAACGATAGCAAGAAAGCACCTTAACAAAAGCAATCTAGCTACTATTACAGAAACACTACTACTCTCTCTCTCTCTTTGTTCTTACCTCCATTGTCGTACAATAAATGTCCACCGTAAATGAAAACAGCTAAGGGAGAATACGGTATCCCAAATACGGAGACAACTAAGCCAATGACGGAAGCAACATGCAAAGTGATGGAAAAATTCTCCAACATAGAATCATAGGACTCCTGAACAATAAACCTTCTTCTGAAAGAATACCAGCTGCAAAAGGACTTACCGTGCTTTTACTAAACACTTTTGTGTTTTTATTGATAGCATTTGAAAAATAAGCAAAACACATCTCCTCCAACGGAGTCAGTACAATCCTCGCTACGAGACTGCCAAGTTTTTCGACAGCGTCGTAAACAGCTGCAAAAAAAGGAGATTTCAAGAGAGGCAAATCATTTTTACCTCCCAGTAGACAAGGATTACGTGTATTATACGTAAAATTGGTCGTACCTTGACTCTTGAGCGAAAGTAACTCTGTAAATGTCATGATGTATGCACTACCATCGGTCATCAGCTGCTTCAATATCGAATGTGTGAATAACGCACCAACAGCAGAAAGTGCTTCGCGATCAAAACCGTGGCTGAAGTATCGAACAAAGAACCGTGAATCTAATAGCTATCTATTGAGTGACGTTCTTTTAGTGGACCGTCTTGAAAGTCTACTTTTTCTTCCTTGTTGCAGAACTAACTAACTAGTAGTTATAGAAGAAACTACATAACCTAAGTGTGCGATAGAACACATAGTTTATTATATATGTGCATGTATATTACTAAGTGGCTATCACAATCTTTGATTCTCACCTAAGTTGGGGAAAGAAGCTGCGAAAACTACCAAACGATGACAATTCGGCCATAGATTTTCGCGAGTACCGGAAAAATGCAGTATAATGGAATAACAAATAAGCAGTGGACGAGAGCATCTGTAAGCATGAACATAAGAAGAGATGTATGGAAAATATGCCAAATTGATGAGACCAGAGAATTAAATACCTGAGCATAGGCGAAAATTTCGAGGTGATACATCGAAGTTGTGGTGATTAATATGAGAACAAAGATACGCTGTAGTAATACTAGTAAACCCTGAGCAACTGCAAAGTGACCCGAAAGAGAGAACCTGAAAAAGCGATTCAAATGGTCAAGTCAGTCTATCAGAATTTTTTCTACTATCACATTGCCTTCAATTTTATACAGAATAAAAGAAAATAAAAATAGAATAAAAAAATAATAGAATAAAAGAAAGAAAACACAAAAACAATTTTTCACCTTAACGATATGACTGCAAACGGTTCTGCTAGTGATTCGATAACAGCGGCAAGAGGAAACGATATGAGAATAAGTGCAGGTATATCATGATTTGACGAAAATACTGACCAGCAAAATGTACAAAAAATGCTGAGTGAGAGGCAAATCAAGGGACTGAAAAGAAAGAAATCACATGGTACTCACATATTATACACAAGGAGCGGGTGACTTCTGCATAACTGAAAGAGGAAATCCACTTTGGTAACACTAATCTTTTAAGGCGTGATTCGATTTCGTGCCAGGTGAACTTGACTGATGCCAGTGTGCATCTACTTCATTGAAGGAACAACTAACCTCAGCCAAATTGTGTTGACAAAACACTGCAAAGATGAACGCAAGATATTTGCCTTTCGCATGGGCTCCCGAGTAAGAAATAGAACAGTATTATAGAGCAGTGTCAACCTAGAAATGTTTTGCAAGTGTTGCGATGTTAGAACCGTCTAGAAGAATCAGGAATGAAATCTAGAATCGTTAAGTACAGTGTAGAGATAACACAACCTCATAAATTTCTACGCTCATTCACTTTTTGTTATTATTCATTATTCTAGTCCTTTTAACTATGAGTGGAGTGAATACTCTCCGCGTTCTTACACCCTTACTATAAAAGTATGTTGGTACAGTGGCATGTATTAATCAGATAAAGGATTTAAAAAACAGTCACAATTTGTTTTACACTCAGCACTACCTACATTATGTGATATGAGTAATTCTGCCCTTATTCAAATAAGCTGCCGCTCGTTGTTTCCTAGTTCATACATAGTTGTGAGCTTAGGATCCCATTAACAATATCTTTGTAGTGCGATATTGAATAACGCAAAACAAGACATCTCCGCCTTGAAAAAAGCCAAGAGAAGAATTTCACATCATTAGTTAAGTATTTCAAATAACAATATTAACCACTGATTGAAGTTTCAAAAAAAAAAGAACTTCAGAAAATCCCATACGGGACAGATACCTGACATTCACCAATCCGAGGACATCGTTATCAACAACACGTAATAGATACATATTGATGGCAAAAGACAAAATCCTAGCAAACAGCTGAAAAAAAAACAGTACTGATCAACAACGACGATAAAATGACAGTAGTGTTTTCCATCTACAAGCAACATTACTTGTTCATCACTCCTCTTGCTGAAAAATGCAGCAAACACATCATTTTCTAAACACTTGACATTCTTGTAACTAAAAAATTTGGCAAATGCCGTTCACATCTAATAATTGCCTTCATCATCTGCTGTTCCTACACTTTCAACGAATACGTCTCAGAAATCATTATTAGATTTTATCACCACAGCGGGAAGGAGAAGGAAGAAATACTAGAACAATTGCATTTGTACTGTCGCTTTGAGAAATATTCATCATTACTCTATTAGGGAAATTCCCATGTGTGCTAAATGATTAGCATTCCTATTTCGAACATTTCATAGTAAAAACCATATTATAATCTCAAATGCTCGAAACTACCTCAAAATGATAAGCGCATCAAGAGTTTCTGAGTCACTTAGTCACTACTCAGAAACACGTACCCAAGAGCAATAAACTCATCTCCAGTTCACATATCTCCAAATATTGCGCGCAAAATGTTCTTTATCAATCGATTTACCAATACTTGACTCAGAAACATAGGTTTGGTCACTGCTATCAGCGTTCTATTTTTTTTTTGGTGTTGTAATAGAAAAAGGTTTGCTAAGAAACGATAAATTTGTACTTTGAGCATCAAACAGTTGTCTCCCCATGTGTGCACCTCGACCAATAAAAAGTCTCAGTTTCTGCTACTCTCAGCTTCCTTTAGTTTATTTAAAAAAAAGAGAAGTCGAGCTTGGTCACCTGGCCGCTGAAATTCATTGCTAGAGACCGGCCAAAAGATGTCATCCTTGTCCTGAAACTGTGAAATTTTCTGATTTTCAAATAACATAGAGCAAGCGTATATAAATTTGGTGCAGAAAACTGTGAAGGAAAATGAAAGGCGTAGCTATATTGAAAAGTCTAGATTTCTAGACATTTACAGTCTGTATAAAATGGTTGTATTGTGGTGATGCGCCCTGTCTGCAGGCGTGCACTGACCCGTCTCCAAAAAACGTGACAACCTCCTCGAAGCTCTTTTGCTCTTGTTCTGAGTAGTTTTTCATTGTTTTGTGTAACAGTTCATACATAAGATTGCGTAGTACTAGCAAAATCATTTTCCACAGGTTCTTCCGTTTATAATGCTCCTAGGGTGCTTTTAAGAGCCTTAGTTTCCAGGGATCTAATTACTGTATCATCTTTCTATAATATAATCCCATAAAGTTGTGCACGATTAGCATTTTCCATAGTCATAATGCTAAGAAATTGGTTTTTCGCTAGTGTAGAGTTACTGATGGCGATAGGGATCTCTCCAAGGAATTCAGATTGTAGGGATCGGTTTCCTCTCCCATTCTCCGTGTACTTTTGCACAGTTAACGTTCTCCCATTCAAAGTAATCGTCTTCTCTTTGAAAAAATTGGTTCAATTTCTAAGGCAAGGATGGCAGCCAAAAAGTGGAATGAGCTGTTCAATAAGCATTGACACAACTGATTTTTTTTTTCGTGTTTCCTGCTTTTGAACTGGTGAAATCCAACGGAAGAAATCCTTGAAAGCAAAGTGGAACAATTTTTTCGAGGAAACCTTTAGCTTCAACGAAGATTTTCGCGTTATTTTGCATACAAATGTGTTCGAAATTACACAGCACAAAAAATGTGTAATAATGTTGTATGGCATGACGCAGTATTAGAATAAACTAGTACTATCTCCATTCTATAAATAATAGTAGCTACCGTTTCGGAGCATAATCAAATTATATAATACGAGCTAGTAATGAAATTGAAAGTGTTGTTTCTATTTGAACCTAAAATATAAGACCGAAGCGATTAGATGTTAGGGGTGTCAGGTTAGAACCCACAAGAAATGATGTATTGTAGATGTTATCATGCAAAGCACGTCGTTTAGTTAACTGCTCAATGACGACGTATAGTCGGGTCAAAACGACATGGAGCAGAGTGTATAGTAAGGTCGAAACGACATGAAGCACGGTGCAACTGCGTACGCGGCTTCTCTCGAGGCGGTTTGGTGAGACGTCGCGGTTAGCATCTACCACCGTTCATTGCTGCACCATGCGATGGTCCCACCTCGGTTCAAACTGTTGCCTACACCGCGCTGTTTCGGCCGCGTACGCAAATGCACCGTACTTGTCGTTTCGACCCAACTATAATCGCATGAGCGAACGCGCTCAAGCAAAGCCGTCTTTGACCGCTCGCAGACGATCTGCGAGCTGTTCGCTTGGCAGTTTGCCAAATATTGCCAAGTTACGTCATCCGGATAGATACTGACCGCGATTTTTGGTTGTTTTCATTCTTTTTGCTTCTTTTTTGTTTCTTCTCGTTTGTTATATTTGCTTTTGTTATATAAATCTATATTGTATGCTTTAGGAATTTGGCTCAAAACTGAATTTAGTTCTATGTTAATGGTTTTTTTGTTACTTCGTCTACCCTTCTTCCGTTACGAACAAAAAAAAAGAATGCTAACATCAAAACAAATGCAATTTCGGAGCAAACTTCAAAAGCAAAACATGAACAATACAATAACACGCATACCACGAGTCTGATGAAGTCCGGGAATCCGCGGAAGAAGCAAGAGATGGGGTTGTAGATTGTGGGATTAGGGGTGGTTCCACTTATCTCTTCCTGATCGTCGTAAGAAACGTAAGAAATGGCACGGGAACCATTTTGGTTATTACGAGGTATGTGAGAGCGCTATTCTATGCACACAGTCGCTTAGCAACTTAATCATTGCTTTTACTTTAATGGGCTACTGAGAAGACATCACTGATCTTCGACCGGTCGCAGTTGGATGCGGCGCGTGCACAAGGTTGGTGTGTTATTACCGAAGTCGTCTTAAAAGACGTCGTCTTTCACGCCGTTACTCAAAACGATCAGGGAGAGATGACCGGAACTACCCCTGATACCCAATCTACAACCGTAACTCTAGATTTCTTTTCATCACGTCAGATTCGTAATAGGCTGCCTATAAGTATAATATATTAAGTATAATACAATAATAAAAGATGTATAACAAAAGCAAATACAGCAAACATAACAAAAACACGACGAAAAGAAAATCGATGGACGAAAAAAACACAAAGAAAAGAAAAAAGAATGAAAACAAACAAAAGAACACGTACCTATTTACGTATTAATCTATTTCTTATAGACACACTCATTCCTAGAAGAGATATAGTAGAGCCAAAACGACATGAAGCACGGGACAGTTGCGTAAGCAGTTGCGCTCGAAGCGCTGTGCGGTGGGGCGTACCGGGTACGATCGAAGGAGGAACCTTTCTAGCACCATTCTTCGCTGCACTTCGCGATGGCCCCACCTCGATTATACTGTTTCCTTCACCGCGCCGCTTCGAGCGCAGTCGCGTTTTGAACCAACTACATATTGCATCTAATTGAATGCTTGTGAGTACTGGCAAGTAGCCAAACAAATTGTAAAGATTCAAAAGTTGAAAGAGAGCAAACGCGACTGGCAGTTGTAAATCGACTGGCACGTCAAATGTGAGTTGAAAATACGAAAGAAAGAAAGAACTTTTTTCCTAGTATGGTTCTGTAGTCTGTCCTCAGAGCTAGTAGATTCCTCCAATGCTTCTCAAGCATTTCAAGAAAGAACCTGTTTTTTTATTATACCAAATGGTATACTATGCTTCTCGGGAACTTGATGTGAGCCTCTGCAACGAGTGAAACGGAATGAAAGGGAAAGCACCACATTTCCACAGTGATCTGGTTCGCTTGTGTGACATCACATATAGATTAAAAAGACACCAAATGAAAAGCGCACACCAGGAAAAAGCCCCAGCAAACCGCCCCAAATGTTTCCCCATGTCGGAAGACCGCCGACAAACCACTCTGCGGAGGAAACCGGCACTTCCTGTGCCGCTTAGGCCCACATCGCTCTTCTGAATTCTCCTGATATCATAGTAGCTGCTGTACACAACAAGACACATCTGATATGACCTAACCTCGTGACTGTTACTTCGCGGATGAGTCCGGCACACTTCACCGTTGTCGTACAAGCAGCGCGGCGGTACACGTGGAACTAGATTCGCTGCGTACACAAGCAAGTGTCATCGCGCCCAATACTCAGTCAACGACGCCGTGGTGGTGGTTCTGCTGGCGGTATCGTCGTGTTCACTTCGGTGTTGTGCAAATAGTCGTTCGGTCTTTAGTGATGATTATCCTCTTTGAGGTTGTTCGAGTCACGACGTCCTATCGTTCTTGTTTTCTTTCCATATAAAGTGTTACTTTGGTCATTTTGTGGTGTGGTAATCGGATCGGTGTTGTGATTGTCGGCGACTATAGCGCTAAGATTCGTCAGCATTGTACTGTCATTAGAAATTTTGTTACATGTATTTGTGTCCTACTGGTACCGTATCTCATCTCCGGAAGTTTACTTCTGCTTGTCTATATTTCTTTCTTCTCATACATTAATTTACCTCGTTTCATTGAAACTTCGGTTTGGATGTGTTATGCTACTTGCCGGCGATGAGATTGCTGGTGGTAGTTTCTTTCTTTAGTCTAGTATCACTGTTAGAAAAGAAGTAAGCTAGTCGAGTGAGTGCTCACTGGATGTAGCAATTCTTTTCGTTATGAGAGTTGGTTTTTGTGAGATGGTTCCGGGAGTGGCTTTAAATAACTGTGCGACCGTTCTCACAGAGCATTGTTTCTAACCCTTAAGTTGGCCCATCCGACCACATTCTTTTTTCTTCGCTCAAGTTGATTCCTATTGATATGTACTAATGTTTTTTGAATGAATAATGTCATTTCTAGGGTGTCAGCTGAAAAATCCCCGGAGGTATTCACCATGTCGTGGATATGGGATTGGTTTTCCAGTGTGCTCAACTTCTTAGGTTTGTTTGGTCTTATTCTTTTAATTAGATGCAGTAAACAGTTTTTTTTTCTTTGGTAGATTCTACTTAAGTGAGACTTGAATATAGGCATTCTGAGATAATTCTCTTCCATGCTTCTGGTACTTACGTGTTTTTTCATTGTGACTTCTGATTTATAACTTTAGGTCTTAGTAAAAAGAATGGAAAGTTAGTTTTTCTTGGATTGGATAACGCCGGGAAGACTACACTTCTGCACATGTTAAAGGATGATCGGATGGCTCAACATGTGCCTACATTGCATCCAAGTTAGTTTGTTGCGTATTATATTCAGTTATTCTCCTCTTCTTCACTTCGTGTAGTTTTTTGGAGTGACCGGAAATCTAACACCTCTCCTGCATCATTTGAAGCACTGTTTGAGTGTCGAATCTGCGTGCAGCCGGTTATTTATCTCGTGGTGTATGATAAGAGATCTGATAGGATATCACACGGCCAGATGCGCCGCCGATTATCGATTTGTTGTTTTCGCTGAGGCGATAGCCCGCAACTATTAAAATGCCACAAAAACTGAAGGAAAAAACTGAACACCGAAACTGATCACAAATTAACCCGCTTGTTTTGATGAAGGTGTTAGTTGAGAGCAAAACTGGCAATATTGCAGCCACGTGAAGAAGATGATGATTGGTGATATCAATTCTCATCTAGAGGACACTCAGTAGCTCTCTACGATCATTTTCAACTTGAAACTCTCACCGGCACATATTCTATCTCAAAGTGAGACAAGCTTATCAAATAAACCTTATGAAGTTTGTGTGATCATCGGATTTCGAAAACGAGTCTTCCAAGTTCAAGGTTTTGGTGATGAGGCTTCTCAACTTTGTTTTTGAATGAGAAAAAAGTTCCAACTTCTCTTCACTTTCTTAATACTTCCTTTCTGGTTCATGAAAGCATCTTAAGGAGGTTCATATTTATTAATGTCAAATGGATTGCAAGTAGAAACATATATTATCATTTATGACACAAATTTACTTTACGACACTGTCTTCGCTTGATAGGTTGGTTTTGCATCGGACAGCCTGTTTTCGCTTTGTGCTAGACTTTGAAAGATCAAAAACAACAATCAAGACGTGATTCGAAGCATAGGAGCGATAGGGAGGAACCGGACCGTTCCCAGTGAAGGGGGTTTAGTTCATGGGGTGCAGCTCAAGTGAAAGGGATCCTTTAGCCAACCGTCCAAAAGTGAATGGGCTAATTTCGCCAACCGTTTAAAAGTAAAAGAGATTCCTTCTTCACCGTCCAAAAGTGAAGGGGGTCAGAGCACCGGCTTCGACTGTCGCATCTATGAATCGAAGGCGGAGTTGACTCACATACTCGTAGTTTCTTCGTTAAATTGTGCGATGTATTGTTTTGCTTGAATATTACTCCCAAGATTTGAGGGATTCTGTTAATGAAATGTCTTTCTACTCTTATGCTGTCATTCACATTTTTACTTCCTGTGGGCATGTAATAAATTATATGTCCCTTTTGATATTTCGATTTCACTGTGAACACAATGTCATAAAGTAGTTTGGATCGCAAGTATGCATTATCATACCACCTACGATGCTCAATCATGACATAGTCATCATTTGGTTATGGAACTTGAGCGGTATTTGTTACACTTTCCGAAGAACTCTTCTTTTCAGCATCAGAAGAACTTACGTTGGGTGGAATCAGATTCACCACGTTTGATCTCGGTGGACACGCACAGGGTGAGTACACATGCCATCTTTTCAGTTTTGCTTCTCCATTGAATTTCGTTTTACTCTGAATTCTGTACTGGTAGTGATATCTGCTACTAGAGCCGAATTTTCGAGAGTATTTTTTTGAAAAGTTCGTGATCCTTCAAAGCCAAGATAGCTCGAAATTGTGCCACACGAAATGGCGCTATCGCTGTGAATCCTCTACGAGGCACCTTATAACGTTTCACATATGCAAGAACACGCACGCGCAGTGTTTACTGGCCAGCGGAAGAGACAGCGCCACAAACCATTGATTGTCGCTCGCAGGCGCGGCATGCATGCGTGCTCTCGCATAAGTGGTACGTTTTCAGTTGCCTCGTAGGAGGATTCGGTTGTGGAAATTTTCCACGCCTTTTTCCTTAATTAGGGAAATTGAGTGTGGTCGCTCTTATACTCATGAACTACACCCCTAATCCTATCTATTCGAAGAGGAATCCCAATTTCTCGATAAGCTGTCTTTAACTAAGACAGCAACTGTCTAATAACTACCTCCTTGGTTGCCTTCTATGATTTTCTTAGTTTCACTCCCTAATTAAATTTTTTTTTTGCTACCAAACCACTATAGGTACTTTAACAATAGAGATAGCCGCTTCTGAATATATGCGTTTTTTTCAAATACCTACTTATCTCGCCAAATTCAGTTATCTAGGCTATTCTGCTGAACTACACAATATATGCGGTAGGGCGGAGCAGAACGCGGTGTAGGTGGTGTAACTCATGGCGTGTACCTCAAGTGATGAGGATCCCTTCGCAACTATCCAGAAGTGAACGGGAGTTCCTTCGAAAACTATCCACAAAAGAAGGGAGTCGGAGCACTGGCTCTGATTATCACACCTGTGAACTACAGTTTCTCGGCAGATTCTGTTCAGTTCATTGGCAAAAACAGTAGAGCATGTTATCACAATGAATCATGATAGTTGCTGCCATTCACGACCTCCTTCACTTCCGGTTGGCGAAAGGACCCCTTCACTTTTTGACGGTTGGCGAAGGGATACTCATCGCTTGAGCTAGACCCCTTCACCTGAGAAAGGTCCGGCTCCTCCCTTTCGCACGTATGGATTTTCGACGTAGTGAACTTCAATTACAGCTCTGTCGCACCTTCCCTAGTAGAAGTCTACGTTGTATTTCGACAGTATCATCTCTCCTCTCTTCTCTCTCTGGTTTGCTTTCTCTTTTTTTTTTGTTGATGTGATATTTGTTTTCCATTTTGATCCTTGCAGCATTTTGATTCGGTTCTGATGTAGTCATCTGGTTACGATGAAAGTCATGACCTACCTACACTGGTAGAGAATTACAACGAATACAATTACAACGAAGCACTGGTAGAGAATTCGACCTAAGATTTCTATAACCTGTGTCTAAGCACAATGGTGCAATTTCTCTTCTACGTGATGTGATTGTTTTGCGAGTCTCCTTTCGTCAGAGTTTCTAAGTAACAAACGGTTTTTATGACAATTTAACTGGTCTTTTGTAAATATTGCAGAAGATTTTGAAGTCTTTTTCAAACCTTAACAGCTACACTTCCATCTATTACTAGTTTACTCTCTCTTTATTTCCGACGCAGATAATTGCTGAATGAGCGAGATTTCTTTCGATCCAGTACTTGATTGTGGCTCTTATCAGTGATTTTTCAGTATGCTTTCTGTATACAACCATAAAAGATATGATTTAGCTCGACGAGTGTGGAAGGACTATTTCCCTGCTGTTGATGCAGTTGTGTTCCTTGTGGATTGTGCGGATTTGGAGCGTATTCCCGAGAGCAGAACGGAGCTTGAATCTCTGATTAGAGATGAGCAGGTTCGCTTCATATATATATATATATATATATATATATATATATATATATATATATATATATATATTTATATATATATATATATATATATATATATATGTATATATATATATATATATACAAAATCTTCTGTAATATATATATTCTATTAGGTTGCTGGTGCTCCTATTTTGATTCTGGGCAACAAAATCGACAAGTCAACTGCTTTAAGTGAAGAACAGCTCAAATGGCATCTAGGTGTTCAGCACATGTGTACAGGAAAAGGTTAGCAAGATAGCTCTATTTCTTCCATGGTTACTTCTTATCTATCAAAACTTTTTATGTCGGATCGTGTTGGTCAAATTTTCTTAACTAACTTTTTCTTAACTCTGGTGCTTTATCGCTTTCCAAAAACAGTCAGCAGATCTGCTGGATTTATAGCACCGATTTTTTATTTTCGAAGGTCGTTACTGCCTTGTGGGACTACGTCATTTCGTGTCCTCAGCACTTTCATTACTATTTACACTCAGTGAATTTCTTGGTCAGTTTTCCAGCTGGTTTCGTCGTTATTGCTGCGGAAACTCCACAGACTTGGAGTTTTTGCTCAAATGAATCTTGCGACGTGTCTCCTGTTCATTTTTTGACTTTCTCTTCATCTTTTAGAAAAGTAGAGACGTGGGAAATGCTTGTGCTAACATTAGCTATCAAAGTTCACTTCATGAAGACTGAATGAGCCCTATCTCCTATCATTCTGATGGGTGATATGAATATGGCTTGAATTCTGCACATAAACATTAATCAGGAAGGATAGCAGGATGCATCAATCCCCTTTTCTCGAATGCTTCCAATTTTGTAATTCATTGAACTTCTAGGAGAAGTGTCGCGCAGTGATCTTACGTCGCGACCAATGGAAGTCTTCATGTGTTCAGTGCTACGAAGACAAGGGTATGGAGAAGGTTTCCGTTGGCTTTCGCAGTACCTCGACTAAATTGCGATTCATAGCTATGTGTGTATTCACGTGTATCATGTCATGTTAAATTTCTGATCCACTTCCAATTTATTTACGCCTATTTGAGTGTGTGTCGCAGATGGACGTGCATGCACCCTGCTCAGAGTCGCGTCTTCTGTCGTTTTGTACTGTACGTTTTCGCAATCCCCATCACACCCTGTGATCACCGTCGCCGTGTATAATACATATGTGTCCTCTTTTGGTCTTCCTCCTACTCACCTAATGAATTTCAACTCTAGATAACGCATAGATCTTATTTTATGCTTTTTGTTGCTTTCGATCCCTCTTCTCAAAATAATTAGTTCACAATTTCCACATCATTTTCTTCTTCGTGCTCGAAGTTGTCACCATCAACGTTTTATAGATGGGTGTATTGTTTGCGTTTCTTTCTGTTCAGATTTCGAACTAATTTACCATAGATTTCATAGTAATATTGAAAATTAAAGGAGCTCTTTGAAAACACATTGAGATAAACCATTGGTTTTGTACAAGCTGTGTACAGAACACTTCAACGAGTCGTAATTGGCACATATGGAAACATTCACAAAGATTCCGATGTTTAGTTCTTGTTGATCAAGATTGAATTACTCTGCGACTCGTCTTAAATCTTCGCATTCTTTGGAACTGGTTGAACACTGTTTAGCTTTGATATGAAATGGTTTGGAGATGTAGGTAAGCAAGCAGTGATAATGGTGGATGATATAGTGGTTCTGGCTAAGTTTTTAGCATGCCAAGGAACAATCAGCTCTCATCATGCTGTTGGCTAGTTGTCTATTTTTCTTTAGTATAAAGGATAACGGATGTAGTTTCTGGCGTTGATCAATCCGCTTGGGATGCGCCTCTACGTTCACCTCAATTCAGAATAGCTTGGGGTTTACGGACATGTAACTGGCCTTTACAATGACTGGCGGTGGCTGGCCCTAGTTCTTTAGTATAGCGACAGAAATTTGCAGATAGAGCAAAGTATGGGAGTATGTATCCATTCTATGATGAAGGCAGTTGCTAGGCTGTAGTCCTGTTTCTTTGCCACACTTGATGACACATAATCGTGATGATGGCAGGATCTCCGCAGTAGGATTCCTTATATGTACAGAATTTCTTTAATTCAAGATGCTTCTCGCATTTAAATCAACATTGGGACAACTCTGCAAGGGAGCTTACAATAATTCGCATCTGCTGAGACACTCATGGTGCGCAGAGAGGAAAGGTTAGGTAAAACTAGGAAATAAGGGAACCAAAAAGAAAATTACGGCGATGAGTAGCATGAACGACGCCTCCTTCGACCGAAATCCTCTGTGGAAGTTCTTTCATATTTTTTTACGATGGACGCAAACTACCGAAATTAAAAATGCAGGCACTATAAGTATAATTGTTGTAGTGCAGCTTCATGCCGTTCAATATCACAGGGTGAAATGTGGAGTGTTGGGAATAATAGCAACAGTAAAAATAGATAATCTTTTGCGAAAAACACGTAAAAGTCCATTATTTCTGTAATTATTCGCAGAGAGTAACTTTTGTTGATAGAAACATAAGAAAATGATACTAGTTTACTTCAACAAAATAAAAAGTAGCACTATTTTAACAATAGCAAAATGCCAAAACCTGCAGCGAAGAACAAATGGCATTGCAACAAAGAGACAACGTAAGAACAAATTACAACAAAGTGACAAGGTGGTAACAGTCCGCTTAACCGGGTGCAGCATATTAAAACAAAGAAAGAACAACACAAGCGTTTGGTGAATCGGATGAAGAAGTGGATCAGTCAAGGACGTTTAACTCTAGAATCTACTCGACAATGTTCACTTGGCGAAGATACGGTCTTCCACTAGGCAATTGCACGGTTTTCACCTTTCCGAACAGTTCTTCAGCTTTGGACATAGACATAGTCGGTTGCACCATGCAAGCTTCCTTGGTGTTCTTCCAGCCTTCAGGAGTAGCAATCTGAAATTATTAAAACAATTATGGTATGTGCATGTTGAATTAATCTGTTACACAGCAGATAATCATGAAATATTTTGAACATGTATCAAAGAGGGAACGAAAATTCCATGTTTTCCTCTTTCAGGAAGTTGTGGTGACAACTAACTGGCATACGGTCCGACAGCTGCATCGAGTCGATGACGCGAAGAATTTCGCTGAAACAGTCATTAGAAGAATATTACAAGAGTGTGAAGGGACCCGCAATTTTTGATGTTTTGGTCTCCCCCAGCAGTATGTATGATTTGACTGAAGCAGCTTACGCAATGTAACTTGAATTTGTAAGATTGTAAGAATTTGTAAAGAAAGCGTTGAATGATGGAAATAAAGGGTGGCATAGTAAAATATTCTGTAAACCAACTCAAAATTCCTGCCAGTTGTTGCCGGGTAGAGAATTTGGGCTCGAACGCGCTTTTTGGGGTCAATTATGAACACAGCGCGAGCGGTAAGTGGTATCCCCGTCCTGTCCTTTTCGTCTGAATCCAGCATTCCAAGTTCAACGGCTAATTTGCGATCCTCGTCGGCAATAATTTCGAAAGGGAATCCATCATCTTAAAATCAATGATTTTAGAATACATAGATACTTGCTTTGTGTCGAGTTGGTTTTACTTACAGGTAACGTTTGAATCGTTCGCATAAGCAACAATATCACTTATCCAGCCGCGATGTGATTCGGGCGAGTCACAACTAAGAGCGATCATCTGGACATTGCGTTCCTGGAACTTCTCCGCCAACTGCGCAGCTCTAGCAAGCTCAGTCGTACATACTGGTGTGAAATCAGCAGGATGTGAGAACAAAATTGCCCAGCTGAAAACCAATGGACAAAGAAATATAGTCGTTCAAAACGACATGAAACTCGGTCCAGTTGTATCAATGGCGGTGCCCGCAGCGTGAGGGATCGAGGTGGACCATCGAGAACTGCAGCGATGGGTGGTGCTCAGCAAAGGTCCTCAGTTGTCAGTTATCAGTTCGATCCTAACTACTACGCTCCACCTCACCGCTTCGAGTGCAACCGCTTGCGCAACTTGTCGAGTTCATGCCGTTTTGACCCGTCCATACAAAAAATGCCAGCGGGGTCAGATACGATTACAATTAAAAATCGGCTCCGATTGAGAAATGACTTTTAACATAAACGATTCTGAAGTATGTATAAATACTACCTTTCACCAATCCATTCATGAAAGTTTTCGATTTTTCCTATGTTCGTTATGGCAGAAAAAGGTGGAATCGTATCACCAAGTTTCATGTTGATATGGAAATCCTGAAAGGAATTGACACACTGCGAATTCCTTTCAATCATCGGTAGGAATCAGAAGGATTCAAAATTGAATCACGATGAAATAGCTACAATAAGCGTCCAAAAATACAAGATAAGAATGGTGGACGATAGAATCATTTCTTATGGAGTTTCGAATCATATATGTATTAACTACTGGAATAAAACCACCGCATCCCTTCCTTCACCTTGAACGTAAACCAGGAAGAAGTTATGCCTCCTAGTTAGTAAAACGTGTTGAGGAGAAAAACAGCAAGAAATGAAGACGGATGAGAGAAATGGCAACTACAAACGTATTCATAGATGCGATCCTAATGCAGCCAATACAAGTATCGCTTCAACATTCGTATCTAAACTTGCACCCAGCTGCGGGGCCCCAGCTAAAACTACTTACAATACTGCGCGGGCGGTCGGTAGCAGCAGGCTGGCCCGCTGCTAGCTCTTATGTATCTGCGGCTCCATCACATGCGTGAGAGCCTGTGGTTGCGAGAATTTGTCATGGACTCGCCTTGAGAAAGAAGGTTTCTAACTTATATTAAAACAACGGAAGGAATCTTCCTTCTACTACTTGTGAGTTCGACAACAGAGCAGATCTCTACATTTATAAATGGTGGTAGTATGAAACAAAAGAATGCTTCTAAAGCTTGTATGCTAGCATAAGAGCATAGAAATTACCAATACCTGCAACGTTGAAAAAAAGGATATCGGAAAAGCTCGAGAATCTCCGAGAGCCTTCATCTCTGCTGCTTGTTCTCATGTATCTAAATTCTCATTATTAATTTTTGTGAACCTTCACAGAGCGTACGACTTGACTGGTGTTTGACGTTTAAATCATAATACCAATTCATTTATTTATGTTTTTCAGATACTACACTAATTACCACTTTAAATAAGTTTTGCGTTATAATCTCCAAGTCCGTTATATATTCCGTTTTGCGTTATATTTGTGTTAACGTCCACCATCTTTTTCATTCATCTTGTTTAGATGGTTCATCCGCGAATCATATAGACCGCAAGAGAAATATTTGTCCATAAAAGCATATCACAGATAGAAATTCAGCAAGCATCTTCCAGACGTCTGTATTCAAGTCCACATATTTTTGAAAAGATAGACGAAAAAAAAACCTAAGAAAAAAGTATATCTGAGAGGGAAATTGAAGGGGTAGCTGCGAGCAAACAACTTCTAGATGTATCAAAAGGGATAAGCTGAAAGTTGCGAAAATAAGAGTCACCCAAGTCCCTGCCAAACTCAATCCCACGCTAGCACATGTCATAACGTCACGTTCTAACCAACACCGTCAGCTTTACAAACATTTCAGTAACCTATAATGCAGTGTGTAAACTATTAGATGAACTTAGTAGCTATCGAGCACACAGTGGAAGAAGTAGTAGAAACAACAGCTTAATGAAGCTGTGCTAGGTAACAGTAAACAACAGAATTGGTCATGCTCCCCTATTCACTTTTCAAGTTCTAAATTCTTTTCATTCAAATCAGAACGAATTTGCACACATGTCTTTAACAAAGCGGAGCTCCAAGTCCGCTAAAGAGACTGAAACGCGATAAAACCGGTAATGACCCAGCGCGCTCCAAACCTACTAGGACGGCTGCCGCGCAACCCCTGCGCAGCCGTTTAAGTAGATTCAGATGAGGCTCAGTTGCGGTGTCGTGCCGCCACTTGGACCAACGCTAACGCGCTGTGAAATTCAAAATAGTCAAGCGGGTAACTATAGTCGGGTGACGTCGACGTGAAGCTCGGTGCAGTTCCGCAAGCGGCTGCACTCGAAGCGATGCGATGGAGCGGAGCGGTTAAGATCGGAAGTGGACCTTTGTTGGCACCACTCACCGATTGCAGTTCGCGATGATCCCACCTAGAGCCCAACCCCTACTCTCCACCGCAGCGCTTCGAGCACAGTCGCTTACACAACTGCACCGTGCTTCATTTTGTTTTGACACGGCTATACCTCCTCCGTTGTTTCAGAGGAATCGGCTCGGAAAAAGCTAGATAATGAATGCTACACGTTGCTTCACGAACTCTTGCCATGAAACAGACGAGGAGATAACCAAAATAAGTTGTGATACAATAAAGAAAAGAGAGTATGATCTACGAATTTAGAAGTAAGGGATGAAATTGGAACATGGCCTTTTTGACCCTTATCTCAGTTCAACTACTTCAAGTAATTGCACAACTTCTAATAACTTTTCTTCTTCAATCAACATTTATCTTCTCCTTGTTTCATTTACTCTTGCATCGATTTCCTTATTTAATTTGCATTTTTATACCTTCTCTTGCATTCCGCATCATCTCTGTTTTACTTGTCCTATTTCTCCGTTCTATTTATTTTTCGCAGGCGGACATTTTTCAACATAATTGGCTTCTTTGCCATTTTCATTTGATTCACACAATATGAAGTCGTAGTCGTAATCTTGACGTAGTAGTCGAACAACCGCCTTTAGCCTCGCTATTGTTTCAGCTTCAGTGACTAAAGGAGTAACGGCTTCGTGTTCTTCACTTTTCTATCCTATTTTTGCCATTATGTAACGGCATCGCCAGACATCCAAAGTGATTCAATGGATTCGATTTGACTCTAAGTTTTTTGAGCTACTTCCTGCGAGAAAATTTGTTTCCATCGATAACTTTGTTTTTAAGCAACACTTAACTTGAATGTATCTCTTTGTTACGGTAGTAATTTCAAAACAACCGCAGTGATGGCAACTGTAAGTAAAATTCGGGGGAACAAGTGAGTAGTCATACTTCCGCACAAACGAAGAACGGAAATGAAATCAAAATTTACATTTCATTTACTAGAAAATATTGAATTCTGTCTCTAAATTTCGCTCTTTCCTTTACTTCCTCTAAAAAGCGCAAGACTTATCTTCGAACCTGAAGGGAATTTGATTTCCCTTTCTGTGTCCAAAATTGGTTGAATAGTAGCACGAAACTGCTCTTCGAAGAAAAAAGTCTTGAAAGCGAGACCAGCGACACTAAAAAGTTCATTGGGAATTTTTACGAGCTGCAACTTCAAGTAAAGTCTGAGAACGCCACATAAGTTTTATCATAGATCCCTTCGGCTTTCCTCCGTACTTTTTTTCCATTATCGGGTTCCGATATTGGAACAGCATAATTCATATGTTATCCCGTAGAAAAAGTTCCTTAACCAATTTTAAAGAGATACTGAAGAAGAAACTTTGCTTTCATTTGAGAAAGTTCCAATATTTTCGATGCGGATCGTGTTTCCTTAGCTTCAATATTCTTGCCATTTATTCAAGTTGTGGTTTGGGTGCTGATTATCGTATGCTACGCATTCACTAACTAGGAGCAAAACACTTACAAGCTAGGAAATAAAGAGTGGAGGAAGGAGGGTAAAGTTAAGAGGGAGCAGAAAAACAGAATTATAAGCGATAAGAAATACTGCATGAAGAAAAAGAAAGAGGTCGGAACTGAAACCATTCGTGAGGAGACAAAATAGACAAAGCCATAAAAAGGTACAAAATAAAACATTGAAAAACAGAGAAACAAGAAAAAACAATAATATCCAGCAAAACAAGGGAATAAAGATGATACAGAAGACGATAAAGGAACTGAAAATGCAAATTAAGTAGGGAAAGCAATGGAAGAACAAGCCGAAGAAGGAAAATAAAAGTGTAGAGAAAAAAAAAGGAAAAATGTAGAAGTTACATAGTTACCTGAATTATCGACGTTAGCCACCAGATAAGGGGTTAAAAAGCCACTGTTCCACTACTTTCCCTTACTTTTAAACCAGAGAATCTTCTGTACTACTCCTCTTCCTTTCTTGTGGTACAACTTATTGTGATTTTCTCCTCATCTGTTTTATGATGGAAGTTCATGAACCATCATATAGCATCCATTTTCTATCTTTCTCCGAGCCATTCTTCTGAAACAACGGAGAAAACAGTTGCCTGCTATGTCGTTTAAAATCCCGCGTGTGATGCGGGCCACCGCATCCAAAATTCGCCGCAGTCCAAAAAGGCGGCAGAAGTACGAGTTAGCATTGATGCGTTCAATGGGTCAAAGAAGGGTGATTGGGCGGCGAAGTAACGATGAGAAACAGAACGATACTTGTAGAGAGGAGAAGAGAGTGTAGTCCGCAGTTACAATGGTAATGCAGAAGTGCTAGAAGTGAGAGTGAGATCGCTTGCCGGCTAAAGTGTTATTATTGCCAGTTAATAGGAGTTTAAAGAAACTGGAAAAACAAACCTTTCTCTTCTATTTCGTTGTCGTAGTTCCATCTGTAGCGGTGTTCATCCTGCTCAAATGATGGTGCGCATGGAAACCAGCGACGATTCTCGCCACACAACGAGAGCCGTTCAACCGCGCCGAACGCGTGGCTATGAACCCTGTTGAAAGCCGTTGATATGAGTTACCTTCAACCAGGTGAATGTGATGCGCGAAAACAGTCTTAGTGTGCTTGGTATACTTCAATTTCTTCCCTCTTTTCTGTTTTGTTCCAATCGACACACACCGGTCCACGACAGCAAATCACGCCTCTTCTCATTGCACAATTAGCTAAGGGCAACTTGAGGCTCACACAACTCCGCTTCCAAAGATGGTGATAGGTCGCAGTAGGCACCAACACGCGATTGTTGTGTTCGCGTTGCTGAAGGTGAGAACACAGAAGTCGCGCGTGTAAACCCCGCGAAGTTCACCTTCGGCGGTAGAAAGGGACTCACGCACTACACTTCCGTAATTTCAAAAAGATAGATGAACGTGAACGAGGTCTACCATGAAGAGAAGGAAACAAACAATGAGTTAAGAAAAAATCGCGACCTTCGTAAACTATGGCTATCGCGGAATCTACTGCAGATGTCGTAGTTACACTAGATGCGCACACTTGTTCACAGCTCCTGCGACTTGCTGAAAACAGCTCCAGAAGCGAGTGCAGCAGCAAGAGTGCAGCCAAATCAAACTTAACTTGTCCAAGTTAACATTTTCAGAGCATTGCGGATAGATAAGTCAGGTACGGATAATGAGGGATACATTGGTTGTGTTCGAGATATATTATTTATGAAAGTGGAATACATAGTCGTGTCAAAACAACATGAAGCACGGACAGTTGCGCAAATGGTTGCGTTCGAAGCGATGCGTTTGAGCGTAACGGTGTGGGTCGGTGAGGTGAAGACACCTTCGGCCATGCTTCACTGTTGCAGTTCGCGAAGGTCCGACGGTGCGGTGCAAAATCTCAGGTCCACCCCTGATTTTCCTAATAGCAGCTTTGAAACGGACTACCAAAGCCAGGCAATACCACCACCGCACCTGCGAAAATCTCTGTACAAGTACCCTTGGCAGGAGACCTGAACAGCGCAGGATACCACGAACTTTTATTGAGAAATAGGTCGGTGCAAAATCTTAGATCCACTTCATGAAATCAGAAACGGAGGAGTAAGAGGTTCTGTTCCCATACACCTCGTGTACAAGAAATCTCCACAATTTCTCCATCGGGTTAAGATCTGGGGAACAACTTAGCCACTCTAGAAATTTGATTCCTTTCGCATCAAATCAATCTGTAATCGACTTTGACACGAGTGCAGACGCATTATCATCATGAAAAACTAGGTTACCCTTCGAAATTTCGTGAAATAAGGCAGTATGTGGTCTTCAAGCGCTTTCTGATAGTCTTCCATGTTCATATTACACGAGACGAACGCAACAAGCCCGTATCCGGAAAACGGGGCCCAGACTATGAGACTTCCAACACCGAAGTTACGCCTTGAGGAACACTCGTTCCTCTTTCCCCAGATGCAAGAGTATCTCACACTTTCCCAACTCGTGTTCATGTGTGCGCGAGCGAACTTAAGCCTGGCGGCCTCACGGCGGTCAGTCAAACGAGTTATGTACTTTTCATAACTTGATTAACGATGTAAGAACAGCGGTTCAAGCTGCGTCGTACTGTTCGTCTCGATGCGGGCAGATCAAGACAATCCCGGAGGCTGACCGCAGACTCGCTGCTGTTGGGAGCCATCCGGGCGACTGTCATCCCTTCTAAATAATTTTCGTGGACCATCGGTAGCGATTTTTTTCTTAGAAGGTTTTCGTGTTCTTTAGATAGTGGTTGATGCATTCATTTGTGATATCGCCCTAGTTGATCCGCGATCTTCCTGTTTGAATGAATGGCCGCGTGATGGCATTGTCATCCAAGATTTTCTCAAGCTTCGTGAGTGACGTTGACGAGGTCCTTGAGCCGTATCCACCTGAGCTCTCAGCTGGTCCATCTGTGCGAACACGTCACCCCATCTCGTTGGCGGTCTCCCTCGAAGGCGTTTTGCGTCCCTTGGGAACCACTCCAGCGTTCTTTCAGTCCATCTATCGTCGATTCTTTTCATGATGTGATCGGAACATCTATGTTTTGTTTTCGATACATATTCCGCTGGGTCGCGAAGACGGGACATTCCTCTTAAGTCGGAGCTACGAAGACCGGCAAGGCGTTGTGTGCGCCGGTTAAACTTCCGGAGACATCTCTCAAGGGCTCTGTGGGTAGTAAGTAGCTTCCTAGACATGGCCGCGGTGTCTGCCCACGTCTCCGCTGCGTAACAGAGCGCTGGAAGGACTGTCGAGTCGAACAGATGGGCACGAAGATCATGGTCCGTCAGTTGGTCCGTAGCTTCCCTGACGGCTGCGAATGCTGCCCATGCTGCTCTCACTCTTCTATTCAGTTCTTCCTTCAAGTCGTTTTCCATGTTCATAGAACGTCCGAGGTATACGTATGACGGAGTTTCCACGATTTGGGCGCCTTCAAGTTGTACTCCTCCGTCCTCGCAGTGCGCGTTATTCATGAACTGTGTCTTCTTTCTGTTTATTCGTAGTCCTATTCTCTTCCCTGCTTCGTTCAATTCGTTGAGCATCGTTTCTGCTTCATTGGTACTGCTCGAAAAGAGAACGATGTCGTCCGCGAAACGAAGGTTCGAAAGAAATCTTCCATCAGCACGTATGCCCCTTTCTTCCCACGATAGTGATTTCATTATCCATTGCAATGCAGCCGTGAACAGCTTCGGCGATATAGTATCGCCTTGTCGTACCCCCTTTCCAATGGGTATGGTGAGAGGGCGGTGGAAAAGCTGTATCCTAGTCGTGCATCGTTCGTAGCAATTGGCTAATGTCCTCACATACGACGCGTCCACACCTTGATCGACCAGCGCTGACAGTATTGCATTCGTTTCTCCGCTGTCAAAGGCTTTCTCATAGTCGACGAAGGTTAGAACAAGGGGCAGGCGGTATTCCCGGCAAACCTCTATGACCCTCGACACGGTCTGGATGTGGTCCAAGCAGCTGAACCCTTGGCGGAAAGCAGCTTGTTCTTGAGGCTGGGCTTCATCCAGCCTCCTAGATATGCGTGTGAGGATGATCTTGGTGAATACTTTGTATAACACGCTCAGCAACGGTAGTTCCGAAGGTCCTCTCGGTCACCATTCTTATGGATAAGAACGGTTCGCGAGGTCTTCCACTGGTCTGGGATCCTTTCTTTCTGAAGATAGGATGTCATGTGCGCTGCTAAGATTACATGAAGCGGATGGCCACCAGCCCGAACAAAGTCTGCTGATATAAAATCAGGTCTGGGGGCTGTGCCAGGTTTCATGCTCTTGATAGTGACTCGTACTTCCGAAGGGAGAATCCGTGGTGGAGCTTCGCCAGTGGGGATGATTGGGCTTGACACAGGGGTTGATGAACGGAAAAGGTTCGAGTAAAACCTCTTCGTAATGATTTCCATCTCACGACGAGAAGATGTGCGAGTCCCGTCTTCGCTCAGCAAGGTTGCTAGCGGAATATTATATTCGCGGAGATCCCTGCGGCACTTCTTTAGACTCGTTCTTCTTTGTGCTGCTTCTAGAATCTTCTTCTGCCTGTACTTCAAAAGATCCTCCTGCAACGGTTTTCTGCAGCTAGTGTTTGCTACTAACCGCTCAATGTGCGATGCATTCGGATCAAGCCTCAAAGATCTTCTTCTTCCTAACAATTCCTTGGTGGTCTTCGAAATTCGATCCAAGTTTGTCGTGCGTGGCTTCGAGGCACGCTCAGCACAGGCTCGTAATCCTCCGAGCAGCATCTCCTAGTCCACGTTTGGATCCTTCTCGATGTCCCAGTTACCTTGAGACAAGGAGTCCTCGAGTATGCAGTCGTCGTAGACGACTTCTTTTCTCCTTCGTTGCCGATAGTAGATGTTCTTTTCCATCGTGTGGATAAGTCGTATTTTCGCACGAAGGAGACGATGATCAGAACAACTACAAAAGGATGGTACTACTGAGACGTCAAGTAGACACCACCTCCGGTTGGTGAGTATGTGGTCGATCTCCGCACGAGTCGCGCCATTGGGCGATTCCCATGTCCACCGACGATGATCTTTTTTCATGAAAAGAGAGTTCCCATGAAAGAGGCGAGCGGCGGACAACAGCCCGGCGAGACGATTGCCATTTTCATTCCGGTCCCTAGTCCAAATCTTCCAATCCTGTATTCCTCTTCTGTGGCCTTTCCTAGTTTTGCGTTGAAGTCTCCGATAACGAATTTGTAAAAGGACTTCTCGTTGTGGACTACTTCCTCCAGCTCCTCGTAAAACGCGTCCAATTCGGAATCATCAGCTGCTGGTGTTGGTGAATAGCAGTTGATGATACTGATGGATTTTTGGCGCAGAGGGCGGAGGCGAAGAATGGCCAGACGAGGTGACAGGATCTCGTGAGAATCGACGAGATGGACGACAGATGGGCGCACAACAAAACCAACACCGCCTACATTTCGCGACGGAATCTTCTCCCCACGAATGACGAGTGCACCGTCATTCATCTATCGTACGTCGCTCCTTCTGCACTTGGTCTCCTGCAGAGCAATCACGTGAAATTTGATACGCTCTGCAGCTTCGAGAAGGGGTCAGGTCAGCGTCTGTGGAAACTGTTCTCGCGTTGTAAGTACACAGTCTGAGACACTCTCCATGACGAGTCGTGCGTGTGTCGCCTTGGTCCAGAATCAATGACGTCCTGAGCAACCTGAGATTTGATCGCCTCTCACCGGTCGCCATACCGTCCGACGTCTGAGAGGGCAGGGCCCAGTGTGCAGGGTACTGAGGCAGTGAATGTGCTGGAGTGGTAAAGAGACTTTTTCCCAAACTAAGCAGCCATGCCACGACGAGCTTAGCTTTCACCACAGGTCGTCGCCCAACCTATATGGATCAGGGAGCCACCTTGCGACATTTTGCCAAGACGGTGGTGAATCTTAGCAGTGGTTTACCCTTAGCTAGGCTTCCGATTCCGAGAAGTCGGAATGTCGGATGTGTCGAACTCCTTCTCAGCTTGGGAGACCCTGCCGGAGGACGAACCTCCGCTGTGCATCGCAGTTCGACGCCCAGTGTCACCTCCACGCCACTATGAGGCGGTAAACCGTTGTGGAGGTCTATTGACCTATTTATACCCAAATTTGCTTCAAAAAACAACAGTCGTGGGAAAATCTCAGGTAGACCTAAGAGTTTGCACCGGCCTATTTCTCACTAAAAGTTCGTGGCATCCTGCGCTGAACAGGTATTCTGCCGAGGGTGCCTATATAAAGGCTTTCGCAAGTGGTATTGCCCGGCTTTGATAGTGGTTTCTAGGCTGTATTAAGAAAATCAAGGATGGACCTTTGCACCGCACTGTATACGTCTGGTCAGAAGAGAACTCCATCGCAGAAACAGATTGTGATGAATATCGATGTCTCACTTATCCACTGTATAGTTGGGTCAAAACGACATGAAGCACGGACAGTTGCGTAAGCGGCTGCGCTCGAAACGCAGTGGTTAGGATCGTGTAAGGATCCTCCCTACCGCCACCCATCTCTGCAGTTCCCATGGTCCCACCTCGATTCCAGCCGCTGTCTCCACCGCACCGCTTCGAGCGCAGCCGCTTACGCAACTGCCCATGCTTTATGTCGTTTTGATCCGACTATATCTAGGCTCTCAGATTGATCTCAGAGAAGGACTGCTGTGCCAGGATCGGCCCATAATACTAACGTATTCCTCACGTCGGTCCAGCCGAAAGCCTGAATTAAGCGACTAGGAGGTGTAAGGGAGTTTGGAGTCGCCTTCAACAAATAAACTCCACCTGTTCACTCCAGGAAAACGCAGTCTTCCCAAAAACTCATGTGACTAGAGGCTTCCAACCTGCCCATGGGTTTTAAATTTTTATGCAAAACACAGTAATGGAAAAGACTCTCCTGATTTCGGAGGAAAGCCTGCTACGATAGCGTCAGGAAAGACGGGGTTACAAGAGTCATGTAGGCTACCGGAATGGAGGAGGACTAGAATGACGATCTCCACTTACGCTCCGCCTGTACGCTTGCATCGGATGGGGCCATTGAAGATCTGATGATACAAACCAGGAAGTTTAAGTACGATGTCATCGGACTGACTGAGACGAGACGACGCCACCCACTGAGCACCGTGTATCACACCGAAGAAGAACTGTTCTTAGGAACTTGCGACAGTAGAGGAGTTGGTGTCCTCGCCAACACGAATATGGCAATAAACATCGACTCTTTCGAACAACTTGCAACCCGAATCGGACGTTTACGGATGAGAAGATGTAGTCGATGCGTTTGACAATCTTCGTCACTTGCGCTCCAACATCAAGCTACGAAGAAGAATGTCGAAACTTTCTAGATGGACCTAGAAAAGTTCTACAGAGAACATCGCATCCTCTACAAGGTCATAATTGGTTACATTATTATTACATTACTACGATTAAAGCGCCAAAGTTGGCCCAAGAAGAACGCGTGAGGAACATCACGTCGGGACCGAGGGCCTTTAATGGAATGAGCAGAGAGAGAGAGGCTTTTCGAGTTCATCATGACGACTACGACCATCCATTGGAATTCGCAATTCCGAAGGCCTTCCTCTCCACGCTGGACGTGGGAGTCACCCGATGGAGGGTATCATAATGAAACCGACCACATCATCGTCAGTAGAAGGTTTTGCCTGACGGATGTCGCTGTTGTATCAAAGTTTTATACGGAATAGGACCATCGCCTTCTTCGAAAAAGATTTTCTTTTACACGGAGAGGAGAAAAAGCCGCGAAGTTCACTAAGCGAACTCTCAGAACCATCATCGACTGGTCTTCGCTTCGTTTTTCGCTTTTTGGGAAGGTACTGTCATGGAATAGTCGACGATGAATATGAACGGCTTGTAGAACATCTTCGCGACTCTATGAGGTAAGCGAAGAGTTTCAAAACCAAGGGACGCCCGTCTCCGGAAACTGTAGAGCTGATAGGTCTGGTTGAGCTGCACGAGCTGCAGGCAACCAGGAACTCACGACCGAGCTCGCAAAGTTTTGCACAGAGGCGATAACAGAAGAGCTCAAAGAGAGAAGAGCAGAAGTGTTGGCTGAAGCTGCAGGGGCGCGACAGAGCACTCACTACGCCCGTCGAAACTTCGTCAATCGCAAAACAGTAATGACTGCTCTCCAGACCTCAGGAGGAACAACTACAGCATGGAGAAAGGTGGTGGAAAAAGCTATTCACAACTTCTACTCAGATCTCTTCGACCACGTCCACTTGCGTCCTCACCATCTGAGGGAAGATGGACATGTCATTCCAAAAGTCCTCCCTTCCGAAGTCCGACATGCCATCATGTCGGTGAAGAATCATACTTCACCCGGTCTCGACAGAATCAAGTCTGAACATCTGAAGTACCTACACCCACTCCTCATCAATCGCACACTGGCGATGCTCTTCACGTTATCTATCGTGACGTTCCTAAGCAATGGAAAAGCCGTGTTGTTGCATAAGAAGGGAGGCCCACAAGACATCGGCAACTATCGCCCAATCTGCTTACTGTTTGTCAACTACAAGCTCTTCACAACAAGTAGTCCTAAACAGGATAGAAAGAACATTAGATGAAGAACAGCCATGCGAGCAAGCAGGGTTCCGAAAAGGGATCAGTACGATTGACCACATACACACTGTTTCAAAGCTAATAAAAGTATCGCGAATGCACAAGCTGTCGCTGTGTCTCCCTTTCATCGACTTGAAGAAAGCTTTTGACACAGTTGAGACGAAAGCGGTCATAGAGGCCTTGCAAACCAAGGCGTCCCTACTCCTTGATCCATACTTCATACTCCGCGAGAAGAGATGCCGCTGGGTGACACTTGCGCGCAATAGGGACAAATAGAAGTACTACTGTTGCCCGCTCGAGCAAATCGATGAATAACGGGAGCAGTGTTACAGGTGAGGTGAACAACTTACAATTGTACCAGAAACAAGAGAAATCCTCATGTGAAATATGAGATGAAACATGAAAATATCTAACAGCTTCAAATTACGTATATGGAAATTTTCGCTAAAAGCGAACACTACTGGTGTCAAAAGTAACGGGAGTAAGGTTATCCTGTAAGTTCCAAGGTTTTTGTAGCCTAATTTATTTCCGGGCAGGAGGACCTTCTGCACCTCTGACCTGTTGGAAGGAAAAGACTTCATTTGATAAAATTTCCTGAAGGGGCAATATCTGGACAAAACTCGCTCCTCTTCTTTTATTAGAACACCACACCAAATGACATGTTCTTTTAACCACATTTTCCTCTAATCTATTCGGCAATTCCGACAACTCGCCCATTCTTCTTTAGTCCCATATTTCCTGATAACTGCGCTGTTCTCTATGGCCTCATCTCTATGGCCAGAAGATCTAAGAGCATTGTCCGCGTCTCCATGAACGACTGGAGCATAGGAGGTATTCGCGAAGAATCCTAGACCCTTTTTACAGCTTCCCATGTTCATGTAGTATGCATCCTGAAAGCCATGAGAGCTTTCGGTAGAAAATCAGCATGCCTCGCACAAGGGTGCTAAGACCAATTACAGTTGGGCCAAAATGACATGAAGCACGGACAGTTGCGCAAGCGCCTGTGCTCGAAGCGATGCGGTGGAGCGTAGCGGTTGCAGTCGTGTAAGGATCCTCGCTACCGCTACCCGTCTCTGCAGTTCCCCACATTGACGCTAAAATGACTTGCGGTGGTTAGCCGATGTGTTAAATCAGTGTTCTAATCCTCCCAGACAAGTCTGGTATTGATTTATCGACCCTGAGGGATGAAAGGCTTGGTGAGCTGTAGGGCGGACTCGAACCTCCGATCGATCGTGCAGGAAGCGGAGCCTCTGTCGCTACACTACAGCCGCCCCTGGATATTCTCATATACTCATATATAGTTGAGCCAAAACAACATGAACCACGGAC
The DNA here is from genome assembly GCF_031761385.1 of Necator americanus. NCBI lineage: Eukaryota > Metazoa > Nematoda > Chromadorea > Rhabditida > Ancylostomatidae > Necator > Necator americanus. The sequence goes on from NC_087374.1 coordinate 22,516,934, forward strand.
ACTTGCGCAGGCGAGTGCGCTCGAAGCGGAGCGGTGGAGCGTAGCGGTTAGACCCGTGTAAGGATCCTCGCTACCGCCACCCATCTCTGCAGTTTCTCATGGTTCCACCTCGATTTCAATCGTTGTCTCCAGCGCACCACTCCGAGCGCAGCCGTTTGCGCAACTGTCCGTGCTCCATGTCGTTTTGATCCAACTATATGATCGGGTCAAAACGACACGAAGCACGGTGTAGCGGCACCGCCGGTCGCGCTGGAGCAACGCAGTTTTTGAATGTTTTGTACGTTTTGCTTTTGAAATTTAGTTCAAAATTGTATTTATTTTCATGGTAATGTTTTTTTATTGCAAGGGAGGAAGGGAATACGAAGAAACAAAAAATAAAGAATACTGACGTAGAAACAAATACAATTTTAAACCAGATTTGAAAAACAGATATAATATAGATTCATATAACAAAACCAAATACAGCAAACAACAAAAATACGAAGAAAGAAATATAAAGGACGAAAAAACTGGAAAGCAAAAGAAGGTAAAAAAAATCGGTCAGTATCGATCCGAGTGGTGTCAGACGGGAAGCGAGTGTCTCGTTTGGCAAATTTGGCGAACTGCCAAACGAGACACTCGCTACCCGTCTGCGAGCGGTCAAATGCCGCGTTGCTCCAGTATGTCCGCTCGTTTAAAGGCATCATCCCACGAATCTAGGGTGGGCAGATTTCAGGTGGAGACTTCCTAAATGGGGTCGTAGATTATGGAGAGGAGGGCGTTTCCGTCCATTTTTTCCTAATTGCCGTAAAAAACGGCTCGGAAGATGCGGCGCGTGCACAAAGCTGGCGCGCTCCATTCGAGCTCGTGAAGAATAGTGCTCCCGAACGCTCGAAGCAGTATATTCCGGGCCGTTTTTTACGGCAATTAGGAAGAAATAGACGGAATCATCCCACTCTCCATAATCTACGACTCCGTATAGACATAACCCACCTGGAACCCCCACCACCCAGATTCGTGGGGTGATACCTTTAACTACACATTGCTTCATGTCGACCTGACTATAAATGAGCGTGAAATGGTATTATATAGACACCTTTCTTTTGAGAAAAGGAGCTGTCTAGATGTTTCGAGTCGCTGAGTTTCTCTCACCCTTTTCCTACTGAAGAATGACCTTCCTACCACGATTTCTTAGAAGACCCAGGAAACCATCTTTTCAGACTAACTTTGTAGCATTGCTTCTGTTTTTCCGAAATGGTGGGGTAGCAAGACTGGACACATACGAATCGATTCTCCACACGATCATCGACATGTCACCGCTTCCTCGACAATCCCCTGTCTTGAGGTGTAGAACAGCGGAGGTTCAAGAGGCGGAAAAACTCGTACAAAAATTCCCATATATCGGAAGTAACTGCTTGAACAGCTTTGGTCTTACAACTTTTTCACAACGAAGGCTCTGTGGGGATTTTTCTGGTTGCTGTCGTCCTATAGATTTCGGACTCGATTTGAAAATTGCCGGCTTACGGACCATGAAGAAGTTACGGATATTTTGAGCTGTGGTCCCCCACTGAAATGAAAGCTCTCAAGCTCTAGTGCTTTGACTCAGAAGCTTCAAAATCTGTTTTGCACAGGTCGGCGACTTGTGATCCTGAGATGAAAAACGTTGGTTGAAAACTGTTAACTAAGAAATCACGCCACTTTTTTTGCAAACGACCTTCAGGCCCGCGCCAGAGACGACCGTATCGACGATTTTCTGGCGCAGTTCGATAATCATTACTGGCACTAAACACAATGCATCTTTAACTGTGTGCGTCGATTCTACTGACAAACACGCGAGCGCATTCCTTTCTTCGCATTTTTTCTCACTTGAAGTTATACCGCCTGTTTTCCTACAACAGTACGAACAAACAAAATAAGGATACTCTTAACATCTAAACAAAGAACTATTTTCAGTAGTTGTGGAGATATGTTATCGAAGCTTCCAAGTCGGAGCTTTCGCATTCTATGGCGAACTCCAACATCTTCTACGTTTCAAAGTCGAAGTTACAGCTGGAATAATCCGTTTTCGAATGGTGAGTTGATGTTACAGAAATTTAAGCAAGGACTACAAGTGTTTTTTTTGGAAGTAGTGCGATTGTGAGTATTTCTCCGGACTTCAATCATCAGCAGCAAGAAAAGCCAAACTGCACCTTTCCAAATAAAAGTTCTCACAATCCTACCTGGTCTGCTTTGGTGCAGAAGTTTCCAGGCGTATCTGTAACTTGCATAACGAGCACTGGTGAAATGGTCGTTTCAAACTGTTCTATGCAGGTCATTTATAGAACGAAGACCATAGAGTAGCTGTTTGCGAGGAAAGCTAGTAAAAAGCTGTTTCGAGAAATCAAGCCAGTACAATGTGCACAAAACTGTCTTCGTCCTCATCCGATCTTAAAACCACCAGGAGAGCCATCGTCGAGAAGGTGAATGAATGGGAGACTGAGAGGAATCTGATCCCAGTTCAGCATTCATTTTTAGCAGCGGTTTGCTGAAAATGCGACAAGGTTACTACAATTTTTTTGTCGCTATTCGGATGCTTAGGTCATCACATCCAAATAATGCTGGTAAAGGCCAAATAGTGAGCGAGTATGAGGATCAAACACAACTGTGTCTCGAGCTGCCAAACCGTGAGTTACTGAGCATAGAAAGGAGACTAGAAGTGTTGTGAATCATAATAGTAACTAATGAAACGTCAGTTTTTACGTCTGTCGTGGAGGTGTCAATCCAGAACAAGAATATTTGCATATAGATCGATAAAATGCAGTATAAAAGTGAAATCGGGAGAAAGAAAAACTAGATAGCACCAGCAAGACAACTAAACAGCAACAGCACGTTCAAAAAGTGTAAATACGCAAATGTGTTTAAAGTGTTTACAGCACCGGAAATGATTGTGGTAATTTATCCATTTCACACACAGTTTTAGTATTTGATTTGTACTTTTCCCGAAGTGATCATTTTTCCTTCTAATTGTCGTTGCAAACGTTGTTATTCATTCAGGACCGCGATTTGCTGGCCAGATAGTTGTTGCTGCTTCTTGCGCAATGGGTTTCATAGCATTAGACCCATTTCGAATCCGAACTGCTCATGCAGAAGCCCAACCCACAGAGGAGAAACTGACACCTCCAATCAGGAAAGATTTGCCTGTCTTCAAAAAAGAAGAAGTAAAAAAGCACGGAAAAGGTGCGGAAAGGATATGGGTAACATACAAATCGGTAAGCTTAAAGATACTTTTCATTATTAATAGCAATTATATTTCATGTCACTTCAATTTCCAGTCAATCTAAGTGTGTATCCAAATATTGCTTACATTTTGTCGAAAATCTGCAACAGACTTCAAAATTTAAACGGAAAATTATTTTAGATGAACTTTCCAGGGAGTGTACGATGTAACCGACTTCGCCGAGTCACATCCTGGTGGTAACAAAATATTACTCGCTGCTGGTGGGTCAGTTGAACCATTTTGGGCGCTCTACGCTCAACACAAAACTGAGGAGGTACTATGATCTTATTGTTTTGAATAGAATTCCTTGAAACCTCATTCTCCAGGTAATGGAAATACTTGAGGAACTTCGGATTGGGAGTCTAGATCCTAGTGAGGTTGAAATTTCGAAGGAGGTAAGCCCACTCTGGAATGACGCCTTAAGCTATGTCTACATATGTACTACGATAGGATCTATGCATATATGCTTAATTCCGCATGTTGTATGTCAGAAAGTGATGATAGGCATGGGAATCAGAACTCGTATCTAAACCTACGCTCGGCTGCGGGAGCCCCTTTGGACTAATGATAACGCGGCGCGAAATTCAAAATGGTGCACCGAGTAACTACAGTAGAGTTAAACGACATGAAGCACGTACGCCATTGCGTAAACTGATTGTCTCTAGGCGCTTCGGTGAAGCGTAGCGGCTAGGAGCGTAGTGAAATACTTGCTGGTACCACCCATCGCCGCAGTTTGCGACGGTCCCACTTCGGTCCCAACTGCCTCCACTGCATCATTTCGAGCGCGTACGCAAATGCACCGCAACTACACTCGTGATTCATGTCGTTCTGACCCGACTATACTTATTCTATTGTATCGGAGGATCATACTTAGAAAAAATTAAAATGGTGCTTTACGGTGCTTCACGAGTTCTTACGACGAGAAGATATCACAACAAAACGTAGAGCAAAAAGGAAAAGGGAGTACGATCATTTAGAAGTAAGGGATGGAGGTGTAACTTGAGCTTTTTGGTCCTCGTCTTGCAGCGGCGATTATAGTAGGGTCAAAACGACATAAAGCACGTACGCAATTGCCTACGTGGCTTTTCTCGAGGCGCTTCCCTGGAGCGTAGCCGCTAGGAGCGTGGTGAAATCCTTGTTGGTACTACCCATCACTGCAGTTTGCGAGTGTCCAAACTCGGTTCCAACTGCTGCCTCCACCGCGCCTTTTCGGCCGCGTACGCAAATGCACTGCAACTGCACGTTATTGAAGTCGTTTTGACCCGACTTTACGTAAGGTAATTTGAAAAAGCTAAGTACTTGAGTTCTCTTGTCTTTTCTTGTTTCTCATTCCAGCTTCCTTCTCGACGTTCCACTTGTTTTTGCATTGCTTTCCTTCTTTAACTCGCATTTTCATTTATTTTCTTGTCTTTTGCATCATCTCTTTTTTTCTCGTCTCTTTTCTTCGTTCCATTTTTTTCTTTAATCTTCATCTATGTGTTTCGGTTTTCTTGTTCACTTTTCTTGCTTGTTATGATTGCTTTGTCTTGTTTCTCTGCCTTTTAAAGTTGTATCTTTGTGCTTTTTCTGTTCATCTTGTTCTTTTTTCTCCTCACAAATAGTTTACTTCATCTTCTTTGATTTTCGTTCATGTAGAATGTTTTATCTCTTGACCCCGACGTTTATTTCATTCATGTTTGTCGCATTTCCGTGCACTGTTTCTACATCCGTTCTTGTTGTTATTTCAGTCTTTCCACTCCTTCTTCACATTATTCATATTCCTTCACTCTCTCTTTACTTCTCAGGCTGTAAGTGCTTCTAGTCAGTGAATGCGTAATGCGTGGTAATAGGCGTCAGGTTCATGGTATGCTCATTTTGTGGAGTGGAAGACCAGACGGTTCGACTCATCTCTCCTCATAGGAACTTAAGCGATTCCCCTGCCGTTTCTTACGACGATCACGGAGAAATGAGCGGACCGTGTGGTCTTCCGCAATCCACCACCCCATATTTCCATGAGAAATCCATACCACGTCAGGTTCATGGTATGCTCATTTTAAATCACAACATCAACAACACGAGGACATTGAAGCTAAAGGAACACAATTCTCATCGAAAAATAGTAGAAATTTATCAAATAAAAACGAATGATCTTCTCTTCTCTTATAAATTTGAGGAAGTGCCTTTTCCACGAGACATCCTGAATCATACTGTTCCAATATTGAATCAAATAATGAAAAAGAGCAAAGGATAGCCAGAGCGATCCATGAACAAACTTAACCAGCGTTTTTAGTCTTTTCTTGAGTTTGTAATTTGTGGGAATTCTCAGACTTTGTTTTGGTGTCATTGGACTATCTCGCTTCCAAGACTTTTCTCTTTGAAGAGCAGCTTTCTGTCACAACTCAACTAATTCTGGAAAATGAAATTAAGCTCTCTTCATATTCAAAGTTAAGCAAAGTTAAGCCTTGCGATTTTCAAAAGGATCAAACGAATGAGCGAAATTTGCCAACACCAAGTAATACTTTTCTAAACACTCGGGCCTAAAGTTTGATTTCTCTTCCGTTTTTTGCAGAAGTATGACTGTTATTTATATTTCGAATTTTACCTACTTTCCTAAGTACCTAAGTTATCTACTTTCCGGTTACTCTAAAGGCACTACAGGTGCCTTTGCAAAGAAATATATGAGAGTATAGTCGGGTCAAAACGACATGAAGCACGGATAGTCGAGTAAGCGGCTGCACTCGGAGCGATTTGGTGGAGACAGCGGTTGGAATCGAGGTGGGACCATGAAGAACTGCAGAGTTGGGTGGCGGTAGCGAGGATCTTTACACGGTTCTAATCCCTACGCTCCACCGCGCCGCTTCGAGCGCACTTGCCTGCGCAAGTGTCCGTGGTTCATGTTGTTTTGGCTCAACCATATATGAGTATATGAGAATATCCAGGGGCGGCTGTAGTGTAGCGACAGAGGCTCCGCTTCCTGCACGATCGATCGGAGGTTCGAGTCCGCCCTACAGCTCACCAAGCCTTTCATCCCTCAGGGTCGATAAATTGGTACCAGACTTGTCTGGGAGGATAAAAACACTGACTTAACACATCGGCTAGCCACTGCAAGTCATTGTACCTTTATCCTTTATGAGAATATCCGCAAATATAAAGGAACCAATAGGAATCAAGGCTTATACAGAAAACGGCTTAAAAAAACTTTGAACCAAATCGAAATCATTGGTTGAAAATGAAAAACAATACCGCTTACCCTTATTCTGAAGCTAAAACAATAACGAGGTTAAAAGCGGGTTTTCGGCTGCTTCGTCAAGTTATACATACTTGATACTGTATGAATCAAGGGGAAACAGTAACGAACCTAATTACGTTGAAAGGATTCCGCCTGTAAAAACACATAGACAAGTAAAACAGAGATGATGCAGAGGATGAGAAAGGAAAAAGGAATGCAGATTAAATAAGGAAAACAACCGGAGAAGAAATGGAACAACGTGAAGAAAATTGGAGAAGAAAAAAGACATCACAGCTTATGTAGTTACATATGGATTAAGAAACGTATGTTCCAGTTCCATCGCCTACTTACTCCAAATTCGAAGATCGTTCCCCACTTTGTTTCTTGTACTACACCTTGCAGTGATCTCTCCTCGTCTGTTTAATGGTAAGAGCTCGTGAAGCATTTTATAGCATTCACTTCCAAGCTTTCTCCAAACATATTTTTCTTAAATAATGGAGGGATAGTTACCCGCTACAGCACTTTGAATTTCGCAGCGTATTAGTATTATCCAGGGGAAGGGAATTCCCCGCAGCCACCTGTCAGTGTGGATTCGAATAGGGATCAAGAGGCGATTGTGTGTATGTGTGACTTCTCAGGTCGATGCCTCCGATCCGTTTTCTACCGATCCAGAACGACATCCTGCATTAATTGTCAATCAGCAACGTCCCTTTAATGCTGAAACACCTCCATCTCTTGCTATGGATAACTTTCGAACACCGAATGATCTTTTCTTCGTCCGAAATCATATGCCTGTTCCAAAGGTTCCGTTTTTCTTTCCTACACATCTGTCTATGTTTTACGTACTGTGTTCGTTGTGCTTCACAAGAACTTCTGACTCGCTGCTTTTTCACGTGTTGCTTCTCGTTCTCCTAGTTATGTTTTCTTTCTTGTAATACTGTCTACTTAATGCTGTTTCGTAGAACTTATGTTTATCTTAGTTTTCTTCCCTTTAGATCGATGCGAAGAACCACAGGTTATCGGTGGAGGGGTTGGGAGTGAAACGCCTCATGAACATTTCAGTTGACCATTTAAAAAGGAATTTTGAACCAGTATCAGTCACGGCTGCAATTCAGTGCGCCGGTAATCGTCGAGAAAATATGAATAAGTAGGTATTAAATTTTATAATCTTACTTTATAATTTTTAGCAAAGCTTTTTTGTCCGGTTTACGTTATCTATCGTGCAGAATCTGTATGGATTTTTTTACGTAGAGGATACTAAAATAGTTCTCCTTGTAGGTACAAAAAATGTCAAGGGTTAATGTGGAAAGAAAATGCGATAAGTAATGCTGAATGGACTGGTGTTCGATTGCGAGTAAGTTATAACTTTCGAAACGCTTCGACTAGTATTCTATCTTCTCTTCTCAGTTCTCAGTTGCTGTCATCATTCAAATGTAAATTCATTTAAATTGATTTTTTTTTCACTTTTGTCATTGCCTGTTCTCTTTAGTTTCAATTCAAGGACTGATAAAAAAAATCATGTTAATCCAATCAATGTCATTATTGGTATACAATTATTGAACAACTCAGGACTTACTTTTACTGGCTGGAGTAAACCCAAACGATCCGAGAATAAAGTATGTTCATTTAGAAGGAGCCGACGCTGACACCGAAGGTAAAAATAAGAGACTTTCTTATCTCCATAATACTAAGTAAAGTGATGGATCATGCTGATTTTGTGCCGTTTTTTAATCCTAGATTTTGTTTAAAGTCGTTGGACCTAAAAAAATCAATACTAGTTCGTTTTCAACAGCGTCCTCTTGTCCTTTTCTAGTTAGTTATAGTCTAGAATAAACGGGACTACAGATCAACTTCAACATTTCTGCAGTCTTTGATAAGTGATGCCATTTGTTCACTCTGTGAAGTGATAAATTACTGCAAAAAAGAGATAGGTCTAAGGAAAGGTGGTGTGACAAGCCACGGTGCCACCTAAATCTACTTAAACGGCTGCGCGGGCGGTCGCGTCGCGGCGCGCTGGCCCGCTGCCATTTATGCCAAATCGGGGGCCCTTCACAAGCGTGAGGGCCTTTAGTGTTAGAAGGCACTCGTAGCTATTCGACTTGAGGTAAATAGGTGAAAGTGATAACTTCCACCTTCGATGCAGCTGTTTCATTGCCTATTCTAGGTTTAAATTTCTGCTAACTAAGGTAAGTTATTTCTAGATATACATTTTCTATGTTGTGATTTCTCTCTCATTTAAGTAGTCTTTATTTCTTGATGTGCTAGCGTCGAGTTGTTTTTGGCAAGAACGTTAATTATTCGTGGCTTCTACAACTCACGGCTTGCACAACCCTATCTATGAACACATTCTTTATTTGGTTAAAAATTGGGTTTCTTTCAGGAATTGAGTAAGCTGTGATAGTGGGTGACTTGAGACTTAGGGTATTTTATCACCCTAATTGAACAGACCAAAGCGGTGGTTCAGTGGAATGTTTATTAAGTGAATAAAGTGAGTGCCAACAAATAGGATTCAATGAAAAGAGTGGGCAGAGCGTTGTCTGCCGCACACTTGGACGGTACAAATCGTGATGCCGCCAAATAACCATAACGGCCGACGGTACCTTATACCACGTTCCTTATCTATCATCGGGGTCGATGATATAAGCGTCGCGCAGTGGAAGCAGCTCTCAACCTATACAAGGAGAAGCCTTACCTCTAGCAGATGATCTGGGTTTCGCCCCCGTCGGGAGCATCCTCGTGAGGCTCAGGCTAGCGAAGTGGTCCTTGGTGTCGTCGTCCCATGCGTCCCTGATCGGTCCTTGGTCTGCAGGTATCCAGTGGCTTGGGTGCTCCCCGTGTGCTCCAGGCGTGAGCTCTTATGAGCCCAGCCGCGAGACTGCTCCGCCTCTCGTACTAGGTAGCTCCGCCCCTAAAGGGAATATTACAGTATTGATCAACTTGCGATAGAGCGCATTATCCACATCACTTACAATTGTTGCCAAATGATTGCCACACATTTCCACTGATGTTTATCTCTCCCCTTTAGAGATTGCATTCCTCCTTACTCTCCTTCTTCGTTGCTGAGATCATTCTATTTCTCCTTTGAACTGCGCTGAATTGATTTTCAAATAATCGCTTTTAATTATTGAATTGCCAAAGATACGACTTTGAATTGCACGACTCCGAAATAAAGAGACTTTCAATAGCGATAACCATGCATTTAACAAGTTGACACTCTTATAATACCCAAAATAAGGTATAAGGCAAATCACATGGAGTGAAAAGAAATATGAACGTAGATGGAGGTTGACGAAGCGTTGTAATACACGAAAATCACTATGAGTTTCGCGAAATTATTACTTCGAATGGTTCCAAATCACTATCCCGGCAAAACAGTATGCTCTCCAAAAACCGTACCTTCAACTAGTCAATAATTATAAAGCGATTATTTGAAAAGTAATACTGGGCAATTCAGAGGAGAAATGGAATGATTTCCACAAAGAAGAAGGAAAGTAAGGTGGAATGCAATCTCTAGAGGGGAGAGATAAGCATAATTGGAAATCTGTGGGACATATGGCTACAACTCGTAAAAGAAACCCAATTTTCAACTACATAAAGAAGGCGTTAACAGAGAGGATTGTGCCAGCCGTGAGTTGTAGAAGCCACGAATCATTAACGTTCCTGCCAAAAACAACTCCATGCTAGCACATGTCAAGAAATAAAGACAACTTAAATGAGAGAGGTCACAACATAGAACATATATATCTAGAAATAACTTACCTTGGTTAGCAAACATTTAAACCTGGAATAGGCAATGAAACAGGTGCATCGAAGGTGGAAGTTATCACTTTCACCTATTTACCTCAAGCCGAATAGCTACGAGTGCCTTCTAACACTAAAGGCCCTCACGCTTATGAAGGGCCCCCGATTTGGCAGAAGTGGCAGCGGGCCAGCGCGCCGGGATGCGACCGCCCGTGCAACCGTTTAAGTAGATTTAGATGAGACCGACAAGCCACTGAAATACAGTACGGCAGCAGACTTTGTTTCCGTGGCCGCGTCGCGGTGGGCGGCGTAGAGCAGCCTTGGCGCAGGCTTCTACTGCTTACTACTCGCAATTGCGAGCACATGTAAAGATTTGTTCTTGCTTCATTTTCTGTCCTACCTTCAATGTCGTTCTTCTCAACGGTCTAGCATCACTTTTGGTACGCTATTGCTCCTATTCAAATTTATTGCTACGTTGCTTATATTAAAAAGATATGTTTCTTCTACAAACTACCCTTTCTTTTCCCTTGACGTATGCATTTCAGCTTCTGTCGTCTCTTCAGAGTCGTTTTTTTGCGTAAATGTAGTTCGATTTTCGATACATTACTGCTCTTTATTCAAGTTTATTTCTACGTTGCCTATATTTAAGAGGTGTTTCTTATGTAAGCTCCTGCTGTTTTCTTTTCATGGCTTTACGTTCTTATCTTCTCTTGTTTCTTCAGAGTCGTTCCTTACATCAGTTTATCTTTATTTCCGATCCATTACTGCTTTTTATTCAAGTTTACTGCTAAGTTGCTAACATGGAGAAGGTATGTTTCTTCTATAAACTCCTGCTGTTTATCTTGTTGTCTATATGTTTATGCTAATTTATCATTTGGAAATACTTTATATATACTACATACATACTGTACTGCATTTTACAGATACTTTAATTGTTCGGCAATAGCCGCCGAACCTCTACCATATTTGATTATTCTCGTAATGCATTGTTACAAATATATTGCCGTGACACAATGTCGTAGTACGATTGTGTAAGAGACAACGCATCAACTTCCCTCAGTGTATTCTTAATGGCGCACTATATAAGAGGCATGCCAGCTGATCGGAGTGGTGTGCGTATTCGTGCTAGTGCCTTCCACTATTCCATTGTCGTTTGGACCAAAGGTCCTATTACTGATAAAGTATTCCACTGAACCACCTTCTACAAAAGGCAGTACACATCCTTTTGGTGCATCGGCCAAACTAATTGGCGTCCCGTCTCCATAGAGGCCAGAACAATTCAACAGCTAAAGAAAAGCTCAAAGAACTGGAATATTAAAGAAACCCGGTCAATAAAGGTCAATAACAACAAAACTCAATCAGAGAGGCCAGGTTAGATCAAGTCCTCGTCTCATCCATAGGAACCAGGGCAAATCTAGAGCCAAAAAGAGCTCAAATAACTGAGAAAACCAGTTAACTCAGTTAAAGTTCCATCTCTCACTAAAGATCAAAACAAAAAAAAAAGTCACTACGCAATATACACGCACAAAAATCAATTTTATTGAGATAAAAAATGTCTCTTAGTTTCCACAGGAAATTCAGCGTTCAATCGCTGCAAACACTGGTGACAAAATACCAGCCTTACTCGGAGTTAAGGCTGACCGGAGACGATAATAAACAATACGAAGATATTACAACTGCAGTAAACCTCATGACAGGAGGAATAAGAATAATTGTTTCAAGCCGCGACCACCTGCAGAATTTAATTGAAGGGCTCAAAAAAGAGAACGAAGAAGCCAAAATTAACGCAAACAAAAAAGAACTCGAGAAGGAACTTGAAGAAATTGACAAGGAAAGTCAATTCAGTGAAAAATTTGCACAAACAAAAGACATGCTTTACATTTTAGAAGCATGCACTAACGAATACAGAGTTAAAAAGCAGAAAATCGCTGCAGAACTCGGAGTTGATCCACTCAAAAGTGAACTCAAGCAATTAAAATTTATGACGAAATTAAAATGGCACAATGCACAATGGCTATCAGAAAACGTATCAGAAAATTCTGACGATAAAGAAAAGTCTATTTGTCGGACATTGAAACCAAAACAACTCGAATTACCTCGTTATTACGGAGAAGAGGAAGATTTCCCAGAGTTCTGGGCAGTTTTTGAAACTCTCGTACATGAGAGCAAAACATTAAACACAGTTGAAAAGATCTTCTTATTAAAGGACAGCCTCGGAGGAAGAGCCCAGATGACTATTAAAGGTATACAACTCGTTCCACAAAAGTAAAAGTGGATGATCGAGGAACTTAAGAAAAAATTTGGCAGTAAGCCAACGAATCGAGCTAAAATTGTTCAAAAACTAGTCGATATGCACCCAGCAAACGGTACCGCAGAAAGCTGTATCGCAGCTCACAACAAAATTCTAATGCTTACTAATCATGGTGTCAGCAGGTCAAGACATGCGCTACATGCAAGACGCAATGTGGACCGAAAAAATTCTAGAGAAGTTCAACTACAACGTTGTCAAAAACGTGTTGACAACTAAAAAATCATGAAGAGGTGAAAATAAATGATGTCATGAAGGAAATCGAAAAAGAGATTACCGCAAAAAAAATTCGTAGAAACACGATTGAAAAATAGATTCAAAGTTGAAGTACGGAAAAGAACTGAGCAACACACTAACAATGAGTATAAGAAGAAACTCAAAGCGTGCATGTTTTGCGGAAATCAAAATCACGTCTCTACTTACTGTAAGACAGTTACAAGAGTACAAAATAAACGAAATATTGTCAGAGAAAAGAAGCTCTGCTGGAAATGTTTCTCGAACAATCACAACAGTTTTGATTTTTCGTGGTCAGATTGCCCCATATGTGGCAGGGCTCGCAACAAAAGTTTGTGTCTATCAAGCGGTCCAAACATAACAGACAAGTGTTCTGGGCACTACAATCGACCTAACAACACTAATCAATACAGTACGGGACAAGCTGAGGCGGATAACCGACTTAACACGGGCGTGGCGCAATAGAGGAAACGGTATCTGACAAACAGCAAACCAACCGAACGTCCACGCAAGTACAACTCCAGCAGCGGAAGAAAGTGAGCAAAATCACCGCTGCAAAGAACAAATGCTAATGACAGCAGAAGAAAACGTTTGGAGTCACAAAACATAACAATTCGAAAAAGTATTATCCTTCTTTGATACTGGAGTGCGAAAAACGCTCATAACAGAAGAATTAGCAACGAAACTTGCTCTCCCTGGCATGGGCACTATGTCCAGCACTGGAGGACACATTGAGAAATTCAACAGAAAAAATGTGCAGCTCAAAATCCTCACAGCATTCGGTGATGAAGTTAACCTTCAGATTCAAACAAAGCCAATAATTACAAATGGCTTTCCATCGGTTAAACTGACAAGGGAAGACAAAGAGTTCTTATAGAATAAAGATCTGTACATTTGCAACCCAAGAGTTCGCGGAGAAATTCAAAATCCACATATTTTAGTAGGACTAGATCGCTACTACAATTTTATGCTAAACAGCTGCCACGCTGTACAATTACTGTCGGGATTACACATTTCAAAAACCATTTTTGGACCAGCAATACATGGGCGCTGGCGTGGTCCACAATTTGCGGATGATCAAAGAAGTATGACATGCGGTCTAACGTTAGTAAACGAAATATCAGAAGCAGAAATTCTACACAAAATGTTCGAGCTTGATGGATTAGACATCAGTACGGACACTGCAAAAAGCACCGACACTGCGTACGACTATTTCAAGGAGGATTCAAAAACAATTTCGTTTGAAAATGGCTACGTAACCGCTCCATTTCCTAACGAAAGCATTGCATTGGAGAATTTCTAGCAGTGCAGCAATCAAATGATTTGTGTTTGCGAAAATCTAGAGACACTCAACACATGTCATTGTCCAGACAAATCAGATGTCTCAAATCAACTTCCAATAGAAACCCTTTACATGAAGATAACTCGTGAAGACATGGAAATACAAATGCACTCTCAAGAAGGAGAAGTCACTTTAACAATAAGTTCAACTCTGATGTTGGATAGTGCAAGTTATATTGTGACTAAACAATGCAAAATAAAACCTGAAAAAATATTACGCTGTTATGAATGCGTTGAAGGGGCTACATTGAACATGTCATGTTTTACTGAACTCGAAACATGGATCACCGTAAGATGAGAAACCCAAATATTTAGTGTACATTGCACTGCGAATAACGAGATATTAAGGATAACGTCAGAATTCGACCACGCCGTAGTGAAAGAAAAATGTCACGTTACGTGGGGAGGCACAGAAACTACATTTAGTATACAGGGAACACTCAATTATCACCCTGAAATATCACTAAGATCGGTGTTTGAAAACCGTAACTTGAAACTATTCGAGAAAAGCTGGGTGAGTGACATCAACATTCCAGACCTTTCACCGAAGTTAGAGGCAATAGAAAAGCACTGAGACACAGCACTAGTGGCGATAGGTGGAGTAGCATGCCTAGTTGGATCATATATCTTTGCGGTCCTACAATTATAATATTAGCGCTCAAGGTGCTGTGGATTATAGTCCAAACAGCTCTCAAAATATCGTGGCACATTTTGAACTCGATTTTTAATGTTGTCAATGAAGGGACGAACACATGCCGAACCAACATTCACACCGTGCCTGATCGAAGCATGTACAAATACATAATGTGTGTAAAAAGTCATAATACTCGTTGTTTATATTGAATATTATATCAGTCTCTAAACACACACCGAACAGTTGCGGCGGGTGTGGAGCGGACACACATAAAAGCTGGCGTTGACCACACTAGACCCATCACCTCTAATCCGATGAACGATTTCGACAACATCCTAGCAGTGATAGACATCTCTGACACATTAGCTCCTATTGCCACAGCACTGAGAGCCTGGCTCTTGCTGTCGAGAACTCACACCCGGAGCTGGCAGGCCATTTACATTCTGTTCAGAATGCATGCATCGAGCTGCTAGAACGCTCCAAGTCTAAATCCCCTTGTACTTTCTGCTCAACCGCAGAAAATCTTGATAATCACACGAGTTACCGCTGTAATCGTTTTCCTGACCCTGCGTGGAAAGCCTTGCAAGCTGCTCACTTGCTACTCTACGAGTGCTGCTTGAAACCACAACATGCAGGAGAAGACTGTGGAATCAAGTGTGTAAAATGTGGTCTACTTCACAATTCGCTGCTCTGCAGTAGAAGAGCCCGTTTTGATATTCCCCCTTTCAAAAGAAGAAAATTCTGAAAAAAATTCTTCTATTCAACTAGTCGTCCTCCGTCATCCAATTTATTCTTCAACTGCTTTCTAACTATTCTTCCACTACTGTTTCCCTCATTTCGCCTTCCCGCCGCCAGAACATGCAACATGCAGCAACTTTTCAATCGGTACGACGAACGCAAGGATCAATAACCTGCAAATATTTGCAACACCATTGTCGTGAGATATACGCAACATATACTCTTGCTTTATATCGTTTTCTTATTGTTATTTCATTGTTATTTTTTCCTCCATTATTACTGTCTACCCACTTTAACTGGCTGGGCGGGAGAGTTCAGCAATAGCCGCCGAAGCTCTACCGTATTTCATTATCCTCGTAATGCGTTGTTACAAATATATTGCCGTGACACAATGTGTAGTGCGATTGTGTAAGAGACAGTGCATCAAGACATTGTGTAAGAGACAGTGCATCTTCAGTGTAGCCAGCTGACCGGAGTGCTGTGCGTATTCGTGCTAGTTACACCACTATTCCATTGTTGTTCGGACCAAAGGTCTTATTACTGATAAAGTATTCCACAGAGCCACCTCCTACAAAAGGCACTACATTAATGCCATTTAACTACTCCGAGTACCTAAAGTACACGACTCAGAATTCGCAGCTGTTGTTACTTTTAATCCTTGAAAATATGCTTTATCTAGTAATTCAAATTGATATTAAATCAAACGAGTTGAATATGTAACAGTATGATTACAGGAAAATTATTTTCACGTATTGCAAAGACAATACGATGTTATAGATAAATATTGTAGGATAGTTTCATCTCCTTTGGATTAAACTCTTATTTCTGAAGGTAAATAACTAATGTCGGAGTCTTAAAACAAGCATTTGTCTTAAACGATCTATGGCCATGTATGATAAAGTTACTAAGAAAAAAAAAAAGAAAGACAGAGCTTTCAGAAGAGCGCGGTTGGATGCCAGCGTAGCAATGAGAACCTGAATAAAGGACAACAGCGTATGAACTACGAACAACGACTACAATGACGTAGAAGACGACTCTGAAGAAACGACAGGAACTGAAAAGCATACATGAAGAGAAAACAACAGGAGTTTGTAGAAGAAACATACCTTCTCTATGTTAGCAACTTAATAATAAACTTGAATAAAGAGCAGTAATGTGCCGAAAGTAAAGCTACATTTACCTAAAGAACGACTCTGAAGAGGAGACAGAAGCTGAAATGCATACGTAAAGAGAAAAGAACGGGAATTTGTAGAAGAAACACATCTCTTTAATATAAGCAACGTAGCAATAAATTTGAAAAGGAGCAATAGCGTAGCAAAAGTGATGCTAGACTGTTGAGAGGAACGACGTTGAAGGAACGACAGAAAATGAAGTAAGAACAGCAGTTTACATGTCCTCTCAATTGCCGATAGTAATCGGCAGAAGCCTGCGCCGAGGCTGCTCTGCTCCAATGTGGCCCGTCGCGACGCGGCCGCGGAAACAAAATCTGTTGTGGTACCGTGTTTTATTGGCTTGTAGGTGGCCTGAGGGTTGGACTCGTGAAGTATAGTGCAACGAAGCACCAGAATCTGTTTTTTTTTTCGCTGAAGAAAGAGAGGTGTATTGTTGAAAGATCCGCTATAATTATTTTCGCCCTTATTACAGCTAGATTTGATGTTTTTGACTCGTATCTAAACTTAAACCCGGCTACGGGAAGCTCCGCCCCTTGGACGATTGCTAACGCCCCGCGAAATTCAAAATGGTGCTGCGAGTAACAACTACCTCTGTTGTCTCAGAGGAATAAGATTAGAGAAAGGCAGAATTTGAATCTCTTACTGATCGAAAGAACTGAAAAACCTGATAAACCTGAATCCAAGAAAGGAAGTATGATCTCCAAATTTCAAACTGAGTAAGGGATGAAACCTGAACTTAGGCTTTGGCTCATCCGTTGTTCTAGAAGATTTTGATGATCTACTCTTCGGGAGTAATAGCCAAGCTTTTGAATAAAAAGTAAGTACCGTGACATTATAGGTGGTTAGTAAGAACTCTTACTTTTTATTTTTCTACTTTATTGCTCTTTTGCCGTATTGCTTCCCTCTGCAGTCCCACACCCTCGCAACCACATTCGTTAAGCTTGTTGAGTAGAATCCTAACTATACTCTATTCGGCTATGTGTCCAAAAATCCTTCTTTTTATAGCTATATTATACGACAAGATAAGTTCTGACAGTGAGGCATGAATTTGTGAATGTGAAATATGTTGTACACGATATTTTTCACATCGTTTCAGGTCAGTGTTACGGTGCGTCAATACCCTTTGAGAAGGCTATGAGCTCAGAGACCATTGTTGCATACAGTATGAATGGTACTGACATTCCTCGTGATCATGGAGCACCACTAAGATGTGTTGTACCTGGTGAGCAGCCCATACTGTCTACAGCGTGCTGTTTCGCTATGAAGCCGCTGTGAATCATCCGTGTTCTGCCACAGCATTTCAACGTCATTTTCGTAGGATTCGTTGGAGCGAGGCAAGTGAAGTGGCTCAAAACGATACGCCTTAGTGATGTAGAAAGTCCAAGTCATTGGCAGCAAAAAGACTACAGGTCTGTCTTGTCACATCAAGAAATTTCATTTGACTAGTTCATTGGTAGTTTTAGGCTGAGCTTTTTTTCTCCATCGCAGGATGACTATAGATGATATGATCTACATACGAACATTCCAGGGTTTTTTCAACTAGTACAAATCTTGGCGATGACCTTGACTGGAAATCTGTGTATTCAATACAGGAATACCCAGTTCAGTCGGCTTTTTGTATTCCTCCACCTGGAACAAAGGTTGAGAGAGGTACTGTAAAGACTTCGTTAATCTTGTGTATATCTGAGAGATACTAATAAATAATACGTTCAAATACTAATAAGAAAAGGCCTCATAGTATGTGAGGCTGATTGCTACTTGCTCGTGGTGACCTCGACTATACAGAATCTGGTCAGACTTTTGAGTATACGCTCTGGTCACGTTCGAGCAATGTATGTTGGGTCATGGTAAAAGGACATGAACCACGGTGCAGTTTCAATAGCGGTTGCGCTCGAGGCGGCCCGGTGGAATTAGCGGTCGGAATCGAGGTGGGACCAATGAGCAGTGGTAGCAGGAGTCCTCAGTCGGCCCTAATCGCTACCGCACAGCTTCGAGTGCAAGCGCCTACGCATCTCCACTGTGCTTCATGTCGTTTTTGACCCTACTGTAACTTGCACAATTATATCACCTGTGTCACCTGTGCTCCCGTTGTTCATCGATTATCTCGAACGGGCACCAGTAATACTTTCATTTGTTCCGATCGCGCGCAAGTCTTGCCCAGTGGCATCTCTTGTCGCGAGGAACTCAAAGAACGTCGTACGTTTCTTTGAAGGGCTTCGTGAAGAGGTCTGACCATCGGGTCGGCGGTCTCCATGCGGTGCGTTTGATGTCGCGTGGTATGCGCTCGCTCACTGCTCTGGTGTAACGATTGTCGTTGAAACGCATCACGCGTCCGGCCCACCTAATTTTGCTTTCATTGGCATATGCACGGCGTCTCTGATGTTCGATCGGTGACTGATAGGAGTGAACTTCGAATCCTTTCTTCACTTGAGTAAAGCGGGTTACACCTAGCATCACCTTTTCAATTCCGCGTACTATGACGCTGATCGCATTTTCGTACTGTTTGCAAAACGGTTCGCTCGGTTCGTTCTGCCCAGCTCGGAGGTCGTTCATTATGTTGATTTCCCGACCTACATATACATAGCTGGAGCATTCGGATATGGGGCATCAGAAACCCATCTGTTCTTCATAAACATCATCTTGTCTAGATTCAACCGAATACCGATCTTTTTACACGTTTCATCAAATTCAGTCTACCTGATTGATGCTAGTTGTTATAAGAGCAATGTCATCAGCGTAACGAAGATCGTGTAAATGCCGGGCGTCAACTTTCACTCACAAGTCATCCCATTCCAATCCTCACATCGCGTTCCCGAGAGTGGGACTGAATGTTTTGGGTGGAATTGTGTCACCCTGACGAACCCCTCTCTTCACGTCGATTATGCCATCATTGTAGAATGAGGAAATTTTGGTCGTGAAGTTGCTGTACAGCCCAAGGAATATCTTTATATATGAAGTAGGGTTTCCAAAGCCTCTATGACCGCTTTCGTCTCAACTGTGTCAAAGGCTTTCTTCAAGTCGATGAAAGGGAGACACAGCGACAGCTTGTACATTCGCGATACTTTTGTTAGCTTTGAAACAGTGTGTATGTGGTCAATCGTACTGATCCCTTTTCGGAACCCTGCTTGCTCGCATGGCTGTTCTTCATCTAATGTTCTTTCTATCCTGTTTAGGACTACTTGTTGTGAAGAGCTTGTAGTTGACAAACAGTAAGCAGATTGGGCGATAGTTGCCGATGTCTTGTGGGCCTCCCTTCTTATGCAACAACACGGCTTTTCCATTGCTTAGGAACGTCACGATAGATAACGTGAAGAGCATCGCCAGTGTGCGATTGATGAGGAGTGGGTGTAGGTACTTCAGATGTTCAGACTTGATTCTGTCGAGACTGGGTGAAGTACGATTCTTCACCGACATGATGGCATGTCGGACTTCGGAAGGGAGGACTTTTGGAATGACATGTCCATCTTCCCTCAGATGGTGAGGACGCAAGTGGACGTGGTCGAAGAGATCTGAGTAGAAGTTGTGAATAGCTTTTTCCACCACCTTTCTCCATGCTGTAGTTGTTCCTCCTGAGGTCTGGAGAGCAGTCATTACTGTTTTGCGATTGACGAAGTTTCGACGGGCGTAGTGAGTGCTCTGTCGCGCCCCTGCAGCTTCAGCCAACACTTCTGCTCTTCTCTCTTTGAGCTCTTCTGTTATCGCCTCTGTGCAAAACTTTGCGAGCTCGGTCGTGAGTTCCTGGTTGCCTGCAGCTCGTGCAGCTCAACCAGACCTATCAGCTCTACAGTTTCCGGAGACGGGCGTCCCTTGGTTTTGAAACTCTTCGCTTACCTCATAGAGTCGCGAAGATGTTCTACAAGCCGTTCATATTCATCGTCGACTATTCCATGACAGTACCTTCCCAAAAAGCGAAAAACGAAGCGAAGACCAGTCGATGATGGTTCTGAGAGTTCGCTTAGTGAACTTCGCGGCTTTTTCTCCTCTCCGTGTAAAAGAAAATCTTTTTCGAAGAAGGCGATGGTCCTATTCCGTATAAAACTTTGATACAACAGCGACATCCGTCAGGCAAAACCTTCTACTGACGATGATGTGGTCGGTTTCATTATGATACCCTCCATCGGGTGACTCCCACGTCCAGCGTGGAGAGGAAGGCCTTCGGAATTGCGAATTCCAATGGATGGTCGTAGTCGTCATGATGAACTCGAAAAGCCTCTCTCTCTCTGCTCATTCCATTAAAGGCCCTCGGTCCCGACGTGATGTTCCTCACGCGTTCTTCTTGGGCCAACTTTGGCGCTTTAATCGTAGTAATGTAATAATAATGTAACCAATTATGACCTTGTAGAGGATGCGATGTTCTCTGTAGAACTTTTCTAGGTCCATCTAGAAAGTTTCGACATTCTTCTTCGTAGCTTGATGTTGGAGCGCAAGTGACGAAGATTGTCAAACGCATCGACTACATCTTCTCATCCGTAAACGTCCGATTCGGGTTGCAAGTTGTTCGAAAGAGTCGATGTTTATTGCCATATTCGTGTTGGCGAGGACACCAACTCCTCTACTGTCGCAAGTTCCTAAGAACAGTTCTTCTTCGGTGTGATACACGGTGCTCAGTGGGTGGCGTCGTCTCGTCTCAGTCAGTCCGATGACATCGTACTTAAACTTCCTGGTTTGTATCATCAGATCTTCAATGGCCCCATCCGATGCAAGCGTACAGGCGGAGCGTAAGTGGAGATCGTCATTCTAGTCCTCCTCCATTCCGGTAGCCTACATGACTCTTGTAACCCCGTCTTTCCTGACGCTATCGTAGCAGGCTTTCCTCCGAAATCAGGAGAGTCTTTTCCATTACTGTGTTTTGCATAAAAATTTAAAACCCATGGGCAGGTTGGAAGCTTCTAGTCGCATGAGTTTTTGGGAAGACTGCGTTTTCCTGGAGTGAACAGGTGGAGTTTATTTGTTGAAGGCGACTCCAAACTCCCTTACACCTCCTAGTCGCTTAATTCAGGCTTTCGGCTGGACCGACGTGCGGGATACAGTAGTATTATATGCCGATGCTGGCACAGCAGAAACAGGAAGTCTATCTTCTGAATCCACCTACGTTTCAGGGCAGGTGGATTGAGGAGTTGTGCTCCCTACAAGGTCGCTTTTTGTCCGCAATTAGTCTCATATCCGCCACCTGGGGACACGCCACGTAGCCTCGCGATTAACTGGTTATGACCCCTCTAATGAGGAAGATCCGTGGACACAATTATACGGCGTAATTCAAATATCACAAAAAGGTGCTGTTGTCCATTACGCTGCCATAGGCCAACCGATATAGGTGAGATATCTAGAAGGAGCGTGGATTCTTTGTTAAAACTCTGTTTTTTTTTTCACTCCGAAGTCTCGAACGTTTAGACTTGAGGTGCTCGAGTTACTCGGTGTCGACAGGCAGTTCACGTAAGACTTAAAGTCTCGCAGATTATGGAACAACAACAAATGGGTGTATTATCTGCGAATTGTTGCTGTAAATTGTGAAGGTTGGGCAGAGCTATTTTTAAGAAGGACACACATCGGCGAAGATACGCGCAACCGCATCAGACGATAGTTCTAGCTGTCGATTATGTGAAGCCAAAGCGACGGGATGAGGATGAAACACAAATAAAACTTCTTCAAGATTATCATGTGAAATAGATTGTAAATGCTGAAGAATTCGTTTACAGCTGAAGGGACGGTAGATGTTGGTGGTTATGCTTGGAGTGGTGGTGGTCGTGGTATTATTCGTGTAGAAGTAAGCGGTGATGGCGGTAAAACTTGGCAACTAGCTGAGTTAGAACAGGATGAAAGCCAAGATGTTGCAAGTTTTCCACACTCTCTTGTAGTATAATTATTTACGATTACGAGGGCAGTCTTTGAAAGTGTCTCAGCTTTATCTAAAATTGTTGCAGGATCACATGTGGTCTTGGACACTTTTCCGTGCCAGTATTAAGATCCCTGAAGGAGCAGATAAGATGGAACTAGTAGTTAAAGCGACAGATCGGTAAGATTTTTTTGAGACCTTTTTTAAAGGTGGAATTACTTTGCCTTTAATTGGATGTACCATTCATTTTTTGTTAATTAGCCCAAAAAAGTCAAATCTTTAGTGCTAGCACCGTTCTCAGACATTGGACTTTATTTAGTATTTTTGATTGTTCTCATTTAAGTGCGTACAACACACAGCCGGAAACACCCTCTGGAATATGGAATTTAAGAGGACTAATAAATAATGCTTGGCACAGAGTCGAAGTGGAGATCGTGGACTAACATTCGGTGCAAGTATTGTACAGCATCTATTTCGCACTAAGCATCTAGAAAGTCGGTTAAATGTGGACATAGGTATTAAAATTTTCCGGTGATAGTATTTCTTGCATCATATGCTAACAGTTTCACTCGATGACGTTATCGCATTTTAAATATATACTGCCTACTCAGATACTTCATAGTTGTTATACACTAATAGTCAAATTGTTTTCAACGCTTGAACATTCCTCGTTAACCTCTTTGGCCGCTTCTTGATATTTATTTTATAAAACATTCTCGAAGGTTCTGGCGCGCTGGGAATTCTGCTGCCTCCCCGCTTCAAATGTGACAAGCCGTTCAGCTGCCGATTTCAACTTTTCCATTATTCAAGGCGTCAGTTTCGAACGAGCGATGACCCGCCGTAGTTAGAATCTGTATTCTTACCATAGTTCTGCCCTGTTGCATGATGCGATGAGGGACAAGCTGCAGATCGGAGTAGCCGAGTTGCTATCCTTCAACAATTGAGGCAGACCTGCTAAGCTAAGAAAACTAACCTGTCAGCGTCGCTACTAATGTTGACAAATCCATTATCCATAGATGCTAAGGGCAGTACCAATGACAATGATCACTGCCGTTTATGAAGAAAATGAGCTATCCAGGGAAGGAGTGTTACACTACGTGAAATTCTATGCAACTAATCCTGTGATTATCGATCAGTAACGCATGCAAGTCTACTACTGCGTAAAAGGCAAAATCGTCCGTCCGTCTTTCCATCTCCAGGGTCAAGCGTGTGGTGGGATTCCATTAGGGGTCGTGAAGGGAAGGGTTGCAAGGAAAGGGGATCGTAAGGGAGTATGCGGCGGGCACCAGTGAATAGAGGATAGCATGATAACCAGGGCAAAATATTACGCACTATCGAATGATTGAATACAATACAAAATATTACATTAAATGGTAGTAAATAATTATCTACATTGCTAAGTATTATATTAAGTTCCAGGCGCAGGACAATAAAATGGAAGCATAAACATTTCGTTTTGACAATGCACAATGTGTTGACAATATGACAATTTTTTAGACATTTTTACAAAAGAGGTAGAAACTTGAAACCAATTCTAAAAGATGAAGAGTTCCATTATACGTAGCTTTCAGCAGTTTAAAAGTGGATTCAGTGGAATTTAATGACCAAAACAGCTTAGATTCTGGGCTCATCTTGAGGTCGGGTAGATCGTGTACAACTTCGCGACAAGAGGACCTAGAGAAATAATTTGCTTGGTCTTTTATAGAGGAAAGTCTACAAAATAGTAGCACCACTGTTCTTGAGACTGTCTCCTTTTTTGGAATTTGGAGGGACAAAATTTAAAATTTTTTGATTTTTTTTTTCTGAATTTTCCCATCTAAATTTTCAAAGAATCAGGCGGGCCGAAAAGAAGAAATTCTGCATATGTGGGGTTTCCTTAGTCCTTCCACACGACTGTACGGGTGATTTTTCAAAACGAAGTCCCGTTTTTCTGGAATAGGAAAACTTTCCAAGATCCCCATTTTTGCTAGCGCGCAGAAAAGTGCATGGTTTTGAACAACGTCTCATTACTCAGAAAAACTTAATGGTATGTAGATCCCTTTCCAAAATGTTGCTGCCGAGGATTTTCTTTATCGGATGACACTGATTTCCTGAGCATCGCTGTTTTTCCAAATTTTTGATGGAAAAGAGGTGGGGGAAATGCCATTTTCCCATTTTTATCCAATCTATTAGAAACAAACGGGTGAAACAATTACAGCAGAAAAGTACTGCCAGCAAATCGACGAAGTGCACCAGAAACTGCGAAGTTTATGCCCGGCATTGTTCAATAGAAAAGGAGCAAAACTACTTCATGACAACGCTAGACCTCACGTCTCATTGATCACATGGCAAAAGCTGCATGAGTTGAACTATGAAACTCTGGATCATCCACCATACTCGCCAGACCTTTCGCCTACTGACATTCACTTTTCAAGCACTTTGATATTAAATTCCAAAAATACTGGGGTGTAGGAAAAACGCAGGTATGTATGGCTGTTTTGTAGAGCAAACCTTCTCTGAAAAACTACTTTTGTGACGAGAGAAGAAAAATACTCAATTCGGTCTTATCACGAAGTTATTCGAGAACTCTCAGTCCTAACAAAAACACAACAAAGTGCACAGATTCTGTGCTTTGTGGATTCAGTGGAATATAATGCACAGATTCTGTTCATTATTTTCCACTGAATCCACATTTAAACTGCTGATGACTACGCATAATTAAATTCTTCATTATTTAGAAGTGGTTTCAAGTTTCTAACTCTTTTGCAAACATTTGATTCAGCGGGTTGTCGAACCTGCATCCCATCTTACATTGTCGAAACAAAATGTTGATTTTTTAGTCTTTTTTTTTCATTATTCTTCTGCAACATTTCAACAACATCTCCGCAAATTTTCTTTTTCTATTCGGTGTTTCTTCGCTTATTTCAGCTACAGAATTTCGCATTTGCCATTTGTTCTTCGGCTAATTTTCGATTTTGGTTTTTCGAAACACATTAATTTTCTTATATATTGACCAGCCTGAACGTTCGGCTAAAGCCCGAGTTTAGGGTTATTTTGGTGCTTCATTTTGGTGTTCGCTTCGCTCGCCTATCAATAAGAAATAGCAGAAGTAACAGTAGCGCCATTTTTTGGAAAATTATAATTGCTTTTTTCTATTAACGCTTGCTCAATTTTTTTTACCCGAAAATTTAAGCATAGATGAAAGATTTTATGGTTTTTCCTTAAACGCTCAGTTCTATATTTGGAGAGCAATCCAGCTTAATTTTACATCTATGTTTCTCTCAAACCTCCACAAATTGGAAACGAATCGAAATATGAGTCTCCTCCGTTCTCAACTGTTAGCGAAGAATGATGTGCTAACATGAATGACGTGAATATCACTATCGTAGTGATAAAAATAACGTCCCACGTCAGTCAAACTGTTGGCTACTATGTATTGCATTTGATCAGCCGTTCGCACGTGTGTTTCCACTTTTAGCAGTATCAGGAGACATGCCGGGAAATAGATATGCGAAAGAACCATAGAAACACATTCTACCGCATTGGGGCTCCCGCGCACCAAAACGACGCAGTGGAACCAGTCCCTCCCCTCTCTATAGCTTCCTGGCACCGGCGCATCATTTCAATCCAGTGGGACCCGTCCCACCCCATTTTAAAGCTATCTGGCTGCGGGCACCAAACCGATGCCATAGTGCTCGTCTCCCTTTCGTTTTGGAATTGCTTGCCTAAGACACACACATATAGAGATGCACACACGTGACAGAATAAGCCCGTTATTTTACAGCATGATAGGTAGCGAATTTGGAAGTATACGCAGTTAACATAAAAGAAAACAAACAAAACAAACACAACAAAAATAAAAGTTTATTTACCTTCACTAACATATGAGAGAAACTGACCTGCATTATCAAAGCCCGCATACTTGTATGTACAGCTTGGGACAATGGTGAAGAAGTAGAGTGCTCGTCTATCAAGTGCATGGCGATGGTTCGGCACCTCAGCGGTACAGATTTTTGCATCATTACGGAGTATTTTCGTGATACACAGACAAACACACACACACACACACACACACACACACACACACACACACACACCCCCCCCCCCCCCCCCCCCCCCCCCCCCCCCCCCCCCCCCCCCCCCACACACACACACACACACACACAAACACACACACACACACAGACTAAGCTTGTTATATATATAGCATGATTCTCAGTCTCGGCAGCAACCGAGAACGGTCGCGGCAACATTGGAGAAGAAGAAGAAAAAGACGGGAGAGGGTCGCGTCCCATCACCACGTTTTACCCGTTCCATATCTCTTCGAGTTAGAGTGCGTGATAAGGTTTGCAAAACAACGTTAGAACGAGGGACCGAACAACATGTTCAACACTTGGATAGTGAACAATGATGAGGAGTGAGGCGAGGCGTGGAACACTCTCTTAGGCAATTGTTGAGTTTCTTCTTTTGTATCGTACAAAGTTGGTAGGAACTTGGCTATCACTGATATTCGATGATGTTGTGCATAGTCTGTAGACAATATCATCCAGCTATGATAGATTTCATAAATTTTTTGCGCTTTCGCTGCAAACTTGCCGCTTACGGTTTGTTCAATTTTTCTTCAAATATTTTTCATGTTGTTTCATTTTTCATGTTTATATTCAACAATTACTGTTGATGCACATCTTCGTGGAAGTGCACGTCAAAAAATGGCACTGATGATTAACGGTTCAATGATTGCGACATGTTCGATTATCTGGTATCTGTTTAGGTCGTTAGGCCAATTTAGTAAAGTATAACACCACTACCTTCGATAGCTTACATTCGACAGTGACTAAACACAAGGAATATAATATTATATCAGTCTTGGAAATCGTGTTTATGCCGATCAGATGTTTCTCATATCACCATGCTAAATTATGCTAGTATTTGTGATTTAAGGAATATAACAATTACGACTACTGCAGACTAAAGTTCCAGTTTAATAAAGGAAGAGCGAAGGTGCAGCCAGAGTTGTATGTTTTTTTTTGTCATGTAAATGCGATATGGTTCCTTCTAAAACTGCTGTTTTTCTTTTTGATGTATACCTCGAATATTGAAGTTTTACTGGATAAGTTTTATTGGATTGGCATACTCATAAACATCTTTGTAGATACTCTTGTTTCCATTTCTGTTTCAATACAAACAGTTGTATTTGTATTTATGAAGTAAAGTAGAGGACGGAAAAGTGCACCTACATCCATTGTCTCACGTTACGTGACTTGCCGATATATGGCAGAAGAAAGTCTGTAACGTGTTCTTTAATAAATCTGTGTCAAGCACTTCTCTGGATGTGCAAGTTTATCCCACACAAATATCCTGCGTTGTATCTTATTTCCTTTTTTCCCCACTTTGTTCTTCGTTATGTGCTTTACAGTTAGAGATATTAGACTGCTGCAATTCGAATGCTGCTCATAAAGGAAAGCATAGAGGTAGATGGCATGATGCAAGTGTTCAGAAGCGATTCCTCTTTCGGGATCTACCTGTACCGTTCGCTCAACGCTTCGATTCCAAAGATTAGAAGTGTAGTTCTGTTCACAAATAGTAAGACTCTTGCATGGATGGAGCGCTTGGTTCCGGTTTCATAAGTATAGTACAAGATTACGTGGGTTACGACAGGTGTACCGCTGTCACAATTTTATATTTCCGGCTTGCTTTTGACATTATGAGTTCAGATTTGGGACTTTTCTAAAATCAGTCCATAGTGTGTATCTTGGCGAAACGTAGCGAAAATAGAAAAAATTTCATTTCCACTTCATTTTTCGATCTTCTCTTATTCTTATCAGGTCACTGTCTGCGAGATAACGAAACTGCGTTGGTAGTTACGTAGGTATAGGACTAACGAATTCGATGCGTAATAGCGTAGTACCGTGTGTAGATGGTGATTCAGTGGAAATTCTTTATCAGGTACAGGAACTTTGGCCTGGATCACAACGGGTAGTGCCAGAAACTAACAGGGAGATGCACACAGCTGGCATGTTGTCTCTTGTATAGTGCGGTAGTAACGACAACAACAACACGCTGACGTTAGCTGATCCGTTGCTTCTTTATTACAATGGTATTACAATGTTACAACAATATATTTGTTGCATTGGGATTACGAGGATAACGAAATACGGTAGAAGTTCGGCGGTTACTGCCGGATATTCGGTATAGAAGCTGAGACGATCGAAGATGACTACATTTTTGTTTAATTAGTGACCAAAAGAAAAAAAGAACTTGAGAAACCTGCAGGCAAGAACATATGTCCCGGTAATAGCAGTCAGTTCACATGAAAATTCGGACGGGTATATATCGAACAACAACGGAAGGAGGTTGGAAAGAACACTATGGTTAGGTGGATGAATAAACACTGCGCTCCACCTCGCTCATTTTTCGTCATGCAGCGTGATGCAATTACAGGCAAGTCAAGACGGGTCAAGGTTTAGCCCTGGTTCATAAGCGGTAGCGATCGAGGAGGAGGAGAGCTTCGATAAGTCCGCTCATCCCTTCGATGAGCGGACCTCGATCGTAACCGCTTGCTCCACCTCACCGTTTCGAAGACAACCGCTTGCACGATCACACCGAGCTTCCGGTCGTTTTGTCGCGACTACTGTTTCATAATTAGAGATTTACAAGGTGCTTACCAAATTCTATAGGACTACGAAATGAAAACGTTAGCAATATCTATAGTAAATCAGCGCTCATTGCGTCAGAGTGCATTTGTAATATTTACTGGAACATTGGAAAGAACCTGCGAAGATGAAGTCTGCTCTTCTGTTCAGTGTTCTCGTTCTTATGCACTTCCAGTTGGACAGTTGATTCGAGTGAAGCACAGCTATGCTGAAGTTCGTTAACACTCAGATCACAATCTACTTTCAAGTTTTAATTTACCTCGAAAAGGTTACACTGAATCAAAGGCAACCAATCAAAAAAGAAAAGTAACTTTGACCACCAAAGAAAGAAACATATTATTACTAAAGGAATCCAACTGCATACATCAAATAAGAAGTAGACACAGATGCATAATCCATGTTACTCATCCATCTGAAGGAATCTCTCTAGAAATCACAAGATTAAAATAGAAAGCAGGAAGAAAACGATCACCTAAGATACGCTACCAGGGAAAAGGTAATTTGAGTAGAAGAGGTCCGTCACTCGAGGCTGGTCTAATCGAACCGCTTTTTAGCAAAAATCTCTCCTAGCTATGAAATACAGATTGCGGAGAAGCCATCTCTCAAGCCATTTCGGCTCTTTTTTTCGTTGAAAGTATTATATGATATGGGTTGGCTACTCACTTCCAGTGAGCCCGTTTAGAGAGGTTGGTAAAGTTAAAGCATTATCGCTTTCAACTGTATTTTCCTTTTTTCTCTTTACAGTTGTAGCCTACATATTATAAATCCTGTATTATGAATGGAGACTAGTGCTTAGATTTTAGGGCCCCGACCGACTCAGTGATTCACTTCCAGTGAAGAACCGTCGATTGTTGTACTATTGTTTTCTCAAATGGGGAAGCCTTTTGACAATTAAGAACAACCTTCGCGCTCTAGGAACAATTTTTGCGCTCAACTGCAGTTCTATTAAATACAGCATGCCGCGAATCTGACGTGCTTAGGATTCCCCATGAAAAGTTTCTATGCAGGAACGTAGATTGTGGAAAACCAGGTGGTTCCGCTCATCTTTATGTAGTCGCTGTAAAAAACGGGCCGGAAGCCGCCGTTTTCTTACGACGGCTTGCACTGCAGCGCTGCATCAACGAGCAAGTCTTCGAGGATTAGTAAGGCCTCTTCACTACCCATTCAAACTAAACTAAAGAGTAGGTTGCTAAGCGGAAGGCAACGTGTACATTGAGGCTCGTTCTAACGCACGTTGTAGGAACTAAAGCGATTCTCATGCCGTTTCTTACGACGATCACGGAGAGATGAGCTGAGCCACGTGATTTCCACAATCTACGACCCCGTACAAAAGCTTTCTATGAGAAATTCATAACACATCAGATTCATGGTATGGTGCCTTTAAAGCAGTTTGGGTGCCCCCAAATACCTTTTCGTTCAAGTTGGTCGTATTTTATCGGCGTCAGGTGCTGATAACGTAGTACAGCTAGCATAGAACTACTATGGAGATAGGCGACGAATCTGCGTAGCCGTTGACGCAGTACAGCTATCTGGCCGAGATTGGCTAATCTTATCTCATCTTTCTTTTACGCCATATGCTTCCACATCTCCTCGATCTTAGTTCAATGCCTTGTCGTCCTTATCGCCCTCACGTACTCCTCTTCTTTTCACCATTGTTTTGTACTCTGCTCCATGTCATTTTCCGTTACATTTTCCTCGCAGTTGCAGTACCTACAGTTTTCCTTACTAGGAGGGTCGTAGTAGGTGATAAATGAGCTGAACACCACTTGTCTCAAGTGGGCTCCCAACATTTTTGTCCCCGATTGGTTTCTCTGTGCAGGTTTCTGCAGTCTTGTAGTTGAATTTCAATCAATCATACTTGTTCAAGAGTATAATAGGAAATAAGTTAGAAAGAACGGTGCAATAGCAATAATCTCGCTACCTTTCTTTCATTAACGTTGCTGGCAATTTTCATATGAGTATTAGTCTAGGAAACGTAACTCAAGCTTTAATCTGTGGATATGGGTCTTTTAAAAATGCAGATCCCGTTTCGAGACATGGAAAATGTCCTAGGTTGCGTAGTGAAGTGAGATTTGTAGGACATTGCTCTTACCTAAGTCTATAATCCCAGCTGCTAATCATTGTGCGACTTATGGTTGAATGTTATCTCCTGTACCTCTTCCGGCTCTGCCACTGCAAACAACTAATTTTCAGTGATGAACTTACCGTTGCAGATTCATCATTCACCTCTTCTTTCGGTTCATAGGCGCCGCAGCCGGTTCCGCCGCTTGTCATATCTCTTCCATCGTATATTTTTCTCGCGCTACAAATTGTGTGTAATCTGCAGATTTGCGACGTTGATAGTTCCCAGTGTATGTTTGTGCAGGTCAGTTCCAAAAGAAATACTTCGTCAACTGCTGTGAAGTGACGTCAGCGCTTGTACCCATTGTAGGTCTATTCTAGGGTCTTTTATGTGTGTGTTCCGTGGAGTCGGACAACGGGAATTTATTGGTGACAATAAGGTGCACATGGAGACGGTCACATAGGAAGCTATAAAGGAAGAACAGAGGTTGTTTTGAAAACAACTTTGCAACTAATGAATTTCTGAAGAAAGAATAAAGGGTGAAATTTCCGGCGTTAATCAATTCCCTTGAGATACACCCCCACGTTCACTTCAATTCAGATTCGGTTGAGGTTTACGAAAGTGTAACTGGCCCATACAATGACTTGCGGTGGCTAGCCGATGTGTTAAGTCAGTGTTTTTATCCTCCCAGACAAGTCTGGTACCAATTTATCGACCCCGGAGGGATGAAAGGCCTGGTGGGCACT
This sequence comes from Necator americanus, assembly GCF_031761385.1. Lineage (NCBI taxonomy): Eukaryota > Metazoa > Nematoda > Chromadorea > Rhabditida > Ancylostomatidae > Necator > Necator americanus. The sequence continues at coordinate 22,548,818 of NC_087374.1, forward strand.
AGGGCGGATTCGAACCTCCGATCGATCGTGCGGGAAGCGGAACCTCTAACCGTTACACTACACCGCCGAATTACTGGATAATTTTTGTATTATAGCGGATACTATACAGCATTCCATTGTTCGATTGTGCTAACATACAGGTTGAAGACACAATATGCTTCTGTAAGTACAGACAACCCTATATGCTTCATTACTTATGGTGGAGCTCTTTCAAAACTAAAAACCCCAGTAATTCAGATGAACCAAATTGGAAGTGTGACCTTGCAGTTCAAAGGGTGCACACCTCTAGAAAAATGGCAAATTTCATACGTTGTTGAGATGTGTGACTAATGTTGATTTCTCGCAGGTTTTTTAATCGCGCCTGGCATTTATCATTGTGCGCATCGAAGATGTTGCCTTGTGAACAGCGCTGACGTCAATGCTAGATCTGCTCTTCGCATTGGGTAAGGTTTTATCAACGCTAGTTTCCCAAAGGATGCTCTTCATGTGATTATTTGTCTTGTGTTCAAAAACTGCTTTGCATGCGAAAAGAGAAGCCTTTAGTCAGCATAAACGTTTCCCTTTTGTTCCTAGAAGGCGAGGCTAAAACCATTCTTTCCTCGCATTTCCTGAATACATTTCAGACTTATCATTGTAGCGACCACTTATGATTACGCTAACTAGATTTCAGATCAATTCATTTTCTTGTAACTGTCCGTTGGAATTTCTTAACGTCATTACTAACTGCACCGACGTGAAATTTTATGTGGCCAGCTTTTTAGACGAGATGCACTTTGCGAATCGAAGCCTTTGTGTACATTTGTATTACACATAGGTCGTCTAAAGAGACGTTGTCTTTCTGCTAAATAAACAGATCATTGGATCACCTGAAAAATTCGATAATCAGCGCTTGTTTTTGAATAAACAATATCAGAATCAGATCTTTTATATCCCTCGGTGTTTTGGTTGATTAACCGACTAAACCCTTTTTTGCGGAAGACTTAGCGTGATGATTAGGGAGTTTTTGGTGTATTTTTGTTCCCAGTTTGTCTCATCCCCATTGAAAACACTATTCTTCCGACATTCTATTCGACATTCTGAGCTAAACTATAATTTACTTTATTAAGATGTCTCTGCAAGCTTTGCTGCATATGCTTGTTTCCTGTGACTGCCTTATGAAGCAGTGGTCCACTATGAATCGCTGTCATTGCGTTAACTATGAGCTAAACTCGTCAGGGGCAGATAACTCAGCGATTCAGAAAACATGCACACTTGTTAGTGCGATTAGATGTGAGCAAATTGGCTGCTGTCTGCTTTGCTAGATGTCGCATCCTTGGAGCTTTACAACCCACTACATCGTTTTATCACTTCAAAAGAGTGCTGCACTTACACAGTTTATTTATTTGAAGAAAATGGACGATCATGTCGAAAACTGCTGTATACGTACTGCTGTATATATGTGTTGCTTTGCTTTCAGTTCAGCTTTCAACATGACACTAAGCAAGCATTATAAATTAATTCCGATGGTTCCGGTGGAGAAAAAAAAAACTTTTGGAAAGATTTAATTTAATTTAAATAGAGGCAAGTTGTAGTAGGGTCAGAATGACATTGAACACGGTACACTTGCGTAAGCGGCTGCGCTCAAAGCTACACGGCTGAGTGCAGGGGTTAGAATCTAGGGGACCTTTGCTGACACCACTTGGCTCTACCGCGATTCCAACGGCTCTCCACCGTGCCGCTTCCAGCGCAGCCGCTTACGCAACTGCATCGTGCTTCATGTCGTTTTGATTTTACTATTGTATTCAGATGGTCTCCGCTGCATTACACTCCTCTGCTTAGGCTGGACAGTTGAGTAATTTGCGAGAGCCACCTGTATGGACCGTTGTTTTGAATTTAGTGTATGGATGAATGTGTGCAAAACATGGGATGTCAGCAATTTTTGTAAATTAAAGCTTTATTGGAGGTTGTGCATTTTTGCTTTCGCAGGTATTTTTGCCCAATTGTGCTACTAGCAACTGCAGATTTGCCGGATTGGTACGAAGACTTATTACGATCTACAGTACTTTTGTTTCCACTACCTTACACCATAATCGAAAACGTAGTGTGTGGTGGGGCTTAAAGGCATCACCTCACGAATCTGCATGCTCATCCACATGTTTAGAACAAGCTCTCTATTGTAGGAAAAGAGCTTGTAAGGTCATGCGCAAACAAGGGACATTATTTACATGGTACTTCTAAATTCTAATGGGAATAACAAAATTAAATGTTTAAAGGAACTCTCCACCTTAAATTCGCACCTCCCACGAATCCGGGGTAGTGCGAATTTAAGGTGGAGAAATCCTATACGAGGTCGTAGATTATGGAGAGGAGGGGGATTCCGTCCATTTCTTCCTAATTGCCGTAAATAACGGTCCGGAAGATGCTGCGCATACACAAGGCTGGCGCGCCCCGATCGAACTTGTTGTAGAAAATATCGCGCCGGAACGCTCGAAGTCGTATCTTCCGGGCCGTTTTTTACGGCCGGCAATTAGGAAGAAATGGACGGATTCACCCCCTCTCTGGAGTCTCCCATCCCGTATACGAATACTCCACCTGAAATCCGTACCACCTCAGATTGGTGGGGTGATGCCTTTAACAGAAAAAAAAACGTTAGTTCGTTCAATTAACCTCCTTTCAAAACGGCGAAAGAGCCGAAAGTTAAGGCGCGCAATAGATTTTCCACCCTAAAACTTCGTAATAAACTTACTGAACTTACAGTAAACTAACAGAGAAATTAACCATGAATACCACGAGGTTCCGCGGCATGAGATTTTCGAGATTCTAAGTATTAAGCAAGTTTTTAAGAGAACCCACCTCTAATTTGTGCTACTTTTTACTTATTCTGCTGTCGTTACTCGCTGACAACAAAACTACCAAGCTGTCCTACCCTTGTGTTGTCAAGTGTAGTGCTTCGTTTTCTTCCTTTTTCTCGCTTCCTGTCTTCGTTGGGACTACATCCCCGCCTGCCTAGTTCGCTTCTTTTCCATTTTCCATACTTGCTGGTTTTCTCGCTATACGAGGTCTTTTTTATCCGCAAGTGACTCTCACAAATTTATACTTCACGATGGAATTATTTATTGTGTGCTCTTCTGCTGGCAGAGGTGCTAGAAGTTCGGCTCAGCAGTCTAAGCTGTCACTCTGGTCTACTGTAGTATAAATAGCGTCTGTCATGTTTCATGCATCAAAGTTTCACCTCAAAGTGCGTCAAACGATGGACATTCTATTTGAGTCTTTGCTTTTTCCGTATCGTTGATAATGGGCGGTATTTACGCAGTCCGTGGTTGTTTGCTCTACTCTGTGATGCATTTATTTGATTCATAATACATACGTGAGTTGTGTGCCACAGATTGGATGTGGAATAGACGTGAATGCCAAATGATGCCTACATGGAAGATTTACTTGATGCGGTAATTCGGTTTTTATTAATGTATTATTTGTCATGGAAAGCTTTTGGAGAGTAGAACGGCCCATAGATAGACATTTTTGTCACGGACGTAGGTGGCGTTCATTTTGCGAGGGTGCTTTGTCAAGCTTCCATTGACTCACGTCAGACCATTCGGATATCCGCCATTGCCGTGGATGTATTTGGATGTTTTTCTGGATGATGTGAAATAAGACCTAACGAAAACAAAACCGCTGTGATTCCTCAAAGCCAAGTGGCAAAAATTCCAAAGAGTCTGAGCATCACTTAGCCAGTGATGTCGTTTCATGTAGTACCCAAGCAGAAGTGGTTGAGATTAAAGTTCATCTCATTGTTAGTCCGAAGTGAACAGTTGATTAGCAAATTTAGGCTGAATCCGGACCTCATTACGCTCTTCCATACTCGTTTAGACTCTCAGCGAGCACTTGCGTCCGTGTGCTTAGCCTCCAATAGTTTTGACGTGGTCTCTGGGAATCTGACTCTGTGTGCCTTTGTGCATGGTGTTCTTCTACTTGCTGTTGAGAAGCAAAATCGTCGCTCGTTTTCGATAAAATCCTAGAGTCGTTGGACGTCTTCTTCTCATAGGAAAGAACACGTGTAAGCGGCTATCGTCTGCTCCATCTAAGTTCTCCATGTCGTTTATCTGTCCTTTTTGCAGTTCCAGTGAATATGACAATTGGATGTCACGCTTGACTGGGATCTAGCTAATGGAGTTGCACTCATGAAGAATATGCATTTAAACTGCAGAAATTTCACTTATAGATTTCCTTTTCTAAATCTTGTCCTCGTTGTTGTGTGTCTCACATTTAAGCGATTTTCCTTAAAGCCATTACCCCACGAATCTGGCGTGGTATGGATTTTCGTTGGAGTATACCTGTGTTGGGTCGCAGATAATGTACGCTGGGGTAGTTGCGCCCATCTCACCCTGCAGCCCTGTTTATAGTGATGCATCACTATAAACAGACGGCTGCGGAACGCCGTTTCTTACGACCTCTATTGCAACGTGCTACCCTCGCAATCCGCCCCCGCCTCGAATCATCGAATGAAATGAATGGCCCATTGGGGCGTCCGAATGAATTTTCGACGAATCGAAGGGGAGGGCGGGGGCATGGCGTATTGGTGGCGCGTTGCGGATAGGGACGTCGTAAGAAACAGCGTTCCGCAGCCGTCTTTTTAAAGTGATGCGGGGAGAGATGAGCGGAAACGTCCTTACATACATAATCTACGACGCGAGATAAGTATACTCCAATGAAAATCCATACCACGCCAGGTTCGTATGGTGATGCCTTTAATCTTCATTTTTAAGCGCATTTGATGTTTCGAATGTGTAAGAACTGAATATGGTGCAAACCTTCTGTAATATAGCATTAAATATCACATATCGTTTTTGCACAAATCACTGCTCGGAATGCTGTTCTTTTGATCCAACTGCACATGGTTTTTAAGTGCTATTCTATTCCCTTTATTGTTGGAGACTACGCAACACCTGAGAAACTATAGAAAAATTTCCATAGGTCCTAGCTATCACTGCCTGTGAGCCTGCCCTAACTTTTGGAATGTTTGCAGAAATATTCTTCTAGGATTTTTTCTTGGAATTTTCTTTCTGTTTTTTTTTTCATTTACATTTTCTTTTATGTAGGAATATGGGCTTTTCTACACTGAATTTTGCACTACACTATTGCGGATAACTAAGTCTGTTCTGCCATGTTACTCAGCAGGGATGCAGCAAATCTGTTAAGACTTGCACGTAAGAGTTTCTGCAATTTTCAGAAGTTCCAAGGCGAGTGAAGTCAGTTCGATTCTTTCTAAGATGATACCCTTTATCAATGCATTAGTCCATTTTGAACTATTTAAACCCGACATCACTTTCCGCCTCGTCGCAGTCAATTGTGAAGCACCCGCACTTAAAGTTTCGCATGTGTACTAACGCATGCCTCATCGGTTTCTTTTTATTTTGATGCATTTTCTGGCTGAGAGCCAATTGCTGCGGGAAGCTTCCTTTTTGGAGACATACTCACAGCGGCGCACTTATTGCTATATAACTGCTACGTACAATCAAGTTACTGACAGAATTTCCTGCGTGACCTGGTTATTGGCTTCATCCATAATCTATCCCACCTCACCTTTATTCGGAGAGCTTTTCTACTTTATACATGCTTCGTTTTTCGTCGTTGCCGTAAACAACCTATTGGCGAGAGCGGCGTTACTACAGGCTTCACGACAGAATTTCGAAAGGATAGCAGACGTAGTAAAGATGCTCTAGAGGGTGTCTGAAACGTGTTTCTAGTGCTTATATAACTACGAGAGAAATGAGAACTCTATAATTCCTCCGTAATTCAGCTGTGATTCCTCTGAATGATCCCAGCTTTTTCTGCTATCCTTTTGACATTTTTTTCGTTTTCGACAACGTTTTTCAGTGGTCTTTATGGATTATTCTTCTTGCGTTCTCTACGAGGTCGCAACGATGTTTGCATGACTGAAAACTTCTTTTTCTTAGGAAAGTCGCTCTTCATAAGTTACCCAGCAGTACCTTTGTTCTGAAATAAAACTGACGTGGTTCTCTCACTGCGTGTTTTTCACCTGCCTTTGTTTTCTTTGTTCATTTCACTGTTGTGTACAGAATGTTCCAGTCGCCATCTTTCAATCGCTTTGAAGCTTTTTTTAAATTCTATCAGTGCTAAAATGTTCGCGTTTGCTCTTACTTTCCATTCAAAACTTTTTCTTACGAATTGCAAGTGCAGACAAAAGGATCTCCATAGTCTGGAATACAACTACAACCTTCTAGGAAATTATCTTTCAAGCGATTAGATTCTGCTCAGTGCTATATGTAACACATCCAGGTATTTGATAATTGGATTAGCATCCATTTGGAGCAATATGCTTGATTACAAGCTATTTAGCTACTCAACTTACTAAGAAATACAATTTTGCTCTTGAATATTCGTTGCAGCAGAGCTTCCAATGTGCATTTGAGCACTCATAGCCTCTATTTCCAACTGTTTCCTTCGGCCAACATTCTGCTCAGGAATCTGTGTGCGCTATCTCCAGAAAACAGATGTGATTGTTGCTTCTGAAATTTCAATAATTCTCACAGTTTTTCTGCTATCAAATTTTAAAGTGTTTGTCTTAGCGGAGAGCATAAAGGAATTTATTTCTTCTCGTTAAATTTGTTCTCCGTTAAACATTGCTCTAACTCATGAAATTCTCTAGAGTAACCCAGTAATCGGATACTTAGAAAATTTGGAATGGCGATCGAATTTTCCTGCGAGGCACCTAATAACGTGCACATGCGGTAAGAAGCAATCGGACGCGCCACAAATGCGGCACGTTACCAGATGGGTGTCTTGTGGAGAAAGTTGTAGTCAGCGAACAGAAGAGACATCTTCAGCAATCCATTATTTGTCCGTCGCTGGAAGAAGCTGCGCGCAAGCCGGATGTTGCATGTCACTGTGTGCTTCGTCGGAAAATTCGAAATTCTTCAAGGCAGTTTCTCACGCAGTTTTTCAGGACAGTCAGGGGATATTGACATGGTTGTGTTCACTCTTGTCATCTACGCGCTTATCCCTATCTTTTCGTAATTAGATACCAAAATCGTCAATTTCGTAACACCTTTCACGAAAGAGAACACAGAACAGAGAAATATACGAGCGATTTATGGAAACTGGTATTTTATGCATTTGTATGGGAAGATGAATGTGCTCTCTCCGTGAAGAATATTCGTCGCATTCGTCAGCCTAACATGAGAAGATGGCCAGAGGAGAGTCGAAGGCGGCTTCGAATTCTGGAAAAGCGAACTGCAAAAGTTTTGAGTACCGCTGCTATACTTTGATCACTCTCCTCACGAAAAACAGTTTATAAATTGTCAATGGACGAGGAAGAAAGCCGGCTAACTATTTTGTGTTTTATTCCCCTATTTTCTGTTCCTACATTTATAATATTAATTATCATTGTCCTTCGCGCGTGGTTTCTTCGCAATGTTTGATTACCCGTCCCAGGATGATCCCCACCAAAACCTTGTACATTATACGTAGCAATGATATTTCTCGGTAATTCCTGGGTTCCATGACGGAGACCTTCTTGTGAAGTGCAATTATGATATAATAGTAGGCCTTTACGAGTCAGGTATCCCTTCGTCAATCCATATTAAACGGATGATCTCCGTCGTCTCTTGAATACCAGGAGAAAGAGATTTCATTATTTCTGCGCTCCTTTATCGTTTTCGCCAGATTTTATACTCTTTATTTCTAGGATATGCACCAAATCTCCGACTCACTAACCACCTTCAGTGTGTTTTCGCTGATCCCGGTACATGACCGTCTTTGGGCGTGCACAAGTTCGGGACTGACGGTGCTTACCGGTTCAACAAGGAGTTGGAGTGTTCCCTTCAAATGCGCAGGCTGGCTTCCCCGAACGTAACTCCGTTGAAAGTGTTTAGGAAAAGGCGAATACCTCTTCATATTGCCGCCATTCTGCCTTACCAGAGCACTGGCTTTTCTCGGTTTTTTGTCCTCCCATACCTTTTTCAAACTCTTTCGCTATTGAGGTTCATTGGTTCTCACGATCATTTCTGACCAGGCAACCTCCTCAGATATGCACCTCCTCAGGTATGTGAAGTATGTACCTCCTCAGATATGGGAAGCCTTCCCTAACAGTATTGCGGGTTATATTGCTCGTACGCTCCCAGTGTTACACTCAGGTGCCTGGCTGCGTTCAGTGTAGGCAGGGTCATCACGGCCAGGTAACTCAGACTGGTATATGCGACCATTCATTCATTCACATACATTTAAAGAAAATTAAAGGCATCACCACACGAGTCTGGGGTGGTGCGAGTTTCAGGTGGGTTATGCCTATACGGAGTCGTAGACTATGGAGAGAAGGGTGATTCTGTCTATTTCTTCCTAATTGCTGTAAAAAGCGGCCCGGAAGATACGACTTCGAGCGTTCCGGCGCGCTATTTTCTACGACATGTTCGATTGGAGCGCGCCAGCCTTGTGCATGGATCTTCGCCTCTTCTCTGCCGCATCTTGCGGACCGTTTTTACAGCAATTAGGAAGAAATGGATGGAATCACCCTCCTCTCCGTAATCTACGACCCCGTATAGGAACTCTCCACCTGAAATTCGCACCACCCCAGATTTATGGGGTGAAGCCTTTAAACATTTAAATTTGTTATGGAAATGTAACTAACCATTGTAATTTAGAAGTACCATTTATATAATGTCCTTTGTTTGCGCATGACCTTACAAACTCTTTTTCTGCAATGGAGAGCTTGTTCTAAACATGTGGATGAACATGCTGATGAGTTTGTTTGTCCACGAATGAGGTGCAGACATGCTGACTAGTATGAGGTTTTGTGCAAGGCATGACTCAAAGAAGAGCTTTATGTAAATATGTGTCGCATCCTTCGAAGTGCATATATAGAGGCTCACTTTTATCTTAACCAAACTTTTCTTGTGATGGTTATGCGCCTCTTCTTAGTGACTTCATCTGTTTCTTTTCAGAGCAGCACGAAAATCTTATAATCCACCTCAGAAGTGCAAAACACCTACCAGGTATTCACGCTATTTCTGCTAGTCCAAAACTTCAGAGTTGATATTTGGGTAAATAAAATGTTGAAGAAAAATTGTATTCTTTTCTTTAGCAAACAGTGAAAGTTGATGTGGGTCACATAAGCAACTTGGTAGTGGATGTTTTCAGAAGTCCATCCCCTCACAGCTGCAACTGATTCATACAAGCCAATAAGTGGCAGATTGAGTATTTTTATGTGGATGTAGCTTGCAATGTTAGCTAATTCCACTATAGAGCAGATTCTAGGAATCAAGCACCCGTAAGAAATGGAAAGTGTGTTGCAAACACTACTGGTGGGCGATAATTACTTGATACGTTCTTAACGCATCTGAAATGAAATATGATGTGGAAGTTAATAACGTAAAAAATGTGCATGCAAATAAAACATTCCAACGCAAAAAAGAGGAATCAAGAGAGATATATTGCTCAAGGCGATAGTGATTCGTAGCCTCATGACACTTTTTTTCTAGGTTATGTTATGTTCACTTTTCCTGTTGTAGTGACTTCTACATATACACGAACTTTCACACCCTACGACTTCACAACGCTGCGACTCATTTTATGGAAATTGACTAGTATTATCCAAAATCGCGAAACTGCAGCAGTTTTAGCATTTCTTTTGAGAACTTCTACGAATTACAACAGTCTAAATGTGTTTTGGAGAGGTAGATGAGAAAGCTTAAGAGGCTTAGGCCTAACTCCAACACTGATTATACCTGTGAAACAGCGGGTGAATTCTCTGTGTAGATTCTGTTCATACGAGGTGAGAAGGCAAAAAGGACAGAGCGCTTATAACTAGGAGAGGACGAGAAAGGGGTGAGAGCGACGAATGAAGTCCGACAACCACAGGGGATGTTCTGTCATGTCAAAGCGTTATAACGTTTGCATGAGTCACTTCATAAAAATAGATGAGTTTTCAAATAATTACATATTCGTACACAGTACACAGCGGATGCTTTCACCGCAACTCGGTTTTTTTTATAGTACATTCTGTCTAGTTGCCGTGTAACGTACTTTTTCGGTCTCACGTGTTACGTCTCTGGGGAAGATAGTACCTATCCCGATCGATTGAAAGGTATTCGATAGAACTGTAGCGTCGATAATCGCTTCTAGAGCTCCTTTTTCTTTTTTTTCATAGCTTTTCTCGCTTTCTTCGTATAATTGCGAATGACTGAGGTTACGGTACGGTTTGGAAACTAAAGACCACCCAACCAGAGAACGTCATGCGTTAGATCGGCACAATATCACCGTTACTATGGAACGGATAGGTTCAGCGGGTGACCCTACCTATCCCATAGTCTTCTTGTTCGAAATGTTGTTGTAGAATCTAAATTCATGTTGAAGGGTCGCATTGCAGGCGCTATTTCGATAAAATTTATAAAAACATTTTGAACGCACGATATAAATCGTTTTCTGTACAAATCGGGCTGGCGAAGCTAGCCCTTCTTGCCGCGCATGCACTAGGTAGTCGCCTAATGCTAGAGATGTGAAAAATGCCGCTTCCAAAAGCTCTCTTCACAAATCCGGCCACCTCCACTGTTCATCCTTTGAACAATGAAATGTTCGTTGTTTTTGTCTCCCATTGCAAACACTTGCATGAATGGGGACAAAACCTGCAAGGTTTACTTCCGCGAGACTACTTCTTGTGGCATTCTTTCCATTTATTTGAGAGCACATCCGTTCGTTTTAAACGCTAAGTTTTCCTTGTAGAAGGGAAAGATCACTCGCACGTTGTATAGTAGGCATTGTTGCTGACAGCGGAGCTGAATTGTCATTGTACTGTTTTCCAGCAAACATGTCAGCAGATAGGCCCTACAGCTTAACAATTCATAGCGGCGCGGAATTGTCTTCACAGAGATACAGAGATCTCAAGCTGGCCCTGCACTTATCTCTGCTGGTTTGGCTCTTGTGGCTGTATGTCATCGGAGCTCTGTTGGGCGAGTAGGGAGATTCTCCTCATTCCTCTTGATCTCTGACATTTAAGCCCGATTCAGTTGGATTTAACGCAGAAAGTCCTTCACATCCTAGATGATGAGACAACTAAAATACTGCATCTAAGCTTCGCCACAGTTAATTGTCTGCATTGAAAAATTGCCTAACTGCAGCTTTTTCTTACATTGCTTAGGTCATTAGCAGAAGAAAAACCAGCACCCGCCCGGTTCTGAACCTGCCGAGATCATCCAGCGGACCTGCTTAGTGTAACATACTGAGCCGAGCATTTGAAACGCCACTAGATGAATCCAAGAGTAAATTCTAATCTCGTTTTAATCTCTATTTACTTCTCTGCACGGGAAGAAATTCATGCGAGGTTTTGCTGCATCTTCTGACAGATTCTTTCTCCTAACCAGACTGCAAGAGAAAAGAGCTAGAAACAGTTTGATAGTTTCCCCAAGTGAAGAGTGATAAAGCCGTAAGTTACGACATCGTATCGGAACATAGCCATTCGTTGAAGCGTTCTACCTTTTCCTAATTTTCAGGCAACCCGGGAACTTTGAACAAGCAGGCATATTATCTGCTTAAGACTCAATTTTATTTCCAAGTTTTGCTGGTTGTTACGTATATACAAAGTGAGCGTTTGTTGCTTTTGCTCGCCCTCTCGAAATGATTTCTCTTCTTCTTCTCCTAGAAAACATAGATTGCTTAGCGAATTTCCATCACAGATAATACAGTCAAAACTCGAATTTTCTTTATCTCGCAGCGATGTCAGCATTCTTTTACTATCATTCTTAACGTGAAATCAGGAAAATCAGTTGTGCTCCTGAAAAAATTAAATTACTCTTTTCAACAGTTTGTTCCTTATCGGAGCTTGCATTCACCTTCGATTAATCGTTTTTCATTCATAGAAAATACAAATAGAGTGGCACTAGCTGGACTATCGTTCAAGATGCGATTTCAAAAAGGTGCGTTAGTTGTTACACATTTATTACTAAACGCGTATGTAGTGGTAGGCCGATAGCCGATGTAGTAGAGTCAAAACGACGTGACCTACGGTGCAATTGCGTACGGTGCTTCTCTTGAGGCGGTGCAGTAGATCGTAGTGGTTAGGAGCGTACTGGAACCTTTGCTGACATCACTCATCGCTGCAGTGCTGGTCCCACCTAGGTTCTAACTGCTGCCTCTACCGCGCCGTTTCGGGTGGGTGCGCAATTGTTCGTGTTTCATGTCGTTTTGACCCAACTGTATATGTAGTGGTACGTCGGAGCTTGAGCGACGAAAATATTTGATTGGGTATAGAAAAAGATGGTCATACTGGTGCGTCGAGATCAAATAGAGGCTTTAAAAATCAGAAGAAGTCACATGGTGTGAGTGGTGAGAAGAAGGAGAAAAATCGTCAGATTTTCACGGTTTTAGCAAGAAGTGAAACTAAACTGTGCGGATAGACCAGAGATTTCTTTCATATTTGTATTACGCATCTGTAGTTCTATTATCAAATCTACAACATCGTTTTCTGCCCAACATATCTTTATCCGCAACTATTCGCTCAACCCTGTATTCTTCTTTTTTTTAATCTACTCTTACACTCGCGTACTGCTGTAGTAAGGTGCTTATCTTCATTTTGTCGTGGTAATCTCCGTGGCTCATTCAAAGCTCTCCCAGATAAGAAACGAGCAAAGCAAAAAACGAGCAAAAAGATATTTCCATGTTTTGCTACCAAGGAAATGTGTAGAGACGTATTCTTGGTGGAACCTTCCTCCGAGGACTGCAAACGTTTTTGAAAAGAATAATGAATGAGAATGATTAATGAACCCATTTTTGTTTTTCTTGTAAAATGTAACTGCTTATTACTCCTTTTAAATTTCGCACTTGAGCAGTGCAAACGTTCCGAGCTTTTGTCACCCAGATTTTCAAAATAGTGTATTAGTGTTCATATTTATTTATATATTTATTGTCATTTATTCATTTTTTATTTTATTTTATATTTTTATATTTTAGACATTTATTTATATATTATATTATTTTACGAACTGTATGTTTTGAAGGGTAGCAGACAAGCGCTTCATTTTCATGTCAGTTGAACATTTGTGCATAATTTTTCGACTTTTTTATTGTTTGCTTTTAGAGTTTTATTTTGCCTTTATTTTTTTTATGATCGTTTTTCAAGTATTAGTTTTTATTCATCTAAGAAAGCGAAGAACCTCGAAGATAATCTGTGAATTTCTGACTGCAATGAATGCTTCAAAATCAGTCTTTTAATGATAAGGATATTGTAATTACAGTCGAGTTTTTGTCGTTAAGTACCTGTAGTTAATTGCAAGAATTTAGCCATAACTAGCGTATTAATTACGAATAGTTATCTGTAATTGGATTCACTTAACACGCCACAAACTATTGATTACAAGGGCTTGTATAAATACAATGTTCACGAGGGTTAGGCTGCAATTCCTCATCTAGAAGATTTCTCCACGATTTTCAAAGATGTTATTTGGATGTGTTGCCTTTGCGTGCATAGTCAGGTCATAGCCCAATAACAGCTAAAGTGTAAATGGATGCACTTCACTGGAAAGCATATTATGATAATTACCACCTCAACTGATGCTTTGACGAGAAAAACTTTGCTTAGTTATAAAAACTGCAAACTGCCAGAGATACCTTGTGCCTCTGAGCTTGCGCATTCGCATTCATTCGCACAAAGACAGCTCAAATCTCTGGAGTTATAACGAAAAGCTGTTTTGAGTAGTATTCTGATAGTTGTATTTAACACTCTGATACATATTGCATACTATGCCACATACTGCTACTTTACTGCTCCTGCTACTAACCACCGAACTTTTGCAATACAATATGCGGTACATGCTAATACTCAAACTGCATGTAGACAAGGACCGACGAAACTGTTTGTAGGCTTTCCTTTTGTCATGTTCTTGTTCAAGAATATTGTAAGAAGAATCAAATTTTGTGGTGGGAGTCATTTCCAGGTATATTACGATGGATTTGTCTAGCATGTCTTCAAATACAAATAATATGCTCTATGGGTTACGTTCAAGTTCAGTTGCCCTGATAAGCGTTCGGCACACACTTGGGTTATGTTTACGCGGCTGAGCCCATCGCGAGTAGCTTCGTTTGTCGAAAACCCGCCGGTGGCTCCGCGTCCTCAAACCTTGCGCCTCTTGAGTGTTTGGCAGGTTGTTTACGGACCAGTCAGTTATCAAACCCCATTGTGACCAACCGAAGTCGCGTCACTTGCTTCGAGTCTCGATCCGAGCAGCTCCCCTTCCCTGACGACCGCAAAAAGCTCCGAGAAGGCCGAATCGAGGAGGAACGAGGCAGGCGAGGAGGGATTGGCTCGGCAGGCGCGATGGCTGGGCGGGGACAGCGTGCGGCTGTCCCGCGATCGATATGCTATTGGCCGGCAGCTAACCGAGGAAACGTGTGTGTGTGCGTGTATGTGTGTGTATGTGGGGAGGGCGCTCTCCTCACCTCGATGCGTCCGCCAGAATCCCCTCACGCTTAAAGTCACCTCATCTTTCCGTTGCGGCACGCGGCAGTCCTGCATCGTAGTGCGCAGGTCTGCCCGCGTTCGACGTGCTTTCATTTGTTTAGCCCGCATCTTCACGTCAAGTGTTTTGTTCCCCTCGAAATGATGCGCGTCTTGTTGTGAGCATTGTCTGCAGGGCGGCAACGCTTGTATTCCTTGAATATCCATATCCTTTATTGGATCAACGAGGTTGCATAGTCTTGCGAGTTCCTTTTGTTGTTGTTGTTGTGCTACTTGCTTTTGGATTTCCCGATGCAGTTAGAACCCATTAGCTTGAGATGTCTGCGAATTCCCAACAGGAAATTTGATGAGAGAGTGATTCTCGATCCCAAGTCAGAAGAAACATTTTGGAAATGCAGCTGCAGATATCCTTGAATTGAGGTGTCTCCGCCTCAGTTACCACGTACTATGCTAGGCATACCATCTTCTACTTTTGCTATTTTGAATTCTTATCCTATTGAACTTGGTCCATTATTCTCCCTCATAAAACGTCCGTTGTTTTCTTTTTTTTTTTGCAAAATAAGAACGTTTTCGTTTGTCTTTTTTGTTGTACTCCACTATTTCTGTTACTACTATAATTTTGGGTGGTCCAACGAGCTGTGAGCAGGAGGAATTACGAGAAAATTTTGTTCTGGAGAATTCTTTTGAGAAATGAAGCAGTAACTGTCATCATTTGCATTCCCACTCCGGTGAAATTTCCCATCAGCTTCCAGAATTCTCAACAGAAATTATGTGAGTATAACAGTTATGGACAGCGGAAAAGTTACTGATATAGTAGCTACATTTAATAAATAGAACATAGAATAAGCAGAACGTTTTTCCTAGTTTTGTAGAGGAAAAAACAATTATGAAGTCATATTCATCTTCTGGAACAATATTTGTTGTGGAGTTCGTATCACAAACGCCAATGTGTGAATTGGCAATGTGGCAGCGACGAATCTGTTTCTGAAGATTTTGAATGAAATCTGCGTTGCAATGGTTGTTCTGCAGCCGTTTTACCTTTTCTTATACGTAGACTGGAATCGTGGACAAAATAGCTCGTTTATTGCATTACGTGGTCGCATACGGTTGGACTTTGATGTGGTTGGTCAAAAGCGCATTGCCATCGGTCCGAGTGTGGAATTTTAATCGGATTACAAGCGCCTACCACCCTCAGCCACCCGTCTGAGCGCATTAACGCGGCATTTTGATGCAAAATTTCTCCAGAAGGACAAGATAGGCTGAACGCCATTGATGGTGTGGATCTCACTTCCACTAATTAGACAACATGCTTTCCTATCATTGAGTTGTTTTTTATACCCGCGAAGGGCCATATGTTACATTTGGCGGTCTTCTGTCCGCGCTTAGTACCGATGTTGTAATCAATTATGACAAAATGGCTGTTACCTGGCTGGCTGTGTACACCTAAGATTTTGTTTTCACTTTCAAGCATGGTCATTTTTCACGTTCGAGGAGATCCTTTTAGGAGCAAGAAAGAGGTGAGCTGTGCATGTGGTCAAGTATCTTAATTATTCTTTTGGCTCAGATGAAACATACGCTCTTTTTGACGCTCAGTCTAGTATATTCTGTGTTTACAACAACAGTTACATAATTGGTCATAGAGATGTGAATGGGCATATGCCTATGTGCTAGTCACTTGTTTCCCCATTTGAAATCTCTGAATACCTAAGGCTGAAGAACGATTCGACGTTTAGAAGCGTCAATGTCTTGTGCGCTCCAAGGGCTTTTCTTCGAAAAGTGGAGTGAGGCGTGTGTGTCAGTTTCTCGCGAGTCATTGTGCATGTGTCTGTCTATATGTACTCGAAGAGATTCGAAGCAAGTACTATGCAAACACTGCATTCACTGTATACGGTCTATAGCAAAGATGCTTGTAAAAGAATTCCATCAACTGTTCCCATAGAGCTTTACTTACCTTATAGGTTCATGAACGTTATGGATGTTAATTTCTGATCACGTTTTCGGACTTTTCGTCCATGTATAGCAACTCAATTTTCGCATTTTCATTGAGAAAATACAGTTGGGGGAGGCCCTGAGTAAAATGCAGCGCCTTTGTTTCAGTTTAATGTCATTTTATGTCATCCGTTACTAGGACGTCCCTCTCTATTCTTCTCTTTAGGAGGTTTGATAGGACCTCCTAGTTTTGGCAGAATCCGCTTTTTCGATTACCTCACGCGAGGGTCGTTTTGTTTCCGCCTTTTTTTATGAAGCCTACTCTGCATACGGGAAGTCTCTAGCTGGGACGCTGCTAGACACCAGCATTTGCCGATCACAAAAAAAAAAAGTCTCGGGGAAAATACAGCTGGGGGAGGCACTATTCGTGCGCTTATTTCTGGAAGTTAATAACTAAATCAGTCGGGGCCCGAAGCATTGGTCGTAGAGGGTCTATAACATGCAAGCTAAAATTACCAAGAGAAGAAGGAAATTAGAGCCTCCAGAAATAACACTGGAGTTGAGTGCCCCCAACTACACTTTCCCCAAAGTCTCTTAAATCCCATTTAATCTTTAATCCTCCCACTAATTGGTGTGTAGTTAGAAAAGGAAGCAATTCATTGCTCCCGCGATTGCTCAAGTGAATGCCCAACAAAGCATGAGAACTTGCTCCTTCCCAGAGGTTCCATCGAAAGTTTTCACCACCTCTATTATGGTTTAGGCGTTCTTCTCATTTCATTTTTGGTTCAAAAAGCTTAGCGATGGAAGGTATTGTTCTACTATTGGGTAGAATATCTTAGTTTAGATAGATAAGGACTTCAAGGATCGCAGCGTTTGACAACGCTAAACTTAGCTGTTTACGATGCTTGATAATGCTTCTTTTTATCTAAGATTTGTGCTAGAATTAGCAGTTGCATTACTGCAGTCTTGCCATATTCTTTCGCATGTTGAACCATTTTCATGTCTGATATTATTGTCCAAGTCTAGAGTATACTTCAGAATTCACAATTGATTAGGAGGTGTAATATCAGTTACAGTAAATCGACAATCTCAAAGTAGTCCTTTGTCTTCCAAGTCCTATTCTATTATAATTGTAATATTGATAGTAATATTGATGAAAAACGTCGGTTGATTGTAGCAATCACGAAACACATTTCGCATTGTCGGCGTT
Source organism: Necator americanus (assembly GCF_031761385.1). Classification (NCBI taxonomy): domain Eukaryota; kingdom Metazoa; phylum Nematoda; class Chromadorea; order Rhabditida; family Ancylostomatidae; genus Necator; species Necator americanus. The sequence goes on from NC_087374.1 coordinate 22,566,400, forward strand.
ATTGTCTTTTTGTGACATCATGCCCTTTTGCCATGCCACTGAAGAAATCATTTCAGTGCAAGAGGATGTTTTTTGTTCTCACACAGCTGTCAAATGCGCATTTTCATCTTGAATTTCTTTTTGTTCATCTGTTTGATTTGTCTGACTTGTGTGCGACAGTGTACACGAAGATTTGTTCGCTTTTCTTCTATTAACAAAATCAACACAGATTGGTGCGCTAACCTGTCAACCTTTTGTTTTTTGCAAAAGCAGCTCAAGTTGGACGCATTTTCTTGTCAGAGGATGTCAGCTTTTGCTTTTTGATGTTGACTGAGCGACCTGTCCCCATCCGTAGCGAAATTTGACACTCGCTCGTTGCGGGCGTAGTTATGCATGAAAGATTTTTTAAGCATTGTGTTGCTTGCGTCATTTTCTGCGCCCTTTGTGTACTATCCTACCTGCGCTGTTATCTAATCTTGTGTACTGCTTCCTTTTTTAGCTGCCGGCGAGGCTGCGTCTATTGTAAATATATATTTGTTTCCATTTATGACTCTCGACCTTGACAGATTCGATATTATTCATTTTATTGATTGCTGTTATTTCGAATCATTGAAATTGAATTGAAAGTGGACAAAACGGGGCATTTTCCAAAAAAAAAAACAGTACCGGTTGTTTTTAATCAAGAAAATAAGGCTCTTGAAGCTGAGATTGTTACTGTATATGGATGAAGAGAAATGTTTTAAAGTTGGTTGTTTATCTTCACTTTTAAAAAAGTGGGAATTTTCACCGCAGGCGAATCGCAGTAGTCTATCACGTGTCTTGGGTTAAGCAAAAATTAGTTCAGGTACTAACACCACCGAATTTGCTCGCGAGATTTGTTATGTCTACGAAGCGCGTCGAACAAAGCGTGAGAAACATAAGAAGGAACGAAAGAAGATATCCAAATTACGTTCAAAAAACGCAAAAGTAAAATTAGTATAAGCCATTGGAAATCTACTGAACGATAGGGAAGGTTGTTGGGAAGGATGGGTGGAGCAGCAATGTATGTAATTGATTAATTTGTCGTAGGAACTTTTTGAAACGTGAAGACAATCAACTCAGTTTCAGGAATCTCTATTCTCTATATTTTCTCTGCAGTACCACAATTTTGGCTGCTTTATCGTCTCGATTAAATGCAAAAGACATGGTGTTGAAAATGCTTCATTTTGTCCCCTCACATTCCATTTTAGTGACCCGGAAAGACAACTATCAATACAATCGAAAAAATCAAAACACTGCTATCAAGTAGCGCTGAAATTTTCTACCAGACCGTGTGTGACATTTTGAAAATGCCTTTTATTCCAGTGTACATTTTTTAAGCTAAAAAACGCACAAGTCGTATTTCTCAATTCAACGGAGAACAACATGCTGTTGGTCGGTCATACATGCGATAGTGGGAGTCGGAGCCCCCTTCACTTTTCGATCGGAAAGTCACGAAAGGGATTCTCTTCACTTCTTGATCGTTGGCAAAGGGATCCTCATCTCTTGCGCTGCACCCCGTGAGCTAGACATTTTCACCAGAGGAGGATGCGGCTCCTCCCTATCGCACCTGTGCTGTTGGTATCTCTAAAAGTAAAATTTTCAACTGAATAAGTACCTGACTTTAGTCATGGTTTTTAATAAAAGTAAGTTTTCGTGTAGTTGTAGCAGTTGAATACAATTTCCAGAATTTTACTGTCAGCTGCAGACTTCTTTTCTGAAGAACCTGAAGTACAATCGGAGTGAAATTAATTAATATGGGAAATTGGTAGGTTTTCTGACGTCATTGATCGTGCGCTTCATGCAGAATCTTTATAGGCGCATTTTTCTCCGCTCTCCGTTCGTTCGAGAGACGTTTGCTTGATTATGGGACGACTGGCAAATCCACATTGATTCATCCCTTCTGCCTCCTCATCTTTGGGCGATGACTGTGCTTGCCTGCATCTCGATTACACTCGTATTATATTACTAATGAGAAAGCTATCTCGTTCGTGTATTCCTTCGTCTTTTAAGGTTTTTCTTAAAGTGTTTGAACTTTTGGGCGATGATGGTAAGATTCACATTGATTCCTACTGAGGAGTGAAGTCTCCTGGAGAAAGGCATATCTTGTTAGAACTGAGTTTTTGTTAGTAGAATATCTTGAACAATTTCTTGCAAATCACATGCGCTTGTTTCAACTGTCAACTGCTGGTTCCCTGACTGTTGATCATGGAGTCTGTTTTTAATGACATTTCTTAACGTTTCATCTTCTCTATTTCTGTATCCCTTTTTGACTATGAGGTTAGAATTTTTCTAGAGCAAGTGGAACGAATCTGGAGTTTTTTTTTCTTGTCAGAGTTTCTTTTCTGTTCTTGTACACGATGAAAAAGTTTATTTTTTGCATGATTCAACCTCCATATTTTCTTCTAGAAACTGGGAATTCTCTTTCTCCAATGTTGGGTTTTTTGTTGTTTTTTTTTAGCCGGCCAGTTTGACTTGGCTGGCTTGTCGCTATTACCATTCAAGAATCGCATGCACCAGCTGTAGGTTATGCTGGTCTGCTTGTCCATGTGACCGCAATATATATATATATATATACATGATGTACTTCCTATGAGAAAAAAAAAACTAGTGAGCACGCAGAATTGGAGCCGCAAACGAAATTTACTGTCTTGTCTCGAACGATAAATATGGTGCGTTTCATAAGTAAAACAATTTTTAATACTTGAAGAACTCGGAGCAACTTTGAAAGATGATTTGTCTCTTTTTTTCTTCTGGAACACATGTTTATTTTTTTAAATTATTGATGAGTAGAAGAGCTAACGTTTATGAATCCTTCAGAGCATCCCGATGTTACTTTGTCTCCCAATGTTCCTCAAACTTTCCTTCAAGCCATGTTTTTGCGGCCATTATGGTGCCTTGATTTATTTGTTCTCCTACTGATGTAGTGTGTGACAGCCGCGGAAGGGAGACGGAACCTGTTTTAGTTCACTTCAATTATTACTCTTATTAGCATCTGTCAATTTCGACTGGATATTCGATTGTTGAAATGGTAGGGCAATTTGTTTAACTCTTTTGTTTTTAAAACTATTTGTGCTTCATATCTTTCGAAATTAGCGGTCGATTTACTATTACTATTTGCAACTGGTTGTTACGTATTTTTTGAAATAATGTGATTAAGCTCTCGGAACAGTATTATGTGATGATAGAAATCTTCTTGTTGTCATTTCACGAGCTATATAAGTCAGTTCAACTTAACTCAACTAACCTTTCATTCTAGTTGTAATAAAATTAGATGAGTTGAGTTCTTTCAGATGATGTCATAACCTTCTTAACCTTTTTGGTTCTTCTTCTTGGAATTAAACAATTGTTCACTATTCTCATGACTTCTTCTGTTCCTCAAGACAAGTTCCCGAAATTACATTAATACCTTTAGATTCCGCACTTTTTTATTTTGCAGATCCTTTCTTCAAGTTCTACCTAAGAAATATAACTCGGTATTACTTGCATCTCTTAAACACTTGAACTCCTCAACTTTTTCAGAGCTGAGCCTGCCTTTTTAACGCCTTAGCGCTGCTTTTTTGTGGAGGAGGAGAGTTCTCTTTTTTTTAATTCTGTTAGTATCGTATTTTTAAAAGTGTGCGAGGGACAGATTGGCTTGCCATTTTGGCTCCAAGATTTCCTTTTACCATAGGAGAGACGCATTGCGATTTTTTGAAAAGTTGTTCATGTTTTAATGGATTCTTTTCTGGTTAGCAATATTTTCTTCTTGTTTCATTGTTGTTTATCTTTTTCTTCCAAAATTTCAAATACTTCTATGGCAACAACTGAGTTGTTTGCGCTAACAACTAATCCTTTGCATTGTTCATTGAGTTCATTGACAATTTGTTGATGTAAGGTAACTTCTCATACATTTTTTCTTGAGTATATTTAGCGAAATCCACGTTGTCTGTGAAGAGAAACACACGGCTGTTGTGCGGGCATGTGTTGAAATGTTTAAGTACAGCATATGGATTCTTTTTTAGACCTTTTTGTTATGTGCTACAAGCCTCTTATCCAAAAGATGATAACTTTCCTTCCACTTTTCGTTATTCAGTGGTTTTCTTTATTACGGAGCGTTATTTGTCATATTGCGGAAAACGGAAACGGAATTCCTTCTCGTGGCCGAGTTGTGATTAAAGTAATCCTCAGCTGCAGCCATGTTGCAGTGTCTAGGGATTGATTAGAATTGCAGCTTTTCTTTCTAACCCTTGATGTGCCTAGTAGAGAAAAGTGGCTGCATATCGGCTGCACTCTGCTGCAAATGCGACTGATGCTGTGCTGCTGCTCGTGCAGCTGTTGGGGTTGCCTGCCTGGCTGTGTGGGGCGCACGTCGATTATGTTGTTCGTCTGGTCCATTAACTACTCTCTCTCATGTGTGCTCTCCTTCGGTGAGCGCTTATAAGGCGTCATCTCACTCTAGGACATTGTTGTGTGCAGCCACGAGTTCACACCTACACTTTAAGTAATAAGGTACTCTCAAGGAACTTGACAGATCATTTCTTGAATAAAGGTGTGTCGCTTACGTATTGCGGCGAAGCAGGTTTATTGTATTTATTACATCGAAGACAGTTAAGAGAGTGCACTCATTAGGTCTTAATTGCTGTGTGAAAGTTTTGATATCATTCCTTTACATCTCTTTTGTTATCAAAACATTAGAACGAACTATTGTTGTGGACGTATGAAATTTTTTTTCGAAATTTTTCGAACGTGACGTTTATCCTGATTTATCCTGATTAGCGAGTTGTTTCCATGCAGTTACGATCAAATATACAGTTTAGTTTTTACAAATCAGAGTAAAGTTCCCTCCAAATTCAAAGCAATAAAAGGAATCCAGCGCCGTTTCTCCGTGCTCGATTCTTTTCGTTATCTTATCACCGTATTATTCAGCTTTGACGTCTGATATTTAATGAAACGCAACTGCCGGCTAAACAAAAAGGTGTGCTCGGCGGGTGATATAGTCGCCTGACGCGACTGTCGGCTGGCTTCCTCTGCGTTTTCTCACGTCTGAATAAGTGTTTTTCGATAACTTTGTGGGTATTGCATTTCTTGCCTTCTGCATTTTCCTGGCAGTAACGAAATTGTTACTTCGTGATGGCTGTAGCTATTCACATCAATATCTGACTTTTTAGGAAGTTTTTGGAGTTTATACTAATCAGAGCATTTGGATATAAGAAAGGGTTTTTTCATTTCTGAGGTGGAGCATTTCACTAATGAATGAGTCATGTTAAAAGCAACTTTTCTTGATTGCTAACTTGAGAAAGCAGTTCGATTGACCTGCAGTTTTGACCTTATTGATACGAACACTGCTTGTTTATCACCTCAGTAGAACCTCGTTACTGTCGTAGTTGGGTGAAGTGCACACAACTATCGAAATTGAGATTTTGCAGAAGGCGTTGGTGCAACTATGCATGCTGTATTTTTGACACCCATACGGAAGTGTTTTTCACTGTTCTGTGAAATGAGTGTGCCTTGCCCACCAGCATGGCCGTGCTGCACTACTACTTAAGTGGTCAACATGCCGGCGAAAAGGTGCTGCCAAAGAAGAGCAGAATGCTGTCTATTACTGCTCTGTAGAATGAATGAGAATTACTGAGGGAGGCAACAGAAAGACAACAACTAGGTGCAATTTTCCATCTTTTCTAGGAAGCAAACGAAAACTTATCGAACAATCGAGTACTCTCTATTGTCTCTAACTTTCCGTGGATTTTCAATCCATGCATGAATTTGGTACTTTTTCGTATTATTTGAACTTTTTTAGATTTTTTTAAAGGCAGCATACTAGGAATCTGAGGTGGTACGGATTTCATGTGGATTATATGTATACGGGATCGTAGATTAAGGAGAGGTGGGTGATTCCGTCCATTTCTTGCTAATTGGCGTAAAAAAACTGCCCGGAAGATACGGCTTCGAGCCTTTCGGCGCGCTATTTTCTACGAGTTCGATTGGAGCGCGCCAGCCGTGCACACACGCCGCATCTTTTTTTTATGCCAGTTAGCAAGAAATGGACGGAATCACCTACCCCTCCATAATCTACGATCCCGTGTACGAATACTCCACCTGAAATCCTTACCACCTCAGATTCGTGGGGTGATGCCTTTAACTCACTTTTTTGTCTCATGAAATCAATAACAGTTTCATATCACAATAAATGTTCTCGACATATGATTCCTTCTTATTCGGAAAATCGGTACTGCTCTACTTTTGGTTCTATCGATGAAAGCTTCAAGGTTCTTATCTTTCCTTAACTTACCGTTTGTTCAACGCTATAATTGCTATATTTTACAGCACGCGTAGTTGCATTCTCATCGTCAGGGCCTAATTTTTCCCAGTTTATAGTTTTTCTCGAAATTCTGTTCACAAGCGAAAAGACATGAAATCACACTCTCGAGTTCATTTGTTCTGCTTTTATACTATCAAATAAACTCATCAGGCAACATAATATCCTATTTTTGAAGATCCGATTTTTTTCCGGGTTTGTATTAGTTTGCATCAATCGATAGTCCTCCCTGGCTTCTCTCTCTCCCTGCTGCTTCATCTGTCATGACTGTTTGTGCGGGGTGCTGAATGTTTGTATTTGTTGATAAGGCTCCGTTTTGAACGCAGTAGTATGTGGTGATCGATTAATTTGGCGTTCTTTACGATTTTCAGGTTTACCACATAAGGTGTCGATTTAGTTATTTCTCTTGTTCTGACATCGTACATGGTTATAATTTGCACGCAAATGGCTCTTTCAAAGAGCAGCAACATCATTCATCGTTGCTATAGTATGCCACAATCTAATAAAGCTGGTATCAGTTACATATGTATATATATATTTATATTTATACATATACATATATATATATATATATCTTATAATATATATAAGACATAAGAGGATAACTGGCGTATCAATCCACTTGGGATGCGCCAACGCGTTTTTACTGCAATTTGTAATAGTTAAGGTTTTGGAACGCATGTTGGCCTAAACAATGTATTGTGGAGGTCAGCCGATCATCAAATTGTGATCCTTCCAGTGTATTTATCCTCCCAGTCAAGTTTGGTACCAATTTATCGACCCCCGAGGATATGAAAGCTTGGTAGCTTGGTAGGATATGAAAGCTTGTAGGCTTGGTTTGCACTAGGGCGCTTTCAAACCATCGGCTGTGCGGCTACAGAGGACCTCTAACCGACTGCACTACACCCGGCCCATATATTATGTTATATAATATAGTATAATATATAAGCGAAAACGTGCATATTTTCATTAGTTCAGCCGTACAAGTTCTTCATAATTCAACTATTTAGGCACTTTCTTTGAGTTTGTCTAAAGAAAGATTGTCGCTGCTTGTTTTATCTGTTTTATCGGGCATGTCAGACGTTTTACATGTGCTTCGCAATAAACTCTAACAATAGGTTTTTCAACAGCATAAAATGTATTTTTCGCTATGTCTCTTTGACTGCTCATTCGTTTATTTTTTAAGTGATGTTTTGCGGTATCTCGTTTGTTCATTCAGTTCTATTGTTTCGTTTTCGTTACTGCGTTGGTTGTCGTCTTCTTCGTGACGTTCTTCGAATGCCATTTTTTCTAGGTACAACCTACAGGGCATGGTAACTGCGGTGCAGGAATAGTGGTGTTGCCGGTATTCTGCACAATCACTTCGTATACGATAGTGTGTCATCTAGTCTGTGTTGTGCGTGGTGTGCTGCCCCTAAAGAAAGGGAGTGATCTCCGAGAAGAAGGTGAGCCTTCAGATTCAGAACTGAACTACCTATCTTATTTTAGTCAGTTCCGCTTTTTGTGTAATAACGCAGATAAATAAGAAACATAATTGCTTATGGTTTCTTTTTCTCTTTCAACTGCGCTGTGAAAAAATCTCTCCATCCATTCCATAAATATATAAATAAATAATAAAACCAGCCTGGGTAGATCAAGCCCCGTTCAGGAACGGCTGATTTTTAGAGTGGTGTGGAGGTCAGTAGAAAGTAGGAGCGACTATTAGTTGATTTTCGGTGCACGAATACATTTTCAGCATTGTTTCAGTCCCATTTTAACGATCCACTGCAGAATGGGAGCGCTGGACGATGGCTGTCGCCAAACATGCGAAAACGCGTTGTCGCCAGCACTGCACTGAATGTAGCAAAAACTATGAAATAACGAGAATGCTGAAAACGTTTGCGTAGTTTAGGCGGTGCTTGCAGCAGTTGAATAAGGCGATCTGAGTAAGCAATTGATTGGAATTGAGTCGATTTTGGCGCCTTTGTGGTTCATTGACAAGTGCTTGTATCATGTACATTTTATTTCTGCTTAGAACATCTGTACATCCCGTTCACAGACATGAGTAATTGGTTTGAGAAATGTATTCGCTTTTCAAATTGTAGTAGTGCAACTTTGTTGTATTGCCGATGCGATGAATCATCATCTCTTTATAGCATTCCCAGTGACATTCATATTTTATATTATTCTTGCTTGGTCCTCTGTATTGGATTTTGCTGCAGGGGGAGAATACCGTTATGTTCACATTGTGAAATGAAAGACAAAGAGGATACCCCAGCTTACAGTTGTCGCTTAATTTTCACGGGTATAGATTTAATGTTTTTTTTTGTTCTTTTTTGGAGAATGGGAAAAAAACAGGTGTATGGAATGACAAAAGTGTTGCAAAGAGAAAGTACTTTCTTGGAACGAATATAAATGGATGACTTCTTAACGTTCCGTAACATTGAGTCTTATGTTGCGTTCGTCCGTGGATGAGTCACTGTGTGCACACCTACTAGCGTATCCTGAGCATTGATTATTGTTGGATTCTACACTATTCGTAATGGCAAATATCATCATGGATCTTTTTTCAGTGTCACAATGGGCGAGTATGGTGCTTCGTTGGAGGAGCTCCGCGCCCTTATGGAGTACAGGTGAACGCAAACGTATCTGACTTTATTTTCCTGTAGTCTTTATCTTGTTTTTATTTCTTGGTGTAAAAAAGATGTAATTGATCTGTCGCTACCACTAATCTTCTCACCGTGCGATGCTCCTAATCTGCATAATTTCGCCACCGGAGTTATGAAAAAAGGCTTGTGGCTTGCAAAACTAATTGCTAACGATTGAGATTTCATTTTTTTTTCATTAAGCAGTTATCTTTCATTTGTTCTCGTTATAACTTCTGGATTTCGTGGTGCCATTCGGAGTAGCGAAGATGCTTCTGCCATTTTTTCTTCGCTTACGAAAATAATTTTCTTCTATGTCATTTCATTACACCATTTTTATCACTCTATCATAATATAAGTGGGATGTAGTAATCGAAACTTCAGATTTTTCTAAAAGAATCTTCAACTTCAGAGTAATATTATTTGTCTAAAGAGTTGCTTCTCTTAGTTGTCGTTGTCACACGTCTTCGATCTGTTCTACGGATCCACTTTCAAACGTGAACCAAAACATCCTCGTGATCTTCTGAGTGCATCCTTTCCTTCTCTTCGCTTATCCACAAAACTTTTCGAGGCCTGTCTAGCGGTGTAATGCTCTGTGTGCTGTATTACAGCGACAGCGGAATCCCTTAGCGCAAGCTAAAGACGTTTTCATCTCAGATTAATTGGGCATCGAGTGATGAAGATAGAGAATATAAGGGGATAAGATGATGAATTACTTAGTTGATTCCGTTTGGATTCACTTCTTACGATAAATTCAATTGCAACTGTGAAAATGAGAGTTGAGATTAAATGGGAAGTATTTATTAGTGATATTAATTTTTTCGGCTGATATCGAGTGCTGTGGGAAGTTTGTATAAACAGTAATTGCGGCAAAGTACAAGTTGATTTAGCTTGCTCTTCTAACAACAACTGTTCCAGGCATACTGTCGACTTACTATTGTTACTGTCGTAGAAGAAAGAAATTAAATGAGTAATATATCAGTATAATTTGCTTGATTTCATCCCATTGAGTTTTAAACAGAATTCCTATTTTGACGTATTCAATCAATTGAAGTTGAGTTTTCTAATCACTAGTTGCTACATTCAAGAGAGGTACATGATCAAAATTTAAAATGTAGGATTTCGGTCTAATCGAATGATATCACATATCATAATAATCTTATGTAAGCTGGCGGTCAAATCGGAAATGTAAATACATATCCTCATGCCGATTGTTGATTTAGAGTGGTTGTTTCTTATTCATTAGTTTGCATTACTGCAGATGGGTTAATCTACTGTTATTTACTGAATTTCATCCCATTTCGCTTGTTTAATCAAGCTATTTGGAAGGAGGTTTGGGTGATACTCAAATAACACTGATTCTCCATTTCATCCGGTGTTCTGCTTTATTTTTTCTCATTTTTTCCTTCATTATCATTCTGTAGCTAGATTATTTCTTTTTAGGGGTGCGGAAGCGAAGGAGAAGATCGACGCCGACTATGGCGGTATCACGGGTTTATGTGAACGGCTGAAAACCGATCCAAATAATGGTATACCGAATACGACTTCCGAGTTGGAACGACGGCGGGCCGTTTTCGGTGCGAACGAAATTCCCCCACATCCACCGAAGTGCTTTCTGCAATTGGTTTGGGAAGCATTGCAGGTGCGTCAGATGTTTTTAACTATCTGTTTTTCTGTCATTGCCTCTAATATTGCATAGTAATACTAAACTTGCATTGTTTTTCTCCTAATTATTGTTCATCATGGTGAATCATTCCTAGGTGCGTGGAGTAGGTTCCTGTTGTTGGCTTAGGCTGCCCATTGAGTTCTAAAACATCTGAGGTTCTCTTTCATTGGACTATCACAGTTCTAGGGGAGTGTTTACGAGAGAGTAGATATTGTTGCATGAGGAGTGGGAGCTTCAGCAATTCATTTATGGTAAGATAGTGTAAGTAGTGATGGGAAAGATGCCAGCTCTTTAATCGAAGACTTCTTGAATGCTGAGCGTTCCTGTTCCATTTGATGCAGCGAGGAATTTCTGTGATTCGTATAATGCGAGTGAGAAAAGCGACTTTCTCTCGTTAGATAAGCTGATACTCAATCCGAATCCGCTGTAACTAAATTTGCATTTTTGTGTGAATCGTGGTTGGTGATTCTTCTAGCTACTGAGCATTATTGCCTGAATAATTGACTGGGTTTCAGGTAGCGAATGCTCTGTAAAATATGAGTTTCTTTTTTCAAAATATATGATATATATCAGGTTATTTTCGAATGAATGATTTCTTGATAACTGATAACTTGCTGATGGATTCTGTCCCTCTTATGTTCCCAGATAACTCGCGTCAGTGGCCAATTTCCTAAGTGTAGTCAATAAACTTTTTCTGACTTTATTATTACGTTGATACCAACGTTCTCACTGGGATCCTCTGTAAAACCATTTTCCTACTTCAAGAAGAACAGGTTTTTTTTTTGTTTTATCGAATTACGCGTGTTACTTACATTTCGCCGAGTTGCACCAAGTTTGCTTTATTTACTCACTTTGCTGCCACTTTTTTTTAAATCTTAACTTTTGTTCTTGCTTATCTGTTCGCAAGCGCTGTTACCTTTTCTATCCTGATCCATTCATGACACGTTGGGCTCTTTCAAGAGTACCTCGCATTACTACTCAGTACAAGAAAGGACGCGTAGAGCTGCGATTGAAAAAAAAAAACCGTTCGCACATGGTACGCAACGAACGTTGGGCTTGATATCTATGATGCGTGTTAAATGCTAACGAGTGAGCCATCGTTATTGAATTGACGGAAACAGAACTGGTTAATCCTGTTTTCAGGTCGGAGTAGTTTAGAATACTAATTAAGTTGGAATAATTTCTACATTACATTCGTAGTGAGAAGTTTTCCCACTTTTTCTACAGCCTTTATGAAATGCAGTGCATTCATATTTCCAAGGGAATGAAATACACTCTGTCTTTGTCTGTTTATGTTGAGAAAGCGCGGCTTTATTGTTACCTGTTGTAATGAATCAACCGTTCTTCAACCCTGGTACATTGCGAAAACTGCTCTGAGCAGCATTCTCGGTTAATTTCGCCCTCAGATTGGTGGAAATGGGACCACAATGCGTTTTTTCTGAGTGCTACTAATTGGCTGTCACAGCTGTTATGCCAGCCGCGAGTAGAGCATTGTTTTTTAGGCGAACACATGTAAATTGTCCATAATTTACGGTTCGGCTTCGTATGCATTGTTTTTGGGTGGAATTTGGAATGTGTTGTTACTGAGCTTGCAATGGCTTAACCAATTTTTAGGTTAGAACGTTTTCTCGTAATGGAAGTAAGTAGGGGTTTCAGCATATTTTTTTACTTATATGGTGTCAGTGATTTTCTTAGGCATAATTTTAAAACTGCAGGAAGTCTGAACTTTTTCTTAACTGTTTGCATTCGTGATTTTCGTTCATACACCACTCGGCTACTGTGATCATGATCTTTTCGAAGGTTCCTTCTCGACCATTTCATAGGGTTTTTTGCCAATAGATCACGCTTCTATTTCGTTTTTTCTGTTTTCTAAACGTTTGTATCGACGAAATTACGATGAAATCTGTTCACCTTGCAAACATAGTGCAGGTCTTTTTTTTCAAAGGGTTCTTTTTTTGGAGTCTCGATGAATCGAAATCGGAGGCTTCAGCGTTGCTCGCCTAGCTATGTGTTCCCTGAGGGCCGCTTTGTTGAGCAAACGGGATGGAGAAAAGGAAGCGGGTGGAGTAACTAGCTGCTCCGAAACTGGAGATTCATGAGGAATCAGCGGAGGAGAGGGATTACGTAGTCGCTTCAGTTGAGGAGTTGTTAGATCAAAAATTAAGAAGGACTGAGTAATCTTGTTGACTACGCTTTCTTCAGTGGGCTTCCGATTTGAAAGTGATGGAAAAGGATTTCCAAAATTAGGAACAATATAGAAACCTTTTGTATCTACTCGATGACCAATTTTTGGAAATTAGTTTTAAGCTTGGATATGATTGAGTTCTTCTGCATCGTCTTTCCCACAAAACGTGGTAGTACAATCAATCATAATTAATGCCGTCGTACTCGGTTTCTCATTCATTTCACACAACCAAAGTTGCCATGGAGAAATGTGTCTTTCACGGACTCTGCATCCAATGGAGAACGTGATTTTTCAGTTTCCTGGGGAAATTCTTGCCACTTTTTTTTTGGCGGAATTGGATCCGCGAAAGGATGCCATGAGATCAACGTTCACTTTCAGCGGCTTTGACACGGTCGTGAAGTGGATTTCACGCCTGGTTGCTTTCGTAGGGTTGACTGGAATTATGCTATGACGTAATGGATTCGTTGCCGGGGACTTGATGTGTGGGAGTTGACGTGTACACAACAGATATATTTGGAATTTCTCAAATGTGAAAATTTAAATTTACTTCTTCCAATTTGGAAAACATCATCTTGAAACCTTACACTAGACAGTACTATTTCGCGTGGGGTTTCATTGCTTCCTTTCGCAGTATTTCCATTGTTGCCATCTAAAGCAATCCACTTCTTCCGCACTAGAATGAAGTTGGTAGAGTTCTCTGTCCTTCGCTACTGATATTACTGCAAATATTTTTTAGATCTAACTCAGCTACATGCTTCACCGAAGAAGCTTTCTTTTCCTCATCAAATTTCCAGAGGAAGGGCAAAAACTCGAACTCGTGTGCGGACTATAATGAGTAATGGAAGTGGAAGTTTGTAGTGGGTCTGAAAGTGCCCTCGAAAAACACGGCAAGCTGCGCTCGTTATCTTTTCGTGGGCACCATCGGCTGCATGAGGTGGGCAGGAGACGCGGGTGTAATTGTGCTGCCCCAACGCTGTTATGCCGTATAAAGGGCGGAAAAGGCGATTGCAACTGTGATGTGAAGATAGATAGCGCTAGTTAGTCTTAAGAAATCAAGAACAAGAGAATGACGCTTAAGGTGCATACATCACCTTAAAGTCCAGAAATCGTTTTCATCGTAGGTTCGGGACTACTAGTTACAAATTTTGGTAGGGATTTAATGTTTTGTGTGGTAACATGTCATCTGTTTTTATTTTCAAAGTGAAATGGTTTCCTAAATTGAGTTGAAGAGCATGAGGATGCCCGTGGAATCTGAAATACCTACGGGCATAAATTGGCAAAACATTTTCATCCAAAAAAACATTAAAGAAAAACGAAGCTCCCATTGACGATGTTCCATAGAAAACCCGACTGCAAGTCTTTATGTTGACGTTCTTTTTTTGTCCAAATTATGCAGTTTTTCAATGTCCTAATCAAATCCGACCAAATTCGCTTGCTAGCTCATCTTCGCACTCATGAAGTTTTGCAACAATTTCTGCGAAGTGAAGGCAGAAAATGCGTCGCATAATCTTTATTTGCAATGAAATTTGTTACAAAGTAAGCCTTTCAATGGGTAATGTTCTTAGTATTTCAGTTGATAATTAGAGATATGCATCGAAACTGTTCGTTGCTGCAAAGGTGGTGTTTCGAAGTTGTTTTCATGGATGATGTGACTACAGTCTCTGATATTGAATGGAACGCAGGGAATGAATGCGATTCTTTTTTATTCTCGCTCCTTATCTTCGACGTAACAGTTGCTTCTTCTCTCTGATGCGTAACTATCGTTTTTGTCTAAAGCTCGATCATCTCTGTGCAGGGAGCGTTTCGTGGACAATATAACAATTATGTGATATGTTTCGTTTTGGATTACGAGCTAGGATGAGACTTTCTTCTCGGTCGGAGTCTGTTGGACAATTAGATTATACTAAAGGCATAGTCGGGGACATCATGAAAGAGAGTTTTACGGAAGCAATTATTTTTCGACTTCGTCTCGCTTTTGAAATATTATTTCGTTTGGAAGCCATATCGAATGACACTAATTCCTTTTGGAAGGAGCAATAAAACCTCATGCTTCTAGCGAAGCGCTATTGGCTGGATGGAGAAAATATTCGTCCCTTTTCTGGTGAATGATCGTGGCATTTTTCTCTCCAAATCGCCACACTGGTTGCCATTCCACCCTCTAATTGCTCCGACATACGTGTGGCCTCAAGCTTGAATAGATTTGGAAAGCGGTAAATGCGCGCATACGTGGGAGGGGTGGAGGGCGATGTTCATGCATGAGATCCCACATCAGAGCATCGCCACCTTGTCAGAGAAAAGCAATTTCTATGCTAGTTGGATCTGCGCGTAAAATGTGATTATTAAGTTATACTCAAAGTAGTATTTGTAATATCTGGCCCCTACATGCCTTATCGGTGATAATGATTTTAATGAGATGCCTTTGAAGTTTTAGAAAGTGCTACTCGGAATAAGGGAAGAAGTTAATATGAACAAGTGGTAAAATGTTCATGTAGGAATTTTCTAACAAACTTTTAAAATGCATAACTACAACACTTCTGAATTGGTTGTCATTTCTCGCATTATGCGGAAGTAGAGACCAGGAGTAGTTTTCATAAACTAGAAAAATAAAGTAGTAACGCAGTCTGTATTGAAGATTTATTGCAGCTACCAAATTCCAACACAAAGCATGTAGACAAGATTTAGATTACAAAATCCTCATATTTTTTCAGGATGTCACATTGGTTATTCTATTGGTTTCTGCTATCGTATCGTTAGCCTTGTCCTTTTATCGGCCGCCGGATGACGGAACAGGTGAGCTCTAAACGGACATCCTTCGATTTGTGCATAGATTGGATTTCATAGTATCAGTAACAGATTTTGGAGTGTCGGAAACATGCTTAAAACGCTAATTTAATTTCAGTCGGTTTCTGGTGAGTTTGAAACCGAACCGGAGGGTGGATTACGTGTATGTTTATGTAACTGCTGTTCTTAATGTTTGTTGTGTAATTAAGTGATCTTTCTTTGCCATTGAATGTTCGCTATTGGCGAGACGAAGAGAGTTACAACGTGGTAGTCAGCAGGTAAAGAGTATGCGTGTATGTTTTGACGACCGTCAGCTGGCGCCGTTTGCCTGTTCCGAGCATCAGCGATATTGAGACTTTCTGCTGCAACAGGGGACATTAGGATTCCTCTCATCTTTCTGGAAGTATCCAGAAGGATGATAGGAAGAAAAAAGAGAGCTATTTATTTAACGCTAGTATTCTTGTTTCGCAACAAGAAAGTAAGCGCTCTTATCAGTTAAAAATGTCATTAAAACATAATGAATAGTGGAAATTGTTACTAAATTATGGGGTCCTATAGTTAGAATTTGGAGGGCTACTCGTTTGTTCTCTCGGACGGGCTCCACCCGTAGTCTAAAGAAAATTGTTTTAATTTTTCATTAAGTCATCAATAATTTTCGATATGGGAATTGTAAAATCTTCGTCCTAGAATTAGTCAGTAATGCTCACATGTATTTGTTATATCTACGGTATTTTCATCGCACATTTCCTCGTCTCGAATCGTTCTATAGTATTTCGCAAGTCGCAAGAAAAGATATCCTACCTAGCGTTTGAAACTGGTGCCGAAATACTCAAAATTTCCCGCTCAGAAGCCTACAAGATTCCACAACTTGGCTTTGGAAATTCAAATGTTCGGTCGCCCCTTGAGAAACGTGGTCTTTCTTGTTCGTTGAAAAGTTTGCATAGGTGATTATGCCTTTTGTGAAGGGGAGAGATAATCGTAGCGTTCATATTTACAGTCGGAATGTAATTGTATGCGAAGCACTCGATTTACAGTTTGAATGCCATTGTCGCTGGAATAGAACATAGTGATACAGATTACAATATTGTGCTATTTTTTTGTGGTAGGATTCTAATTCATCGCGCGAAGAGTGGAGATGAGACTCGTAAGCACAACCTGCATCTTCGCTACCTATTTAGAATAGACCAATAACCAGTTGTCAGTCATTTGATATAACTAACGCGGTCGCGATGCAGTTACCAACAGACCCTAACGCAAAGGTCAGAAATTATTCATGCTGTTTTCAAGTTTTCCCTTTGTTGACAGGATGAAGGTGATTTCGGGCTGTTAACTTCATTCTTCTTCGAACTGAATCCTCTCTATTGATTGCAGAAAGTTGAGGCTGTGGAAGTCTTGATTTTTTTTTGCTGAGAAAGCGTCACAACAGCTGTTGGAAGTGCTGCTCTGGTTTTTGCAAAAATTGCTGTATTAGAAAGTCAGAGATTCTATTGAAGCATACATTAGGAAATAATTCATTTGAAGTAACAGTAAGAAATGCGATGAAATAGGTTTGTATGTGATAAGGTGAGAATCTCAGGGAAAAGAAGAACGAGAATTCATTTCTGATGCCCTCTACCATGATGGTCAGTACATATTAAAGCCTAGTGTTCTCTTTTGAAATGGATTAAAACATTTTTGTGAACTGAACTTCTCTAAGCGATTAAGCTATCAAGAAATACTAAGTTTCTAGTTGTTGAGGAATTGCAGTTGATTCCTCTTTGTGTAATTACGTATGTGTATAAGCAATATTTGTTTATCTGTTCTTATAGGAGAAAGAAACAAGTGAACGTCCACCCTAATTTTCTTTCATGTGGTGAAGTACGTTATGACATTTCTATAAAAAAACGCAACATTATCTGCGTTAATAAAAAGTGCTAACACGAGTCCTTAGTTGCTAGTTAAGATCTGATCCTGCATCAATGAACATTCTTCTGCACTTACGATGGGTTACGAGGAAAGAATCTGTTACTTTAGTTCTCTATATTGTTGATGTGGATGTGCAGTTTTGTGACAGCGGTTGAAGAAATCGTACACCTGAAACTATTTGTGAGCGGCTGTATAGCGTAAGCATAATATTGATGTAGTAATCGTCTTCCAGAAATGTTCTTGTTGATAGCTCTAGAAGAACGTTGGTGGCGCTGCTTCTCGCCTTTTGCAAATCTCTATCTACGAGCAGCAAACGCTTGATAACTCGGCGAAATTCCACTAGCATACACGTTGTGCCACAGCCGGTCTGACGTCAGCACTGCACTAAGCCGCTTGCCGTCCGGCTGCTTTCATTTGCATGGCCCAGGAATGATCGGAGTAGATTTGCACCGTGTGGAAATCACTGGTGTGCAATGAAGGAGCTCGACACCGTCGCATCCACTTTTTCTTAACATCCAGCTCATTGTTCGTGAGCGCATAAGCGAGTGCTTCCTTGCATTATTCAGATTTGTGCGTGCGTGTAACAACTTCGACATTTCGGAAAGGGATTGATGAAGTTTTGTAATGTCGGAGGCTATTCCCCTTAAACTTAAATGTGTCATATATCAAATTTGCGTAGTTGAGTATTTTTTGATTTATTTAAGATTACTTAGTTATCAACGTGTTGTGTGTCGACAACGATGCAATTTCAAAACGTTGGGCGTGAGGAGAAAAAATTGCATTACCGCAACGAAGGGTCGTTTCGTGCACGGGGTCCTCGTTTTGATGATGGCGAGGGGTCTGAATTTCGGGGAGAATTAGTGTTCCATCTAGCCTTCAAAGGAGTATTTTATCTACTACCAAGTGCTTCATTTTCAATGGTTGCCTTTACCAGAAGTGAAATGAGCTCTGTTGGAGTTAGCTTTTCATACGGTAGTAATATGAATATGTGAATTGTCGCCGAACTGGCCCAACTTTAGGTGGACATGCTTTTTCTGCTGGATGAAGCATTTTAGTACTCGTAGATTTGTACCAGAATAATTTTAAATAACTGACTTGGTTATTTATTATTACGCTCACCCTTTTTCCACATAGCGATCCGAAATTAGAAGTAAACAGAAGTGCTTCACAGCAATACTGGATTTCTGGGAGCAATTAACTTTTTTTAGAATCTCAGATGCGTCAAATTGACCATATTGTGGGTAATAATCTTTCGACTGGGGTGTTTACTCAATCTATCTTACTCTGCGTACTGAGGTTTCCGAATTGGTGGTTCAGTCAAGTTTTTCCGTCTAGTTGTTTCAGCCGTCAAATTTACTCATGTAGGGATTTTGTTTGTCGATAGTTACATCCAACAACATAATCTGTTAATCTTTGGAAAACATTGGCGCGTACCACCCGACCCAGAGAAACACTTTTGATAATTATTTTGTTGTGTGTCTGGTTGATTCTGTGAGTTTCAGGGGAATAACTTCCAAAAAGGACTCTTTTATATTTCCACAGGAGTAGCTGAAAACTTCATATCGTCTTACATTCCCATCTAAGCGCGGGTGCGCGCTCTCTGGGCATTCGCTTATTGAGGATGCTAAGCTTGCCGAAAAAGTTGAAGCGGGAGAGTAATAATTGAAGAAATGAGGCAAACTGAAAGAATATGTTCCCTTCTGCGAAAGACGGACCATTAAACGACGAAGAATCGAATCACATCTGCTCCTTCATTACATCTGCCATACTGCACTGAGACAGAGAACTCGAAACATTAGCCGTACACAAAACATATGTGGATTTGATTGAAGCCGTAAGGAAGGAAATCGATTTTCTTGCAAGTGAGGGGCTCGATGTCGAGGAAGTGCTTCATCAATAGTGTTGACTATGTTGTAATTGGATGATGAATGAGATATCCGAGAGAATTATATGTGTGAACCCAATCAGAATCATATGACTGACTGCAGAATAAAGGAATGTTAGTTTAGCATTTTGCACAGTACTTCTACATCAAAACTATCAACTTCATTTTACATAGAAAGCAGGAAATCCAGGATTTCCTGCTTTCTATGTAAAATTAAGTTGATAGTTTTCGTGTAAGAAATGTATGTAAATGGAGAAAAACTCAATAGTTCACACATATAATTCTCTTGAAGATTCATACGAAATTTTAGTTTTTAATAGTATAATTATGCAACTTTACTTTTTATTAGCATGTAGCACTGCAAATCAAGCATACTGTTTTTTGACAGTACAAACTACATAGCACGAGCAATGTATTCAAACCAATTCTCAGAAATTTCTCCGCTCATTACACTCTTTTCCTTTGAATATTATGGGCAGGGTTAACAGTGTGTCTATCAGGCGAGGATTTCTGATTCCAGGTGTCGGCGCGGATGACAGCGAACACGAAGCTGGTTGGATTGAGGGAGTCGCTATTTTGATATCGGTTATTGTTGTTGTTTTGGTGACGGCTCTTAATGACTACACTAAAGAACGGCAATTTAGAGGTTAGTGAGAGGCATCAAATATTTTGACTGCGAACAAATCCTCATTTATTTTAGGTCTGCAGGCCAAAATCGAGACCGAGCATAAGTTCGCTGTCATTAGAGATGGCCAGTCGATCCAGGTTGTTGTGAATGAACTAGTAGTTGGTGATGTCGCTCAGATCAAATACGGTAAGATCCATTGTTTACTGTAACTTGTTTACTGTGCTTGTTTACTGTTTACTATGTGATTTTCAATTATCTGAAAGAAGAAAAGACTTCCTAGTAGTATTAATAGTTTCGTTTAGGTGACCTGCTGCCTGCTGATGGTGTTCTGATCCAGGCGAACGATCTCAAAATCGACGAGTCTTCACTGACCGGAGAATCTGATTTGATTCGAAAAACACCTGAACATGATCCGGTTATTCTCTCAGGAACGCACGTTATGGAAGGATCTGCAAAAGTATGTAGAATTGTATTAACAATTAATACATCTCGATGAAATCTCATCTCGATTACCAGATGCTTGTCACTGCCGTTGGTGTGAACTCGCAGACGGGCATCATCATGACGCTTTTGGGAGCAGCAAAGACGGTGGCCGAAGAGGAACGTAAAGCAGCGAAGAGAGAAGGTGTGTTGATATGTTCTGTATCTACAAATACCTGTATGCTTGGTGTGGTGTTTTTTTGATGGAAACAGTAGCGATATTGCTAGTGAAACAAGTGTTTCGAGTGAACAGTTCTCATTCTTCCGTTCATTGTTGTCCATTCATTAGTCAATAAGTGTCTAGATGTGTTCACTGTTTCAGTTCCAGTAAAGTAGTAGTAGGCTGGATGTGTGAAGGTATGAAATGGCGTTTTATTGCGTGGGCTTCATGCTTCTGAATCATGGGAGGTTAGCTAAGCGAGGATTTTCGAAGCTTTAGCACGCCTTCACTTCTTTATGACGTTTGTATGAAGTTTATTTGTTTAAACTAGCAATTATTGCAAACACAAGGAAATATAACGAAGTTTTTAAGAGGGTTCTTTTTTACATGTTTGGCTCAATTTTCCTCCAGACCCTTGCTTGTTGTTTTGCATAGGTAGAACACTACAGTTAGTCATTTTCTATGTTGTGCACAAGGCTTCAGTATAACCAGTTGCTAAACAACTAGTCAAGTCATGAATCCTGTGAATGCTTATTGTTTATATCATTTTCTCGGCGATATATTATTACTTGAGCGCGAATTCGCACGAAATTCTGCATCGCCACTGATAGTCCGGAGTGAGCAATAAGGGGTTCGCATCATTCCTGTGTCTTAAAAGCCTAGCATTATGTGCAAAAGTGAACATCATTGCCTTCAATTGAAACTGTCTTCTTATTTTGGGATTGGTGATGCAGCAAAAAGGGAAAAAGATGTTCTGTGGTTATAGAAATAAATCTCGGAAAAGATTTGACATATAATGAAACAATGCCGGAAATAACATATATATATATATATATATATATATATATATATATATAATATAATATAATATATAATATGTATATGCTGCCTCCGCAAAACATTTACGAATTAAGGATGTGACCAGCTTCCATGCATTTGTACATGTTATTGTCTTGATATTCATCTGGATCGAAGATTGGGAAGCAAAGAGCTCAAGTGAAATGTACTTGAGTACCGTATGAACAGTTTTTGAGTGGGCAGTTGCATTGATAGCTGACTATTGTCTTACCGAAGTAATCTGCTTTTCATGTTTTTAGCGGGTCCATGTCGCCTTAGACTGGAATCCGCTTGCTAGGATATGTCTTGGCATTTAAAGGCAGCGTATAACGAAACTGATAATAGTTGGATCTCTGTGGGCAGATATAGAGTTCGTGTTGTAGATTACGATTAGGGATTTGACTCTGCTCAGTTCCTCCTTATCGTCCTGTAAAACAGCGAGGGAAGCAGCGTTTGTTCCTAAGAAGTATGTGAAGATACTCCACCCCTGTGCTCGCATCTACGATAGAATAATCGAATGTGAATGAAGTCTCTTTAGCAGACTGTTGAAGTAAAATCAATGAACAGGTTGCTGAGGGAATCACAAGGTGTACAAGGATGGCGCGTTCTAAACCTTATATTTGCCCATAGAGACCGCAACATTGTCAGTTTCGTGATACGCTGCCTTTAAACGACGTTGTTTGGAGGAACTGATGTTATATGAATGGGCTTCCTAACAGTTAACTATTTTAGTCTCCTAAAATAGGAAGAAAAAATAGTGTGGCCGCTATTGGTAATAACCTCTCCCATATTTAAGAACCTGAAGAACGCTTCTCGAAAGTTTCGATATAAAATAGGAAATATTTTAATTTGTTGATTCAGAGTAAGCAATAACTTGTATTGCTTTGAACTTGAGAACGATAACATGAATATTCTAATAAGAAGGATGAGCGAGGTGAAACGTTGAACATCTTATGTAATTATAATTCCACGAATGAGTTGATTGCGTCAAGGATTCGCACAAATTGAACAAAAATGTCTCATGCATCCGAAAATGTTCTATAGAATTCGAAAGCGGATTAGTCGGTTTAGAACGTCGCAGTCGTTCGCTATCCAAGAGCAAATCACAACCAGGCATAGGTGAGCGGCAGCAATTTTTAGTGGAGATTGAAGAAGGAGGGCGTCGCTCTCCTTCTCTTTTCCCATTCTTGCTGATGTATGTGAGTCCGTTGGTGAACTATCTCTATGTTAACTATCATGAAGCTCGTACCATCATCTCTAACTCTGTCATCTTTCCAGTATTTCTCTCCTTATTTCCTTTTTTGACTATCTTTCTATCGTTTTGTAGCGCACTTGAATGAAGAGCACTATAATATGTTTGTGTACTCCACTATAGCAGTGTAGTGTATTGAACTTGCAGCTTGCAGTTTGTAGTTGTGGTAGAGCGGATACACGAAACTTCTTGTATTCACTACTTAAATACTTTTGTTGTAGACAAACTCACGCAACTGCGTTTCTGAAGAAGGATGAATTTCAATCTTTTTACAACAGAAGGATTTCTTTAACTTCAAGGCATTTCTGTAAACAGAGGTCGTTTTAGTGGGTGTATCAAACTGCTTGCAGAGCGCTTTGAATGAAGATTTGAATTTGTAGGATGAAATGCCGTTGAACGAGGCCCTTGAACGGATCTCTCTATAACATATTACGTTTGAGTGTTTAGATGCTTTGCTACTCTTGCAGGAAAAAAAATTCTTATCTGGCTTTGTAACTGATTCGTTGTAAAGATTGGTGAAAAGAAGTCGGAGTGATGTTCCATCCCTCTGAAGCACATAAGACCTGCTTTTCACTGCTGCTATGCTCTTTTTGTAATTTTTTTAAACGGGTAAAGAGTTTTTTTTCTAAGTTTTAAATTGTTTGTGCTATTATTTCATTTTCTTCTTGGATTACTTTGGGAGAACAAGTATGACAAAAGACAAAATTAGGTAATCTTGAGTTCAACAGAGATACGGCGAAGCAATTGCGATCAGGAAAACTGTCTGTGCGAACCATTTCGGAGCGGATACTCAGCAATGTAGTTGGTATGCTTAAAGATGCAAAACTTTTGAATACTTGATATTTCCTTATGCAGAGATTTTTTTTTAAGATTTTCCCTCAGAATTAGGAAGATCCTCATAAGTTGAACAAACGTTCCTAACGTTGCAATTTTTAAGGTTCCATTGAATCACGAACTGTCTTGAGCAGATATCTGTTATTTTTGCACTAGCATGGCGAATGCGAATCGTTTAAATGCATGTGTTGTGGTGAGTTGGTGAGATAAAGTAGCCAGATAGCTTCTGACGATTCAGCGGATATATTCGGAGGCGCAGCATTCAGAGCTGATAGTTTTCTATGCATTTTTCCATTGTTTTCCATCTCTGTCACAGATGTGCGTTGTAGTTGTGGTAAGGAATGATGCGTATACGCCTATTCACCTGTATATACACTTCACTCCATCTATCCACACGTAGTTCTAGCCTCTCGTCGTTTCAGGTGATGCTGTGCAAGAAACCGACGAAGGCACCGCTCAGGCTTTACTGGGTGAGTTGTCTCGTTTTTTCTCTCCTACTTGGTATTGTATGCACTTTAAGCAGTGTTTCGTGTTCTTTTTCAGTGCAATTTTTGTACCAAGGAAGACCAAGTTTCAAAAAAAAAAAAAAAGATTGTTCTGCTGCTTGCTCTCATTTTTACTATCTCTCCTTACCTTATCGCTGTTAGATCGATTTCTCATAAGAATGTTGATCTAACAGTGACTGAGGTTCCCTCCGAACCCGATTGTTTTATATTGTAATGCTGTTTGTGAAGTAGTTGTATGCTATATTTTTTATTACGCACAGCGGTGAAGGCGCAGCACTCGGAATAATTTTTCTATATTCCCTTTCTCTTTTCTATGATATCTATCTTTCTATTTCTTTTTGTTGTCTCTTATGTATATTGTATCATTGTCGTCGTATTACGGCCTCAGTGACATTTTGTGACGACAAGCGCGGCACATGTAGGACCTCGACACGCTTTCATTATAATTTCCTCTCCTCGAATTTCGCTCTAGAAACTTCAAAAAGGAGTAGAAACGCCAGAACTTTACTCTTCATTTCATTCACGTACTTACTGCTAGTTTCTTCCTTTTGCTAACGCCTTGGCATTTTAAGACTGTGTTGGAAAATAGAAGGAAGTCAGGCTAAAAATGATATACGAGAACTTTTCAGATGTGAAAGCTGATGGAGCAGACGGGGTTGCTAATGGGAAAATTGTCGCTGAAGAAAATGAAAAGAAAGAACGATCCGTGCTGCAAGCGAAACTGACTCGACTTGCTATACAAATCGGCTATGCTGGTAACTTTTTGAAGTTTTTCTCTACTTGATGAACAAACTTTGTTCTTCAATTTAACCTCTTTTCCAAACTTATTTTAAGAGGAGCATATTTCGTTTTTAATAACTTCAATAAAGGCTGTTATTCATGTATATTTAAGGATCTTTCGTTGCTGGTTGCACAGTGCTTATTCTGGTGATCCGTTTCTGTATCTCACGATATGCCATCGAAGAGAAGTCATTCTCTCTGGCGGACTTCCAACACTTCATCAACTTCCTCATTATCGGAGTAACGGTGCTTGTGGTAGCTGTTCCAGAGGGATTACCATTGGCTGTAACATTGTCGCTTGCCTATTCCGTCAAGAAGGTAGGCTGTAGAATAATTTCTGTGGCAACCTTAAGAGATCTGCCTGCAGATGATGTTGGATAACAACTTGGTACGTCACTTGGATGCCTGCGAAACCATGGGTAACGCGACGTCGATTTGTTCGGATAAGACGGGAACGCTGACTACAAACAGAATGACTGTTGTACAGTCATACATAAATGATGTTCACTACAAAGAAATACCCAAAATGGAGACACTTAACAAAGAAACGCTAGAGTTGCTACTCAATTGCATTTCGATAAACAGCAGTTATTCTTCACAGGTAGGTTGTACGTACGTACTTGACTTTGAACTTTCTGTTAGTTAATGTGTAGAAGTATTACCATCTTTCAGGTCATCCCCGCTAAGCAAATGGGTGAACAGGCTACTCAACTCGGCAACAAAACAGAATGTGGAATGCTTGGGTTCGTACTTGCGCTTGGTGCTAGTTATCAAGATATTCGCGACAAAAATCCGGAGGAGTCGATTCCTAAGGTTTGTGGCAGTTAAATACTAAGCATGTGGCAGTCACAATAAACTGGATCAGTAGTTTAGGTGTACACATTTAACTCTGTTCGTAAAAGTATGTCTACTGTTATCAATCGACCTGGTGGCGGATTCCGAGTTTTTAGCAAGGGAGCCTCAGAAATCATCACAAAAAAGTATGTTATTCAGGAATCGTCCAGAGCGGTGTATTGTCCCAGAGTTTGAAAATTTCATGTTTATTTATGATTTTCAAGATGTAAATGGTTCCTTGGCAAAAATGGACAGTTGACCAAGTTTGGCCCGAAAGATGCTGAAGCATTGGTTCGGAATGTCATTGAGCCCATGGCTTCGGATGGATTGCGAACAATCTGCCTCGCTTATAAAGATTACGTGCCAGCTGGTGGAGCAGTTGGTGAGAATCAGGTTGGTTAAAGGAGTTTTTTTTTCAGTTTAGCAAGTATTTAAAGTAAATGTTGTTGTAGCCTTACTGATCCCCTTTTATGCCTGCGTTATTCTCCTCAAGAATAAAAATAAAATTATGAAAAAAAAAACAGAACCGCTCAGATTGCTTACACTGGTGCGATTGATTGGGACAATGAGGACGCGATAGTAAGTGAACTAACAGCTATAGCTATCGTAGGCATCCAGGATCCTGTCCGACCTGGTCAGTTTCTTTCCCGTTTAGCTTCTTGCAATTACAATCTTAAACCTTCCAAAAATCGCCCTGCAGAAGTACCAGCTGCTATTACGAAGTGTCAGGAAGCTGGCATCACTGTAAGGATGGTCACCGGTGACAATATCAACACTGCGCGCTCAATTGCGACCGCTTGTGGTATCCTTAAGCCCGGAGAGGACTTCATCGCACTTGAAGGCAAAGAGTTTAACGCAAGGTTTGTCCCCTTTTCTACAAAAAAAAGGATTATTGGAGGAACGCAAAGCATTTCTGTGTTTCATGCTAGCAGGGAGATTTTTTTTGTTTCGAGGGCTATGGATATACTGCACGTAGAGAACTCCAGCACACCATTTCTTAAAGTTTTTTTTTTCGTATGACCCCGTTTTTGCGTTCGTATTTCATTCATGCTGGAATTTATCTTGTCACTAAGTTTCTCCTATGTGTAGTCTACCCAGCAGCTAAATATGATTATTACACTTTTTTTAAACATGGTATGTAGATGTGTTCAGAGAACGAAATGAAATTGGTTATTTTTCGAAATTCCTTCCATGTTGTTCATTTTGGCTTAATTACGGTGCTGGAAATTGTTTGTGGCCATTTAGTAAAGGTAATTTAGTACCGTTATGGTCAATGAATTTGTGGGAAAAGATATTAGATTAGTCGATTCGCTGTTTGCTACAAATGCATGTGCCTGAAAGCAGGGTTCCTGACAATTCTGACACTTTTGAAACACACTGTAAAACAGAAAGGAACGTTACGGAGGATAGTTTTTACATACGAGAAATTGGGAATTTTTGATTCTATACTTACTTCTACTTCTACTACTTGAAACCGGACGAGACGTTCGGATTGCAGTGATTTCTTGAATACTCTAAGAAAGCAAGCGACTTGCTGCCATAGGCAGTTACAAAATAAGATATTTTTTGTCGTATCTCAGTTTATGCATTACTGAATTATTCTTCCAGTTTTGATTCCTTTTAGAATCCGAGACGAGAATGGTGAAGTTTCTCAGGAAAAACTGGATCAGATTTGGCCTAAGTTACGTGTTCTTGCTCGTGCCCAACCATCAGACAAATACACTCTTGTGAAGGTATTGTATTGCTAACTAAATTTCCCCAAAATTCATTTGCATGACTCGCAAACCTTCCAGGGCATTATTGATTCTCGTGTGACGGATTCGCGTGAGGTCGTTGCGGTAACTGGAGATGGGACAAACGACGGACCTGCTCTCAAGAAAGCTGACGTCGGCTTTGCTATGGTGAGTTCGATAAAATGTCCTCGGATGGGGATTGAGTGGCTTTTTTGTTAGACATCTCCAGTTTCACCTGTAAATCCACCCGTGAGATTTGAAAAACTGCGCACTTCATTAATATTCAGAACTAGACTTATAAGAATATCCGCTCAAATCCTCCATCAGAAAGCTAATTCACCGATTCGGGTGAATAAAAAATCTTAGTGTTTTTTTTTACGATTCAGCATTCCACATTATTTAAGGGTATCGCTGGCACAGACGTGGCGAAAGAGGCCTCTGATATCATACTCACTGATGACAATTTCACTTCAATTGTGAAGGTTAGGTGGTGTTTTTGCAAAACCACCAATATTCTCATTATTTAGTTCTTCCTAAAACTATTTATATTCTTTTTTTAGGCAGTAATGTGGGGACGTAATGTGTACGATTCAATTGCCAAATTCTTGCAATTCCAACTTACTGTTAATGTTGTTGCTGTCGTAGTAGCTTTCGTCGGTGCTTGTGCAATCCAGGATACTCCACTAAAGGTGAGCTCTCCTCTTCAGTTTACATTTACTATACATTTTTTGGTTGTGAATATCATCGCCTCTCTTCCTCTAGGCCGTACAAATGCTTTGGGTGAATCTTATTATGGATACGCTTGCTTCGCTTGCTCTTGCTACAGAAATGCCAACTGAAGATCTTTTGAAGAGGTGCATCGTTTAGTCGTTTTCAGTGCTCACATTATAATGGTGTTTTTTTAAAGGAAGCCTTATGGGCGCACGAGTCCTCTGATCTCTCGCACCATGAGCAAAAACATTCTCGGCCATGCGCTATATCAACTTGTAGTGTTGTTCGTACTGATTTTTTACGGTAAGTGAATTTTGATTGTTGTATTATTTTGTAAAGGTTGCACATCTCTTTAACGCTTGGTTGCGCTTTTACAAAAGCAAGTCTTTTTTCTTTCTTTTTGCTGCACTATGCCTGTACCATTGTTGTAGTGTGTTGGTAAACAAACATTTGACGAATTCATAATTTTCGTTTGCTTCGAGGCTTGGTGAGGGTGGGAATCACTTAATAATCAGTTGGATATAAAACAACTGGATAAGTAATTCGTTAGGTTTGGGAATTAGCTGATAGTTTTTATAAATTATTGTTAGATTTAAATCATCTAGGAGAGAAATTATTCGACATTCCATCGGGTCGTTGGGCTCCACTTCACTCGCCCCCTTCCGTCCACTTCACTATCGTCTTCAACACTTTTGTGATGATGACGCTCTTCAATGAAATCAATGCGAGGAAGATTCATGGAGAAAGAAATGTCTTCACGGTAAGTCCTGGTGTGATCTGTTGCTTTCAGTATCCTTTTTACTTCGTTTTGAAAATGTGCATTTTGTGTATGATTTGTGAGTAATACTCCTCAGATATTAGGATATTTATCGTTACAAACGTGTGTCTTATGTAAGTGTACATTAATATGAAACGAGGCATTTTTAACATTTACTAGACAGAGACTGGTCTGTACGGTTTTTGTGTATTAGCAATAGATTCCGCCTCATAACAGCTGAGGCATAATACATATTGATCAGATAACAGATTTAGTTTTGATGGGATTTTTGTGGTGTTGTGAGTGGTACTTTCCGTCTAGGTTGAACCGTATTTGACAAAGTGAGTGCTTGCAGGGTCTGTTCTCGAATCCGATTTACTACGTGATCTGGATCGCCACTTTCATCTCACAAATTCTCATTGTACAGTTTGGCGGTCGCTGGTTTAGTACTGCATCTTTGAACGTTGAGCAGTGGTTGTGGTGTTTGGCGCTTGGAGTTGGTACTCTGCTCTGGGGACAGGTAGCTAATTTTCCTTGTTTTTTTTTGT
Source organism: Necator americanus (assembly GCF_031761385.1). Classification (NCBI taxonomy): domain Eukaryota; kingdom Metazoa; phylum Nematoda; class Chromadorea; order Rhabditida; family Ancylostomatidae; genus Necator; species Necator americanus. The sequence continues at coordinate 22,595,801 of NC_087374.1, forward strand.
TCGTAAACAATTACTTTTGCTTCATTTTTCTATCTTTTAACGCAAGTCAGAACCCATAAAACCTTCTCAAGCTTGTCATTGCTAGGACATTCGTGGAACAGAGGTGAAGGGGGTCGAATAAGTCTAATTCGGACATAGCACTTTTGATGAATGGTATAATACAATAGAAAAACATATTTAGGAGATGATAATTATGACCTCTCGTTCAAGGGTGGGTGTGGTAAGTATACATATATCATCCAGTTTTTGTACATACGTGCGCTCACAATTAATTGGTTACCTGAAAATCTCCCTTCGGTTTGCCTCCTCTCTTTTATGTGAGTTTCAGACTTCCCTGTCTAATAGTTAAACAGTTACAAAACATCGATTCATTAAGATGACCTTCTTGATTGAATACAAGTCCAGCTTTTATAGATTCTTCTTGCTTACTTTCAAGTGAAGTTATTTCAGGTAGTAACAACTATCCCAACGGGCAGCCTACCACAGAACATGACGATCGGCTCCGGCGAAGCACCAATGAACGACCCATTGATGCCGGATTACGAAGATCCTGATACTCACGAAAAACGTTCCGGCCAAATTTTGTGGGTGCGTGGCCTGACTCGCCTACAGACGCAGGTACGCTTCTTCGGATGATGCTAACTTAGAGTAATTGTGTTGAGAAGACGGACTGTGGCAAGAGACAATATTTTGTCTCCTTGAAACAACAGTATAGTTAGTCTTTGTGCTGGTTTTTGATAGTGTTTGAAGGAGTTTCTAATCAGAAGAGGGAAATTCCAGATGGAAAACGTATTGGTAGATAAAAAAAAGCTTTGCTGACACACCTCTTTTTTGCATATATATTGCCCTGACAATGTCCAGCACTACTAACCATAACAGTGATTACATATCATCCAATCCAACATAAGTTGTTATGGATGTTCTGTGATAATGTGCGGAAGCCAAGAGTCTGGATCTTCATGATGACGCAATGTTTTGATTTCCTGTACGTGTCATTTGGTTCGGTACCAATCGATCGATATTTATGTGAGGGCTGATTATATGTATGAGGGTGGTGTATCGGCTTGCAGCACAAAATCGCAACATAACAAAATAATCTTATACAAGACATCGCCGGAACGGAAGAAAAATTTTTAGAGCTCTATCGACGAAAAGAAGAGGATGTGTGTTTTATCTATACTGTATGTGGCCTGACGTGCACACAATTCACGGATATCGACGTATCTGTGTATATGTGCGTGTGGCGAGGCGAAACGTTTGCCAGAAAATGTTAACTGACTGACTGACAAACACAGACACGCGGAAAATTGTCCTCATGGTTCATTCAAAGGCCGCGTTTGAGTTGCTCTCGCTCACCACCCACCCCTATTCTATAGAAATAGTTGCTCATCTAGAACAAGTAACTATTCTTCCTGCGTTTCTCCAATATTTGTTTAGTTGTAGGTTATCCCACCCCCGGTGACTTGCGTTTCAGTAGATCTCACTATAGCGCTGCCAAACTGTTTCGTCGTTCAGTTATTTCGATTAGTTTCGTCATAGACGAGTGGATAAAATGAGATGAGTAGTGTCTGTGGCAGTACATCCTGATTTTATTACAATTTGTGGATTGTGAACGTGGTTCAACTGCTAAATCGACCTGAACATGATGCGGAACATGCTAATGCTTGCTTCACCTTTATTCTGGCATTTGGGATGGTCCTTTGTCAGCCGTTTTTGTTTCTTAAGGAGGGTTTGATTCTGATCAAATACTCGGACCTTCCATTGTAATCCAGCTCTTTTGTGCCGCAAAGAACCAGGGCTCGAGAATCTCGTTGTCGAATCAAAAAGCGGTCGAATTTATTTATATAGATTAAGGCTATTACTACAAAACAGACACCACTCGAAGTTTTGCCATTGTATCGTCTATGGATTTCAACCACATAAAAACTAGAGTACGAAACGAGTTGTCGGCAGCGTTCATCGTTTAGTTTGCAAATCCGCATCCATCACTATCCTTTCGATTGTTTTCTGGTTTGCTAGGTCATTGTGGTACGCGTTGCGTGCGTGACGTCGATAGAGACACATACTTATTTCCGTTTTTTCTCCATATACATCCGTACACTCCACCCTCACATGTAGTCGAGTGTCGCCAGTAACTGTTGTGTACAGATGTGGCTTGTCGTCGACGACTACGGTGACAATTGATGTCGCGTTGGTCATCGTGACGAGAGTACTGGTTGTTGTGTTGTTTGTTTTCTGATTCTGACACATTAACCAGTCCAATTACCACTGTCTCCATGAATGTGTTGGGAATGTGTTTAAATGTGTTGTCCTATGAGTGTGGCAAAAAGTGGTATCGATCGATACATCAATTCACTTCAATATGCTGGACCTATTTTATTGCTCCTAGAAATGGTATTTATCCTCATTACACTGGCGGTTTTTTTTTGTTTCGGTTTCTGTTTGTGCGTGTATTTGTGCGTGGGTGTTTGCCTCTTCACCTGATGTCATCAAACCATCTCTGATTTCGGTGCAAAAGGCGCGTCATCTCCCGTCAGTATTGTGCCGGTCCGCAGGCAGTGAACTGACGGAGCTTGTGGGGTGGCAAGACGAAAGGGTGCGGCAGCATGAGGATGATGTGGTTTTGAGGAAAGGTAGGAGGTTTTGAAACGATCAGTCGACGACGGTGGTGCGAAGATAAGTTTTTGCGGTTTTTTTGTTTTGTTGCTCACTGCCGATTCGACGTCGTTTCCTTTGTGATCTATCCCGATCCCCCGTTTCAGCATCCAAATTATGTTTTTTTTTCGTCCCGAAACCATCTCCCACTGCTTCGATACGGCAAATTTGAAATGTCTATCCTCCATTGTGGTTTACTCTACCCCTTTCCTCGACAGGTGCATATATATCACGTTGTTGCGGTGTTACGGGTTTGTGCCTCAAAAACTTTGTGCAGTGTCAAATAAAGGATTCTAAGGGCATGCCGTGTGATGCATCGTAATGTGCTTCACGTGTTTCGAAGTCCTTCATATATGCAGTGGATTTTGTAGAAAAGAAAATCTAAATATTGCACATTTGTAACCTGATAAGCCAAGCTATATGAAGGACTTGCCATTTACCTACGTGGGTGCGCCACATTCTCTCCCACCCAATTTTACGTTTCTTGTTCTTTTATTCTCTAATGCAACGACATTACTGCTAATGATTGAATTTAAGAGTGTTTTACCGTTATTTAACCCTAAACAAAAAAGTTCTTTTCTTCTGAAACCTAAATAACTGTGCTCATCTACTAGATCTATCTTGGATATGATTTAAACGATAAATTTCTGGTGTATACTAACATGATCAGAATTTTCACCGTCAATTTTTTGCTCCTTTGAAATATGCGCTCTTGGCTGCTGAAATCTTAACCTTTAATGAATGTCTTTCTTGTTTTTCGGGAGTGTGAGGAAATTTTAGCCAGTGTTTCGGCATCCAGGAGAGAATAGCTGCCTCATACCTTTCCCTACTTCTTTTACACACCCTCAAAGTCGCACCCACTTTTATTTTCAAACGCTTCGCATGACCTTATCAGTTGCATTTAAATTACTTCTTTGTTATTTGAGTGAGAAGTTTGCTTATTTTGTTTGTTCTTTAACAAAGTTTGTGTAGATTGGGATGACAACTGCAAGAATCTGCATTGACAATATGTTGTCAAATCATGAGTGTACATAGAAAATTGTTGAGGAACGAACACCTTTCTTCCTTTCAAGCTGTGTTTAGTTATAGACGCGCTTTAATTTCCTAATCATCCCTCTATTTTGGGACCAGTCACTTCGTTTAAGTTTGAATGAACAAGAATGCAAGGCTATCAATAACTTAGTTGCAATCCCCCATTCATTGTCACGAACTGCTTTATATTAATTTGTTCCGTTGGGACAGTTTTCCGATTTCCGTTTTGTTTTGTCTCCAGAGTAGTCGGGCAGCGTGGAAAGTTGGTTCTAGTCGCTAACTGTTCTCTGTTAATAATTCTATTCAACATCACCAACTGCCGCGCTATGCCGTCAGACGCCTTGCCACCCCATGTACAAATTTCATCTGTTCGTGTCGTGCCAATTGTTCGCCATTGCTCGACATCTTACGATCAGATGAAGTGAGCGGATGCGAGGAGATCCTCTGTGTGCGCGCGACGTCGCAAGCTATTTTGTAGTAAACCTTCCTCTCTTCTTTTTGTGGATGCACTTCTGTTCATGATTTTGGTACTTCTTTTTTGTTGCTATAGCGTTGTTTCATTTGAAAGAAGTTTCCTACCCTTTGCAAACATCGGAACTCTTATCAGTTGCTGAGAAAGAGATATGAACATTGTGCATTCATGTTTCTAAATGTTAAAAAATATCACTCACCTCATTTTTCATTGCCAACAGGTGAAGAACATTTGCTTACGTTTTTAATCATATGTTGTTTTTTGACGGGAGTGAAGCAGTTTAGATTGACAGTGGTGAAAGAACCTACTTTCGGGATCAGAGCTGATCATTTTGCGAAGAAATCTGGTCGTGACCATTTCCTTTTCCGAAGCAACAGCTCATTACTTCGACGTACGAACCTTTCAGTAAAGCAGTATTGAAACTTTCATTCTATAGCACTAGTATGAATGCAGACGAACTTTATCATCCACAATTTAAGAAATGAAATTTTTCTGAAGAATTCTTTTGATTACCATTAGTTTCCTACAATATTTTGGAATAGAGCTGCAAGTATGTAGAACTTTGAAACGGACAACTCGAACATGATGCAACTGATACTAATACCGATGTTAGCATGATAAATGAATTTTGCGACGTATACTGAAAGATCCTCTAAAGCATTGTTTCAGCTTCGTGTGGTGAAGGCATTCCGATCGTCATTGGAAGAATTTGACGAGCGGCGTTCTATCGCATCGACACATTCTGTGCAATCCATGCGTGGATGGTCACGCTTGGCATCAAGCCCTGACCCAGCCGGGACTCGAGCAGCTTTGGCTGCGTTATCTCATAGGCAGTCGCCGCAACCTTATCCATACTATCATCATCAGCAACCACGTACTCCTTCGCCACAACCCCAAATTGTGGTTGAAAACGGGGGTGGTGGAGGCAGTTCCAACGTGGCGTCGCCAACAACCGGAAACGTAAAATTGGAGAAGGTGCCTTTAGTGCAAAAATGGTCACCGGACACGAATTCTTCGTACTCTCAGCGTATCTCAAAAAGTATGTCTTTGGACACGCCGGTCTCAGTAGCACACGTCTAACCCATCACGATGCTGCTTCCAGAAGGCAAAAGAACCAGTTCGACTATGCGGTGTATAATATTGCACTAGGAGATTGAATTTTTTATATGTATGACGACATGCGTATGCACTACGGTGCTCTCGCGGGCACGCCCGCCTCCACATTGCCTTGTTAATCGAATAACAGTACCCGGTCTGGTAGCAGTTGTGCTACAATGGTTTTCCGCAATTATTGTTGCTTTTCGTTTTGAGTTTTGTCGTTCGTCTCTTCAAAGACATCCATCTTTTACTTCTGCGATGAGCGCTGGCGCAAAAATGGTCGTGGGAGTTTTTTTAAATGTATTTTTTCGTGTCCAGCAAATCACCTAAGTGCTGTTCATCTTCGAATGCCACCTTTCGTCTTGTGCTAAGCACTTTTATTATAGAATCTATAGAAGGTGATAGCTTGAAGATGCTAGAAACAGAGAAGAGATCCTCATAATTGAAATCACCCCAAAATTTCGCGTAGTTGGTTACTCGAATGCTTAAATTCATGATTCTTTCGTCCAAATTTGGCATTTTCTTATTGAAAATTTGATCGTCTTTGATCTTTTCTTTCGTCACTTTTTCACCTAGGCTGCGTTTGCCCCGCTCATCGTAGCTCTTGTATAATTAAAAAAGACCTACTGGGCTCAACGATATTGAGATAGATAGAGTTTGTTGTTTTGTTATAAGAACAGATTTTTATTTGGACATTTAATGTATTATATATATATATATTGCTAAATTTAAATATTATGACTGCAATTATAAAGATATGAACTTGCTCATTATAACTAGATAAGTTCTTCAAATTTTCTCATCTCCTTTTTATGTGCGTGCATGTACGTGTGTTTAAAACGTAAATTTCGTAAAAATAGCGACTTTGTCTCATAGGACTTAATTGCCAGGTTTCCTTAATTTGATTTTAAACTGCCAGTATTTTTCTTTCTTCAATATTAAGTCCTGATGCAATCTATCATAACTAATCTGTTCGGGCAGCAACTAAATTCTTGCTATTCTTCAGTATGATTTCAATAAATAGCCATCAATAGGTAGTGTGATGTCTAAGCACTGGTAGAATGTGTGTAGTATATGGTTTTCCAGACTGCCTCGTAATATTAGAACCTCTATGGTGTAACGATAATATCTGTTGTTAGAAACAAACGATTGTCATATTGTTTATACAAGCCATACTCTTGTCACTCAACAACACGCAATTTGCAATGCAATTTCTTAGGTTCTTACAATTTAGTGTGTGTTCGTGTGTAAGTTGTATTTGGAACTTACCGATAAAGTTGTAATAATAATAACCATAGCCTTTCTCTATCATCACACAACGATTTTTTACGGTCATTGAGCGGTTCTGCGCCATGTCTGTTTTATATCAAGGATCATTCACTATTTTCAAGTGGTGCAGTGCGCTCGTGCTTAAAGGCAGCGTATCACAGTTTTGACGTAGTGCGGAAACGTACAGCGAAAGCGTAGAGCTCGTGTAGTAGATTGCGGAACCCAGCGTGGGGTCGGTCGATGAGGTTTCCTCAGCAGCCTATCCAAGTAAAACCAATGAGTAAGCTACTGAGAGACCGGGACGTGCATACAGAGGCACGTTCTAACGTACCTCGTAGGAAATAAAGAGGTTTCCACGTCGATTTTTAGAACGATTAGGTAAAAATGCCCGGAACCACTTTGTTTTCCGAAATCTACCACCTGAACTCTACGCTTTCATCATGGGTTGCGCATCGCGTAAAAATCGCCATACGCTCCTATGTTTGCCTGGTCTTGTTCTGGTGTTGGGGTTCGTTATGTGTTTTCACTCACAAAATATCTCAAATATTTTTGAAAAGAAGGGAAAAAGGTCCGCTGGACTACTTGTATATAGTAATTTCAGTCAATCTCGAATTTGACGAGAACGGTTCTTCTGAGTACTGTTCTTTTTAGTGATTTTGTTCGCTTCTAAGTCTTTATATCAAGTTTTGCAGTTCCCCACGAAATAAGCGAAAAACTGGCGGCTATTTTTGAACATTGCTTTGTTATTTAGAACCGTCAAACTAACTTCACTATTTTCCCTTTGTTTTATTTCTAAACGGTTGCATCCAATTTTGCAATAAATGTAAGAAAGTTGGTATATTCAAGTGAAAAAACGGTTAGGATTGCAGAAGTTTCATTTAGAACGTGAATGTCTAGAGATTATCCACAGAAATCCGGCGGAATTGGTCTTAAGAGGATGTGTGTAGAGATGTGAGAGACAAACATCCTTTTGAGATCTCTTAATATTTGATTGGAAAATAAATCACTGACCATAAATTCGGATATTCTAGGAGTTGCTTGTTGAATTCTAGCAACCTTTTGAACCATTTTTTCAAAAAATTGTCCTCACAATTTTAGACGTTTATGTGAATTTCTATCCCGAAACATCGCTATCATCTCAAGAATTCTTCCCATCCTTAAGTTGATTATCAGGTTGGAGTTGGTGTTGTTGGAATTTTACTCAGAAATTTCCACATTTCACAAATTCCTGGTTCATAATTTCTGACCTACATATGTGAGGCATCTACCAACGCCGGTACCCCTGTGATACATAACTCTCAGATATATCAGAGGAATTGCCTGTCTACTTGACAAATTTTCGTAACCACACCTGCACTTGTTCGCTTAACCATCTTTGACGAATAATGGGATATCTTCCGACCGACAGACAACACAAGCTAATCTTTAAGACAGTGGTTTGTCTGACATCATTCTCTATGTGGATTACCGTTCTCGGCATGCACGCTATATTCGAGATCCCTGTTCTACAAATATTTCTCAGACGTTCTTGAGCTTGGACATTGCCCGTAAAGGAGCACTATGTTTTCTTGAAAAAAGATATTCTTATTATTGATACTAATAAATAACATCATTAACAAATCACTGCCGCTCCGCAAAATCGTCGACGAAGTTTTCTTTGCTGCACTTTGCGTGTTTGTTCCCCGTTACATTTCATGTGTGGAAATAGAAACAGTGACGCTATGTCGACCTATTAGTGTCCACATCCATCACTGCGTTCAAAATTTAAGGGTAAAGACTTTTTACTTTGCAGAAATGTTAGATTTTGGTATTATTGGTCGCTACTTGTGCTAGGCATGATTTCATGTATGTGTAAGCGTTCTATTACATCACAGTGAAATATGAACGTACTTATAAGGAATATTTAAAAGGATATAATTAATAGGCTCAGAGATGGAATTATTGAATAATATCGTTCCAGTTCCAAAAAGAATGCTGGGTTACGTGCTTTTCAAAAGGTGTCTTGTTTGTTGTCAGTCTCCTTGTTATTCCGGCGGTGTTCATTGTTTACTGTTTTTCTTCTATGTCTATAATATGCGTGAAATATCACGCAGTGAGTAATGTCAATAGTAATGAACTAAATGATTCGATGGTTTGGATGGATTGCAGGTGATTGGCGGCGAGCGCTCGGATCATCTTATTCCCGTGCCGCTCAGCAGTGCGCCTACCGATCAAGCTGTAAGAGGCTGTGATGTGTGGACACTAGAAAATGTGTCTGGGTGTCGAGCCGTCGGATGTTTTTTTCTTTCTTCTAAACATTGACTATCTCACACCATGTTGGAGTGCGTATGTATGAAGGATAGATATAGATCGACCTGTGCAAATGCACTCCAATATGGTAGAGATAAAAAGAAGCGCGTTATAGTCTCGAAAGTGGGTCGATCAGGTGGTCTTCAAGAAACGAGAGAGCGGATTATTTGTACTGGGTGCAGATTTGTGCCTATCTAGATCTGGATATTTTTAGTTACATACAACTACACCGTGTTAGTTGTGTTTGTAATCGGTCACTCGTAACGTCTATTATCTTCGCATAGCGAGCACCTGTTCCATTGTCTTTGACGTGGCTGAATCGCATGTTTTCTTATCAACAATGACAAATTTTAACGGAAATTTGTTGGATATTTGCAGTAGTGGGTGCGAGTCGTTAGATTTTTTAAGTTCGTGCTTAATTAGATCTTAAATACATGTCCTTTTCGATTTTTTTCTTGAATGTTGCTGCCTAAGACAGAAGTTTGGAAGTTTCCCATGATAAGCTGTCTCTCATAGTAATTAGAGATTTAAAGGTAGATGGTTTACGAGTGCCATAGCGAAAACGCCAAACTCACATTCCGAAATTCCTACAAATCTTTGAATTTAGTAGGTTAGACGAGATTGTATTTTATAATTGAGACTAATCAATTTACCAAAAGAAGCACTTCTCTAAATTCTTAATGATGATTAGAGAAAAATCTACAATTTCTTTGTTTTCATTTTTCTACACGTGCGAGTGTAATGAAATGGAATTGATTCGTCCGTCACGCTTATCACTGTGGTGCTCCTAGTCCATATGATTTCTAGATCTGTAGAGGATGCTCAGCGTTTTCGGTACGAGTTTTGCAAACCACCATATCTACTATCAAACTCAACATTGTGAAAAGTACCTTTTTTTCCAAATTGGTTATTGGATAGGAAAGTAGTAGTACCGAAATCCATATTTTATTGTTTCGTTTTAGTACATTCATATTTTAGTGTTTTTGTGACTTTTATCGATGTTATTAGACCAGAATCACAACATACCGTCAAACTTGACCATCGCCATCGATGCATTGCAGCTAGAACGGTGCTAGATGAAGGATGACCGATTGATTTGCAGTGGAGGTTAGAAGGAGGCTTCTTCCGCGGAGCTTGTCCGCCGTCTTCCCACCTTCTACCCATGCCACTTCTCATTGCTCGTTTTCAAGCCTATACTTCTTTAGTTTCGAAAATCTACCGCTCTCATTTTCTGTTATTTCTTCCTTTTCAACCATTGACCCATTGACCTGACCGATTTTATGAAAATTACTACCTTTCTTTCTGCTTCAGTGTCAAGAAGAAAAATAAGGGGAAATTCGAGCAATGCATTTTGCTTCCTTTAGTTTTTTTTAAACCTATTATACGGCAGGCTTTTATTTTTTGACTCGTAACAAATGCCGATTTTGATCTGTATCTCTTGGGCTCGAAATAGAAGATCACCAATCGTTCTAAATCATAGAAGTACTTTTGCAATGACTAAAATTGTATGGATTCCTGGTCGTATTTGTCATTAGGCCGACTTCTGTAAAGTTACTAATCACTACCGTTAATGTACTTTACCAAACTCACCCATGGCAAACTGAGTGATGCCATTGGAATGCAATAGTGAGCTGAACTAGAATATCAGAGCAACGACTGCAACGCTCATTGTCTGGAGAAATTACCTTTCTAACTTGCTCCCACCCACATTGTCTACGCTCTTTGGCATAATGAACTGATTTAGCCAACGCCGTTTAGATGAAGAGGATCACCTTATGTTATGTATCACATGAGCAGACTATAACGTGTGTTCGTTTTGCTGTAGCGATGGCTCGCACCTGTACGCATTCGTGTGTGTATGTGGTGGTAGTGAACACATAGTTTCCATACAAACCTTAATAGAGGTTATTCTAGCTAATCCTTTCATCAATGATCGCATGCTGTGTTTAGTGTCCTTCTTTCGTCATATGTCGTCCTTATAGTTTTTTTTTTGTCTGTAGCGTGTGGCTGTTCTATGAAAAATTGCGTATTCTTGAATTCTTCTTATTTTCTCGAAATTCCTTGTTTCTTTTTCCTCTTATGTCCACACTCCCCGATACTAATCAGGATGCTGTGTTGTGAAGTGTTCCTGCCAGTGGCTTCCGTACTCGATCCGAGCTTGATTTTCTCGGATAGTGCGTAGGCGGCCGTTACATGTGTGGTGGACGATAGTATGTATATATGTTTGAGCTGTACCCCAACATATATACACACGCTCCAGTAATCCTCTGTTTTAGCGGAGTTTTCCTACGTTTGCCCAACGCCTAAATGACGGCTGTCGTGTTGTGTGCGAATTAGCAGCTTTTCAGACTTTTTTGAATATCAGTATTGCTTCTAGTCAGAGCTAATTTATAACAATGACATTTTGAGCTATGTATGCTGTGAAGATGTGGCTGCTTTTCTGGACACAGCACGGGTGTCGCGCGGAGTGTGCTTACAGACGACAGTACGCTTTTGTTCTAGATTCGTGTTGTGAAGGCATTCCAAGCCGGCTTGGATAGAAGGGAGCCAAGTCTGACTGGACAATCAGCAGCTCGCCTTCGAGAGATAAGCAGGCAGCTCAGGTTACAGGTGGAAAACGAAGGACGAGGTGAGCAATATTGCTTTTTGTTCCAAGAACACGATACATCAAAAGTTGCGACTTATTTCGATGAGTTTTGTGTCAATGTAAAAGTATTAAAAATAATATATGAAGAAAACTTGGATTATTTGGATCTCCTTGCGATCCACTCCTATATTTTTGTATTAAAAGTGTGGCTGGGTGGACAGATTTTGTGAGAATCTCGACATAACGTGGTTTTCATGTTCCCGGTGTTTTTTGCATTAGAATCGAAATCGCCGTTTTCTGAAAGTTTACTTCATGCTTATTTGAACGTTGAGTAATGTTTTTCAAGATTTTATTTGCTCCAAAACCATTGACAAGAACCTAAACAAATCCTAAAGTCAGATAGACAAAATCACAAACGCCAACGGAATGCCAATGGTGCAACCTGGAAATTGCTAGTTTTCTAAAACTTGAACTAAAACAACATGTGATTTTGCCCAACAGATCAGTGAAGTCCAAACTGAAGGATATTGGTGAGCAAATAAAACTTTGTGAATATATATCTTAACATCACTTTTAGCGAAAATAGAGGAACGCAACCATGAGTTTTAAATGAGTTTCGTGCTCTAACTTCTAGAAAAAGCTGTTCTTTCCCAGCTATGCAGAAATGCAAATGTTTCTGAATAGTTACAACCTTCACATATTCTAATAACGAAGCTCTGACAAACCTTCTCAGCCCGTAAAACTTACGTTCGTTCATGCTTGTTCTAGCTCGTTCTACTTCACGCGGCAATATCAAGAGTGACTCCAACAACACGGCACTTTAAATGGCTTCGGGAATCTCCTATCATACGAAGTCTGCATTTGATTTCATCTCGCAAAATTTGTCTCAAAATTTGATTTGTTATTAGCTGTTATAGATTGTCGACTTTAAAATCACTCTTTTGGTGTGAATAGCGTGCTCTAATAAGGTCATCATCCGTGCTCCTCTCTGCTTTGCCTCTCGATGTTCATTTATATCCTTTTTATATCCGATATTTAGTATCCAGGCGTATGTAGGATTCGATTTGTAACGATACCGTTAATGAGGCTCAGAGCAGACAAGGTTCAGTCGTCGTTTCAAGGGCGCCGACCGTCCTTCCAAATCTGAGTGGTCTCTTCGCGGTCTTCCTTTCAGTAAATTTAGTATGAAGAATTTGTCTAGTTTATTGATAGTACCAAAAACAACGCCTGAAATTCTCCTTATCGTCTTTTCTTGTGTTGACACCGGTGCCGACCGTCTAGGTAGCTACCGGTACGTTATTATTGTGTTCTTGCGTCAGCGTCACGTCGCCAAAGATTCATCCATAGCCTGTTAGTTATTTTAGCAGGAGATGGATATCCGACGTCTCAAGTGTCGGCGGCCTTCTTTTTTTTTATATTTCCTTTTATCTGCTCTCTCAGTTTGAGTGGTTAGCTATGAACACTGTAGGATGTTTCTGTTTTCTACAGAGACTATCTTCAATAAGGAAGGCCCAATTTACTTGTGTTTTGTTTTGCCTAAATAAGAATCAACGTGTCACTAAATAACTAACCTACTAGGTCATTTATTCTGTACAACACTTTGTCTTGAATATTTTCTTACATTGACGTATTCATAGTCTATATCATGCGTATTTTAGCTCTAATACTTCTTATCGATGCTTCTCTGCTGATTCTTGATAAATTTTACTTGTACTTGTTATGCACAGTCGATTGCGAGCACAACTATTTATATGGTGGCGGGGAGCATGTTTCTACAGCATCTTCTAGTTTTCCGAAGCGGAGGAGTGACCTTTGAAAAGAAACGAATTCCAGGTGAAGCGAAATATCCATTAGAAAGAATGGATACAGAAAACAGAAATGAAATGCACGATCAATCCCTATTGGGATGGGAATTTAGAATTCGTTCTAGGTTTATGAACGCGTGTGCGGCCTACAATGACTAGCGGGGGCGAACCAATGTGTCAGGTCAGTGATTTTATACTCTCAGACACAGGTGCACCAATTTGTCGACCTCGAAAGGATGAAATTGCTCAGTTGGCACTAGGGAGATTTGGAACTTCTGACCTGTTGTGCAGCTACAGCCGAACCTCTTACCGACTGCGCTACAACCGCCCATATTAGAAAAATAACCACTCAGAAGTAAAACCATCGTGATCATGCTATATAGTAACGCGATTAGTCCGTGTGTGTATGTGTGTGCGTTTGTCTGTGTGTCACAAAAATACTCTATAATGATGCAAAACTCTGGAATGGCGAGGTGCCCAACCATCCCCATGCACCTGATAGGCGAGCACTCTACTTTTTCACCATTGTTCAAAACTATGGAAATATGTATGTTGACTTTGATAAGAAAAGTTAGTAAGTTAGTTTCTCTCATAAGTTAGTGTGGGTAAATAAAGTTTTATGTGAATGTATACTTCCAGATTTGCAAACTATCATGCTATATAATAACGGGCTTATTTACTCACGTGTCTGCGTCTGTGAATTTGTGTGTCTCAGTCAATTTCAAAAAGAGAGGGAGACGAATGCTATGGTGTCGGTTTGGTGCGCTGGAGCCTCAAACCCGTAAAATTGGTTGAGACGGGTACTTCGTGCCCCAGCTGTAGAATGGGGTGGGATGGGTCCCACGGGGTTGAAATAGTACGCCGGTGCGGGAAAGCTATAGAGTGAGGAGAGACGGGCTCCACTGCGTCGGATTGGTAGGTGGGAGTCCCAAGGCAGTAGAGTGAGTTTCTGTGGTTCCTTCGCATATCTGTTTCCCAGCATGTCCCCGCATGCTTTCAACATCCTTTCTTCAAAAAGAGGAAGCAGGCGTGCGAACGGCTGATAAAATACAATACATAGTAGTCAACAGCTTACGCGATCTTACGTAGTACGTAGTAGTTTTATCACTACGATAGTGATATTCAAGTCATTCCATGTTAGCACATCATTCTTGCTAATAGCTGAGAACGGAGGAAACTCATACTTCGAATAATGTTTCCAAATTGTGGAGGTTTCAGAGCAACATGGATGTAAAATTAGGTTTTGGGTTGCGTTCCAAATGTAGAACTGAGCGTTTAGAGAAAAACCATAAAATCTTTCATCTGTGCTCAAATTTTCTGGTAAAAAAAGCTGAAGAAAGCGTTGATAGAAAAAAAACAATTCTAGTTCTCCGAAAAATGTCGCTACTGTTATTTCTTATTGATAAGTCAGGACGTTCGGACGTGACGTTCAGGCTGGTATACAATAACGAGCGTAGTCCCTGTGTGTGTCTGTGTGCGTATATGTGCGTGCATATATATATATATATATATATATATATATATATATATATATATACCAGTCTTTAGCTTCGCTCCCCTTCACTGATCAATGAAAGTTAATAGTAGTGGTGTTTTCTGTAAAATTAGATTTGTTTTTTTCTTTAACAACGCTCTCCTTCTCTTCTTTATATTATAAAAATAAGGCGAAAGATTACGGGGTTTTCCTTCTAAACATGTCAATTTCACAATTGGAAAATATTCGACTATCGGCTGCAAACACTCCTTCGATGTCAGAATAATATAGATACAATTTGAAAGCATTGCTCGAAGTATGGGTATTCCTCTTGATTTCCCCCAGTAGTTATCACAGAATGATGTTTTAACATAAAATGACGTGAAAGACATCATCCTACTGATCAAGATAATGTTCTACGTACGATCACATAAACATCTTGCCACTATTTAAGCAGCCGTTTGCATGCGTGTTTCCACTTTCTGAGAACGGAGAAGGAAATAGACATGCGTAGGAGTCATAAAGGTGAAAAGCAATCCAAAAGTGAAACATTTCACTTTATCTGCAAGTTGTGTTTAAAAAAACAGCATGTGGGCGTAGCGAGGTTTTTCTATACTCTAGCTAGAACACTGCGAAGCCTTCCGCAAGCACATTTTAGGTCTTTGAAACTTTCTTCCTGCTAGTAGAACGCAACTGTAATAATAGCATGCAGAATGGTGCACATGAAATATAATGCAGAGAATGCTTTTTTTTTTGCATAGAAAAGGTCAAATAAATACATGCAGACGCGATTTGTAGCCTAGTAACGGCCAACATAACGTAGAATATATTCTCGATCAAAGTGATGAATTTCCTTCATCGCTGACTTGGAACTAGCCGCCATTTTTACCGTAGTTAAATCTCAATAAATCCATAGCAACGGTTTAGATTTATCGTTCGTCTCCGCAGGTCGCAAAATACCTGGGATACGGTCTGCGACGATGATGAACCGAACATGCCCATTCATGGGAGGAGCCAGTTTGTTCTTCATTTTATTTCTGCTGATGACGGAGAGCCATAGTACGGTAAGGAGAATCTTGTACAGATTTGTTCAATTTCTCATGGCATAATCTTTGATTCAGGAATTTAACTACTGTGAAGAAACTTCTCTAAAATACTCTTGAGGTAAGCTGACAATAAAGTACAAATTATGATTTGCAGCTAAGTAGGGCGTAAATGTAACGTGCAGAATCAAAGCCGTAGTTACGATTACTACGTGAAATAGGCGTTCTTTTCAACGCCTGGGATGGGAGATGGAAAGGGCTGTCTTACTTCGCGAAGTGGTTGTGGTATTCCCGGAATGCTCAAACTACACAGTTTTTACAGCATTTTTGGTAAACTACTTACCTGACCTTTGAATGAGTTTGAGAGGCAAAGAACATACGATACAAACATTGTAACAATACAAGAGTGGTGCTAAACTGATGAGATCAATTCTTGAGTCTGGAATATTAATTTCAAGAAAGAAAATACGCGTCATAAGTTGTAACAATAATCACAACATCTGGACCAGCTGAAAAGATGAGGCTTTCATTTAGAACCTTGCTGTTCGAGGTTCACTCGAGAAAGTCGTGCACATATTTTAAAATTGACTTGAGAACCAATCTTTTCTTTTACAATGAGAATGGACTTGAAAAGCGCATAATGGTCTCGAAGCTCTACTGTTTGGTTTTTCTATTAATATTACTTACCACTTATTCTTCTTATTTTTGCTACTCGACAACAGTTTTTTCAGATATCTTAAAATTTTCGCCGCAACAGCATGCGAACTATTTTTTATAGTTTTGTGTTGTTCGCCTCTGCAGTGGATATTCTATCTTCAGAGCAGAACACAGGTATTTTTCTACTTTATTTTGTTGTTAGCCGGGAAACAAATATGGTATTGTTAAATTTAGTCTGTGAATGCTTCGATTAAACTTAGTTAACGCCAACCAATTCGTTATTTTAGATTCAAGCGAGTTATTGAATCCTTCTAAATTTCGTTGCGAAGGAAGTCTTGGGCTGATTTTCGAACATAGATTGCCGATATTCTCTTTTCATTGTTTCGAAGCCAAAGCAGAATGGTTCAATCAATTTTTGAGTGAGACAAGTCCTTTGGATTCCGTTGCATTCTGCAAAGGACACCTCAGTGAAAAAAAAGTTAAGAATCTCCATAAAACTGCACTCACAAAGATCAAACAAGCAGGAGCTGATGTGCAAGCAGTCTATGTAGGACTATGTCCATGCAACTGCTCTTCTTACTGTTCCAGTAATGCTAACTTCTTGCCTAGAACATGCCTCTCTAATGTAGCATTTGAAATTGTTTTTCTGAATTCGACAACCTCCAGTTCTCCAAAAGTGAGTGCGGCAGCTGAGAAAGAGAATACGGCAACGGAGAGAAAGAGTACAGAGACCGAGAAGAAGCTCCCATTTTTATCGAGTGGTACGCATGTTCCTATTCAGGAAACAAGCAAAATATCGCAGGAAACATCCACACCTACTCAAGAAACAGATCAGACGACCACAACATCACTCCCTGTGCATGGTCAAGGAGTGTCGTTCAAATCAACGACTCACACACCTCGCAGTAAAACAACGTTTTTGAACTTTCCTGATCCGTACACGTCTACCACTCTTCAGACAGTGAGAACTACAGATTCACAAAGGGATTCCAGTACGTCAACGAAGTACCAAACAAAATTTACTCACAACTATGCGGAAATAATTGCTACTACCATGTCGAGGAATCTCGACACTTCTTTCGTAATGCTGAACACATCGGATGCAGAAACGATAAAGATTCCCTTTGCTTCTTCTGAGGTATCTATTAAGACTCGAACATCACCGCTGTCAAAACTGACGATTTTGAGCACAACTGAAAATGATAAATCAGCCGATAATGAATTTTTATCACCGGCAGGCAGCGGTGCAGCATTAAATGTTTCAAGAACGACAATTTCGCAGCGATCTTCCAACATTTTTTCCCAAGGAGACGTGACGACGGTGGAAACGTCAGCAAAAACTACAGAGGAAAAGGATCAAGCCACAGATTCCGGGCTTAAAACATCTCAAAGTACAGTAGGTGTATCAGAGATTTCGAGTACGATTACCTCGCAACAATCTTCTGATTGTCTTAGTCAAGAGGTCACGACAACCGTGAGTAAGCCAGCAAAAACTACAGAGGAAAAGGATCAAGCCACAGATTCCGGGCTTAAAACATCTCAAAGTGCAGTAGGTGCA
Organism: Necator americanus; assembly: GCF_031761385.1. Taxonomy (NCBI): domain Eukaryota; kingdom Metazoa; phylum Nematoda; class Chromadorea; order Rhabditida; family Ancylostomatidae; genus Necator; species Necator americanus. The sequence continues at coordinate 22,613,740 of NC_087374.1, forward strand.
TCAGAGATTTCGAGTATCATTACCTCGCAACAATCTTCCGATATTCGTGGTCAACAGGACACCACAACCGTGGGGAAGCCAACAAGGACTACAAGGGAAGAAGATCAAACAGTAGACTACGGATCTACAGTATTGCAAAGTAGTGTTGGTGCAATAAAGACTTCAGGTACGAGTACTTCGCATTCCAACATTCATGGCCAAGAAGACACAACAACCGTGGAAAAGCTAGCAAAAATTACAAAGGAACTGACGGAAACAGCAGATTACGGATTTACAACATTGCAAAGTAGTGCTGATGCATACATAAAAGTTTCAGGTACGAGTACTCCGCAGCGATCTTCCATTACTTATAACCAAGAAGATTTGACAACGGTGGAGGAACTACCAAGGAGTACGGAAGAAACCTCGTACACTTTTAAAAGCATCACGTTTGATGCGCTTTCTGACTCGTTTGCTACCATCGCTTCTTCAGCTGGAGATGAGGAAGGAAGTGTACATGGTTTCGAAAGAACATTGGAATCCACGAGAGTACGTCAAAAAAGTATTGAAACGACGATGTCAGAAGAAAGTATTTCTACCTCAATGTTCAACTATTCAAGTTCAGAAAGTACCATCTTTTCAAATGTTTCGATGGCGATGACAAGAGCTGGAGAGTCAGAAACCTCTACAGCCTCACTAGTTTCTGTCTCTGGAATTTCGGACCATGAATCCTCTGATCATCAGCTCACATCTGGGAGCAGCCATAGAACATCAACCACAAAAATATTGTTGAAGCAAACTACTGTTCTCCACGAGGATTCTTCAGCACAGGCAAATCAAGAACCAGAAATTTCGATGTCTCTTGAAAAAGAAAGCAGTACTGGTGGTCACATTTCTCGCAGTGCTAGTGAAACACAGGAGGTTAGCTATTCATCTACCAAACGAACAGAGGGTAAGTATTCAAAAAATGAGTTCCTACTTTATACTGACATCGACACTGGAACTTCCAGCGGCATAAGCGAAGAATATAATAACACGAGCAAATATAAAAGCACACCTAAAAAAAAAGGTAGTAGTGAGAGCATCGGACCACCAGAACTGAGTGAAACACGATCAAACATCAAAGTAGTAACCAGCACAACTGCGTACGAAAGTTTTTCGACTGCGAGTGGCAGTGCGGGGAGCAGCGAAACAGTGAAACCAAGCGAAAAACAATCAGGTATCAGAACAACAATTGGCACAAACAAGTACCAGGACACTTTTCCTGCAAATAACAGTACTGGGAGCACTGGAGCAGCAAAACTGAATGAAACACGATCGAATACGGAAGCAGCAGTTAGCATAACCAAGAACCAAAGGACGCATACTACAAATAATAATGACGGAAGAGTTGAAGCAGATCAGGATACTGAATCATCCAGATTTACTTCTCCGGCAGTGTTCACTTCTTCAAGAAAGAAATTTCTAACTGACGTTTCTAGCGAAATCATCAATACGGTCAAAGCCGACTTCGAAACCACCAGTGATAAGTTGGAGATCCCAGATATCCCGTATAACGCATCATCGACTACACTGAGCAAACAATTCCCTTCCAAACCGACGACAAGAGAAGTGGCTTTGTTCTCGTCTTCGACTTGGTCATCGAGCAAAGCTAAAAGCGATTTGCCGCCTACTTCGACACCATTAGTTTTGCTGAACTGGACCTCTGCATTAGTGAGAGAACGCCATTCCACGAAGTTCTTCGAGTCCTCATCAGCATCGCAACCGAACGCAACGCTGTTCGGTAATAAAATAGAAACACTGGCATCCAAACTGACAAGTGCAGCCACAAATGCGAAAAGTGGGAATACCACTCCAGCATACCATACGTTCAACGAACTCAGCACTTTATCACTAGCCAACGCGGATAATCTGGAAATCGGTGAGAGTACGGAATTATTCAAAACAAACAAAAAACCAAGTTTTGACATAGTGTATCGGACAACGCTAGCGACAGAGACGTCAACAGGTTGGTTTTATACATTTTTCTTACACTCGTTCCCGTCAAATACGAAAATAAAATGATTGGTAGTCTATATTTGTTTTTTTTTTCGCTTTGTTGCTCCTCACAGTTTTATTTACTTAGTAAGACGCCTAAAGGTTAAAAAATTTAGGCCAATCGGAAGACTGCAAAGCGCCCTGCCTTTGCAGTTATGAAGAGGGATCAGAATATTGCTATCGCATTCTTTCGTCACTTGATTCATCGACATATCGAAAGGTGAGCTATGGAGAACAACTACCGCATAAAACTGTAACTTATTTAAATGTCTTTCGACCACTACCATTTTTTGAATTTCTACAAGGGTTTGGATTTTAGGTTTTGTGTGGAAAGACATACAACGGAAGAAGCACTGCTTACTTTATCATCCAATTCTCCTGACGATTTTTTTCTCAAAGTAGACCATACTTACTGCGTTTTAAAAAACTAAATAAATAAATAAGTAGATAAATAAATGTTGACCGTGTATTAGGTTGACGCAAAAGAAGTGCAGGTTTTTTGTTCTGTAACTTTCAGCACTATTTTATGGATAGAGGATTTAGGACTTTTGCCTGAAGTATTACACAATGTTGGGAAACAGTTTATGTCCTTCCTGAATGAGTGTATGAAATTTAATTCAAGTGATTTTTTCTAAGATAACTTGTTTTTCTATTTTCAGATATACAATCACAATTTTTGTAAAATCTGCTTCTACGAGATCAAGCTTGGTCGAAGTCCCGCTCGAACCGCCCGAAACATTTTTGCAGTATTGGGCAAGAGAATTGACGACGAATACACGGTACACAGCAGGCAAAATTTTCGTGCCGGCAACATCAGCCTCGAAGACGAGCAGCCTGGCGACCAACGCCCGATAACGATCAACTGAACGCGTTGTACTGCGCATTCGTAGACAACTCGCTGGCTGAACCGTGTTCATGTTTCGAGCGGTTTGAGCGATTTGAGCGGTAGTTTCGCCCAGCTTGAACCCGTAGGAGTAGATTTGGTGAAAATTGTGAAATGACATCTGGAAATAAGTATCAACTTATACTCTGGAAAAAGCGACATGAAATTGAGTTCTTAAATTAAATTCTTGAAATTAAGTTGAATACAAATATTCAGAAAAGGTATGAAATAAGATTTCCAACAATTTGTAATACTTTAATATTTAATATATTACTATATTATATTTCTTTATAATACAATATAATACAAAAACCTTACTTTATTGCTGTAATGCAGTGTTGAAACGATGGAACAAAAACTGCATTAGACTCCTCTGCATCTGATTTTACATTTTTAGATAAACAGTGAAACGTTGCTTGCTGGAGTTGTGACATATGCACACTTATTACGAATCTGGCAACAGTTTGATCCAAAATCGTCTGCCAATTCAGACCAGATGATTGTCAGATTTTTGATCAACTCCATTTATAGATTTGTCTTTTATGTCCTTCTTTATACTTGTGTATCTTTTGTATTCCCCTAAGCACAGCAAAATCTCATTCACATATAGAAGCCCTTGCACGTTTTTGTCTAATTTCTAAAGTGTGGTGAACAGGATTGCAAGGACATAGGTAGGCGATGAACGCTTACTTCAAACATGTTATAGAAGTTCGGAAAGTTCATGCTTTCATATGGAGCGGTGATGGTTCGGCGTAACTGTTGGGTAGTATAAATATAATTTCAGGCCCTGAAAAACTGTCAAAGTGATGATGATAGCGATCTAGCTGATGAAAGAGACTTCGGAGATCCGGAAGTTGTAAAGCTAATACGCACCAGAAGGTAAAACTTGTCGATTTTTTTAAACAACGATTACAAGAGCAGTTTTAAAGCTGCTACGGAGTCAGTTGAACCCGCCAGAAGTTTGGTTGCGCCATCGTTTAACTGCGATTTGGACTTGAGTCGAACATACAGTTAAAACTGCGAATTTTGTTGCGTAGCTGTGAGCGAAGCAAGTGGTTTCAACAGTGAACCATGTCAATCAGCGCTTTCAGCGATCATCTAGCTAAGTAGATGGCAGGACGATAAGATCGATAACAGAGTAAAATGAGTTCCTCCGGAATAAGTCAGTTTCCGCTCCTTCTACTACAGATGCTTTTTTTCTCTTCGAAGTGGTGTAAATTGTGTTAGCGTCAAATTACAAGTTTTAGGCGTGACACCAAAACCGAGTCTCATGTTGGCGAATTTCATTGCACCCTATTGACCCTATTGAGAGGAGAGATTGCTAAGGGCACAGCGTGTATCTTCGTCAACATGGTGGCACGTTTTCTTTGTTTTGGTTGTTTTTCAAAAAAAAAAACCCGTCAATTCACAAACTCTGAGGTTGTTGAGAAACGGGAACTCTAATGAGTTATTTCAGCGATTTCTTCTCTTTTCTTTTGTTCTGCTCTTGACGCGATGGAGATTACATAAAGTCCAGGAAAAAACAGCATCACAAAGGGCTGCGACTACATCCCTTCTTTCTGTCCTACTTTTTTCCAGAAATAGTGGAAGAACTTATAGGAAATAGGTACTAGGCGGCCCATCATTCTCCATTCTTAAGCTCTAACCGTTTTAGCCCATCTACAATTCTGTTCTTCGTGAATGAGCATGACTCTGAAATGATCAAGAAGAACAGAACTGTTCGAATTGTTTCAATCGAAGGATCTACAAACTTCGCTCTGGCGGTGAATAGAACTGCTGGACTAAGCGAAACTATCGAGGATGTGAACGCTTTGTGCAGAAAAACAAGTAAGCCAATCACAAGTTAAAATATTTTTCGTAAACTTATAGTCTGTGTGGGCGGGAGTAGCACAATCGGTAAGAGGTTCCGCTTTCTGCAAAATAGATCGGAAGTTCGAATCCGCCCTAGTGCTCTCCGAAACTTTCGTCATATAAATTTGTACCAGTCGTCTGGGAGGATGTAGACACTGACTTGACAGGTCGGCTGAATGAAGTGAACGTAGGGGCGCATCCCAAGCGGACTGATTAACGCCAGACACTATCCTTTTTTATCCTTTGATATATAGTTAATATTAGTATTGTGTGTAGAGTTACAAGCAAACTGTAATAAATGTGCAGGCAAGTCTACTTGAACGATCCCTAAACTTTTGAAAAAACGATCCAAAATATTTTGGAGTTTTGCAGAAGCTTCATGTCTTCTTCGTATTCGGAATTATCGAGGTCACGACAGAAGTTTTACATGATCCTCATAATAGCACAGCTATTCCAGAGTACTGCAATGAAATGCAATGCAACCTCGACGACTTTGTATTCTATGGGATAAGCACTAAACTTATACTGCCATCAAACTATAAAAAATTGGACATTGGACAAAGTTTGAAGTACGACATCAAATATTTGACATTCGAGCAATTTCCCTTTGACAATTTTAGATTTTATTCTTTATCAAATATCTCGTAAATGGTTTACATAGTTAAGATTAAAATCGTCTCTTAGCACACTAACGTATCTTCCGTGAAGAACAGTGAAAATATTGTTTTTGCAGTGTTTCTTGTGCAGAACAAAACAGCAGCAAAGTCATCGAGGTGACATGTGGAGAGAGAGGCACACTGCAACCGTATCCACCGTCCATCATCTGCAGTGTTGATGGTTTGACCCTTATTATGTACCGCAGTAAACCCAGAGAGTATATGAAAAATGAAGCAGAATACGTATGAACCTATCCGTAGTGAGCTCATTGCTGATAATGTAGATGTTGGTCTCAAAATAAAAATTATTTGCACCAATATATAAATTACCAATGACAACGTTTCTATGATTTTTTTTTTCGTAAAGATTCTGACGGCAAGGAACTAAAAGATGCGGAAGTTCCAATGAACAACGAAATACGCAAATCATGTGACGAATGCAATCAAATCGGGACCGATAGATGTGAAGAAGTGGAAGGAGGGTTTATGTGCTTTTGCAAGCCCAACTGGAGTGTAAGTGATTCCGCATGAAGATTACTGCACAATTATCACGGTTTTGTATTTTTCCACATATCTTCGACATATGTAACATTTGCACTCAAATGAATCTTACAGAACAGCTATCCTATAGCATGCACCTCATATTTGCTCTGAAAATGCTACTCGTATCTACCATACATTTGTATTGGTGTCTCTGAATCCAACAATTTTTTCTCATATAAATTTAGGGAATAAAGTTTGAAGGCGGGATTGAACCCATTTCAAAAAGCAGATCTCTGCTTTCATCATTTCAGGGCGCCGTTTGTTGGATTTCTCCTAACCAGTGTGAAATTCAGCAACTTCAATGCGGTCACAACGGCACCTGCTTTTCGGAGGTTGATCGGGTAATTCAGAAAGAGAGTCAGGAAGACAGATGACATAAAATTCGTTTGAATGACCACAAGAGTCCTTAATTCGTTCAACAACTTCCTAAAGGATTTACGTCAAGAAAAGTGAATAGAAGGGTGATTCAGGCTTATTGCTGGTGCGATGAAGGGTATGCCGGCGTTCACTGCGAAGTATCAAAGGCTAATTTGTCTCTTCTTGGGCCTGCTGAAGTAAGCGATTCTCGAAGCAGTATTACTTTAAGAAGTACTTATGTTTAAGGTCAAAAGGTAGCATATCAACGGAATTGAGTCTCTGTAGGCAAACAAAGCGCTGGAGGTAGATCATAGGCGTTGCTCCACTCGATTCTCCCTTACTGTCCTGGAAAACGGCGTGAGGTACGTTAGAGCGCGGTATCCTTGTACACACTGTGATTCCCTCAGC